>NC_133284.1:40558689-40886546 GCF_005239225.2 Populus alba | reverse complement strand
CAAGCAAATGGAATGTTTTGAAAAACAAACAAGTAATTTTCATATCTATAAAATTCGGAATTTCTAGAATTCAAAAAACTCAAAAAAAAATTGCACAGTTTTAGAATGTAATTATATATATAGAGGTGTGGGCATATATAACATAACAAGAAATTAGGTAGGCAAACAATCTTCTCTTCATCAAACAAAATTAGAGTTGTTAGGGTTTCAAGATAAAGTATTTGTAGGCAATCTTTAGCCTCCTAAATTTGAATGTGTAATACAACTTTATAAGATAAAAAAGATTAACCCACAATATTATTATAGAAAGTTTTAATGTGATAATCAATAAAACTCTTAAAATAGAAAACATGTTAATAAGTTTGATCCATAAAGTTGAAATTGAAGAAAAAAAACCCTAAAAATAGAAGAAATATATAGAGAAAACAATTAGTTGCAATTTAATTTGGCTATAAAGCAAGTTGTTTTTGTTAGAAATAGTAGTTATTGATGTTTAATGGAAGTAAGTGAAGAAAAGTAAGAAAGAAAGGTGTATTCCTTTGCCAAAAAGAGAAAATTGTTTTTCTGGTAAAAAGATTTATTTTTTTAAGTTGATTGAAAATCATTTTTTATTTTTCAAATTTTATAAAGTTTGGAAAGTGAAACAAACAAGGATAAATATGATTATCTTTATTTAGAATGCAGAGAAAGAAAAAAAAGAAAAAAAAAAGTATCATCAGATTTGTTTGCCTTTTATACCTTGGCTTTGATAGTTGTATCGCATTTAACAGCCGATATTGTTTTGTTAATAGAAGATAATTTTAAGAATTAAGGTGGTTAAGACAGAGGTGCTCTAGTTGAGTTCTACACTCGTTGGTGACTAGTTTTTAAGTACTCTTTTCAAATATCATAATTTTGATTAAGATAAGATTAATTTTGATTCGTTGATCCATAAATCTTTTATGATTTCCTAATTTTGATTATAAACAATTTCAAAACAATTAATCAAAGAGATGTGTAAGACTTGAATAATGAGTGGTTTTTTATTTGAATTTTGAAATCTTAGGTGATATAATAAAGACATTAAAAAAGAATGGAAATCAATATACATTGGAAAAATCTTACAGTTAAATTAGCAGAAGCTTATGGATTTATTGCTACTGGTCAGACTATTAATTTTTTACTTAAAAAATATCCAGATGTTATTAATGTGTTTTTTAGCAATTGTTTTTTTTTTTAAAAAAAAAACTATATGAGGATTGACTTAATGTGACATGATCAACTTGACATGTCAAAAAACAACATGGACAATCAATAAAAATATAGTTTGACTAAAAACAAAAATCAAGCATCATCTTTTTTTTAAAAAAAAAAATATTGAAACGATAACATATTAGATTGACTCGGATGAACTCGAGTTAACTTGCCAAATTTGTTACCTAGGTCATGAGACTTTAATAACCTATAGAAATTAAATAATAAAAAAACTATTAAACTCAATTCTCAATCAACACAATGTTGAAAGATGAAATTAAAAATAAAATTTGACTAAAAAAATAAAACAATTGAACCCGGGTTAACTTACCAACCCTAGGTCACAAGACCAAGATAACTTTACAGAAAGCAAATCAAAACAAATTATGAAGTTCATGACAAAATGGTTAGAATTTCGAATCAATTTCTTTTGAGAAGGTCTATATTATATATAGGATAGTTTGCTAGTTATACAAGGAAACTAGAGTGAATTTAGGAAGCTATACATAGTAAGTTAAATCTCCTTTCCTATTTATAAAATTATATACAACCTATATAGTAAGCTATTAACAAGACATAATTCATGGCTTTTTATTGACATCCCTTCAAATTGATGTGGGCTATCGATAAACATCATTTTATCTGAAAGAAAATTATATTATTGTTGTGTGAGAGCCTTGGTAAAGATATATGCCACTAGAAGATTGCTAAATACATGAGGAAGAGAGATAGTCTGAGCTTCAACCTTGATATGTTTATTACATTCGTGGAAGATGGGATTAACTGAAATATGAATGGCACTAGCATTATCCACATGTAGAGAAGTAGGACCACTTGGAGAGAAGCCAAGTTCAACCAATACCCTCAGAGCCAATGTGTCTCATTGCAAGCTTGGTACATTACCCTATATTCAGATTCAGTAAAATACTTAGAAACATGATTTTGTTTCTTGCTTTTTTAAGAAATAAGAGTCGGACCATGAAACATATACCAACCCGAAGTAGAACATCGAGTGTCACTATAACCATCATAATTAGCATCATTATATGCTACAAGATCTAGTGAAGTACTTGCGGGATAGAAAAGTCCTCGCAAAGCTGTACTACAAATATAACAAATGATTCATCAAACTGTAGCGGTATGAAGGTGTCGAGGAGAAATCATGAATTGACTAACTTGTTTGTCTGCATAGGGAATATCAAGTTTGGTAATTGTAAGATAGACCAAGCTTCCAACTAGCATTCAATAGGCTACAAGGTCTAATAACAAGTCACCTTTTTCTTTGCGTAGCTTGAGATTTAGTTCCATAAGAGTATTAAGAGTAGCAATCACCAAATCCTAAGCATACTTGTGTTGTGACAGAAAAATACCAGGTGAACTAGTAATAATTTCTAGACTAAGAAAATATATAAAAGATCCTAGATCCTTCATGTGAAAAGAGTCTTATAGATATTATTTTAATTAGGAGATCAGAATCAAATCAGCACCTGTGATGATTATGCCATCAACATACTTCAAAAGAATGACAACCCCAATCTTAGTTTTATGAAGAAACAATAATGGATCATACTTGCTTTTAAGAAAAGCAAACTTGAGAAAGGTAGAAGTAAATTTCCCATACCATGTATGGGAAGTTTGTTTAAGGCCGTACAAGGAACAACACAACTTACACACTGCAGAAGTGGGGGTGGAAAGTACACCTGTAGGTGGAAGCATATAAACATCTTCCTTGATATCCTCGTGAAGAAAGGTGTTATTCACATTCATTTGGTGTAAACCCTAATTTCAATAAGCAGTAATAGCCAACATTGTGCGAATGGTTGTCATTTTGGCTATTGAAGAAAACATATCCTCGTAATTTACTACATATTCTTGATTATTTTTTAAAGCTACTAAACAAGCTTTATATCTATCCAAACTACTATCATACTTAACCTTGATAGAATAGACCCACTTATATCCAAGTAGAGTCACACTCGTAGGACAATCCACCATGTTCCAAGTTTTATTAGCCTTAAGAGCACATAGTTCCTCCTACATGGCTTGTTGCCAATATTTTTATTTAATTGTTAGTGAGTAACCAGTAGGAATAGTAAAAGAAAATAGAGTGGCTGACAATGTAGATGTAGTAGTACTTGTCATATGTGACGAGAATCTATACCAGTCAGGAGGACTAGGTACTTTAGAGAAACGATGCAAAGGAGTAGGTGGCAAGACCTGAGTAAAAGGGGGTAGCATTAGAGGTATCCACTGGTATACCATCTTTGGCTTGAACCTTTCAATATAAGTACTAGGAGCATTAAACTTGTCACCAAAAAAAGGTAAAAATAATAATAAAAGACTCTGCTGAGGAAGACATAGGAAAAAACAATTAATTTTCAAATAAGAGCACTTTTCGTGAAACATGAATTTGATTAGAGTTTGAATCATAGCATAAATATTCCTTTTGTGTGACACTATATCCTTAGAAGACACAATGAATGGATTGGGTATAAGACTTGTTCCTTTCTTGCGAGGGAAGAAGTATAAAACATATACACCCAAAGATGTGAAGATCTGTATAGGTATGATTGTAATGATAAAGCCTAAAATATGGAGATTTAATATCTAAAGCTTGGGAATGGAGTTTACTTATGAGCAAGGTTACTACGGTAAGTGCTTCTACCTAAAATGTAGGAGGAACTAAAGACTCAATGAGCATAGTTTGGACAATATCTAAAAGATGACGATTCTTGCGTTTAACTACTTAATGAGCATGATTTGGACAATAATGTTAAAAGATAATACCTTTAGATTGCAAGAAAGATTGGAACTCATGAGACATATATTCCCTACCCAAGTTGGACCGAAGAATTTTAACATAAGTTGAAGATTGAGTGTCAATAAGAACCAATAATAGTTTGAACATATGAAAAACTTCTAATTTGTTTTGCAAGATGTTTATTTGTTGTTGTCATCGATAAATGTTATTAAATATTTGTATTGTGTATGAGAAATAACAAGACTAATTCCCTAGACATCGCTATGAATGATTTCAAAACTATGGGTGGCTTAAAACTGAAAATACACTCACAATCATTTCTTGCACCATTTCTCAAGTTATAAAAGGTGTTGCAGGCTGTGAACCAACAATAGAAGTTGCAGCAATAGTAACAGATATAACTGGATGTAAGTCACCAGTGACAACAACATGATGGGTTTTGTTGGAGTGTGAAGGTCAAATAGTAGAGTCCTTAATAATATGCCATTGCTGCTTGCAGTAATTACATAATTTCTAAGGATAATTAGGGGCAATATGGCCATATTTCTTTCAACTATAGCACTATGTAGTGCTCATGTCACGACCTTTCCCCTTGCCATAAGCAACATAAGCAACCAAAACGGTATTAGAAACAATACGTGAATGATCCATAATATTTTGAGTATTGAGATGTTGTTCCTCACGCAAGAGTTCTCCAAAGCATGCCTTTAAAGCCACAATAGGATTTCTATCTAATAGAGAAGCATAAATAGCTTCAAAGTCAGGCCTCAATTTCATTAGGAATTGATCTCTTTGGCAGGTTTTGTGTATGTGTTATATTGTTGCCAATCCTGCCTTCAATCTTTCTATAGAGATTGTGGTTGTAACAAGATCAAAATAATCATTCCATAAAATCAAAAAAATTAGAGTAGTAGTCTTGAACTGATAAATCCCCTTGAGTATAGTTAGCAATGGCTAACTCAAGTTAGAAGCATCTGACATTGTTGTCTTGCTTATAGACTTGCTTTAGGTAATTCTACATAGCTTTTGTAGACCGATTGGGATGCAGAGGAAGAATTATATGTAGCTTTATAAAACCAAGAATCTTGGACATGATTTTATTATCTTTGGCCTTCCAAGCTGCCTTGTTGGCCATAGAATCTTCAACATTAGATCCCCCTTTGCTACTGCCATCTATATGTCCTCATAGCTCTTTACCTTTGAGAAAGGTCTCGAATTGAAACTCTTAAACAATATAATTTTTTTCAGTGAATATGACACAAACATTATCTGATTTCTCTATAAGTACTAATACTATGATTAAGAAAACTATGATTAAGAGTTCTTAGAAAAACAACTCTGATACAATGATAAAATGGTTAGAATTTTGAATCATTTTCTTTTTAGAAGTTCTACATTATATATAAGGCATACTGCAAGTTATATAAGGAAACCATAGTGAATTTAGGAAGCTATACATTGTAAGCTAAATCTCCTTTCCTATTTATAAGAGTATATGTAACCTATATGGTAAGCTATTAACAATGCATAATTTATGGCTTTCTATTAATAGTTTAATTCTCAATCAACTTAATTTTAGAATAATAAAATAAAAAAAATCAATGAAAAGGGACACAAAAACTACCTGAGTCAACCGACTAAACTTGTGATCTGGGTCATAAAATTAGGATAAACTTATAGAACACAAATGAAATTAAAAACCTCGAGTCAACCAGTCTAACCCGCAACCCAAATAATAAGACTGTCATAACTGCATAGAAAGAAAATAAATAAAAACCAATTATGCATCTCAATTTCCTAGTAATCCAATGTTGAAGGATTAAATTGAAAAAAATTAAATAAACAAAAGAATAAAAAAAATAACTTGGGTCAACCTAAGATAACTCCTTAGAAGACAAATAAAAAAAAAATTATAAATTCTAATTCCTAATCAATCCAATGTTGAATGATAAAAAAAAAATCAATTAAAACAAAGATAAACAACCCAAGTCAACCTTATTAACCTACAAAACTCACAACTCAGGTTATGAGACCGTGATAACTCCTTAGAAAGCAAATAAAAAAAAAAAATATAAAGCTCGATTCTCAATCAACTCAATGTTGAAGGATGAAATTGAAAAAAAAAATAAAAAAATAACAAAAAAAATGACCTAAGTCAATTCGACTAACCTGTAAAAATCATGACTAATATCATAAGACTATGATAACTCTATAGAAGATAAATTGGAACAAATTTCAAAGTTTAATACCTAGTAAAACCAATGTTGGAGGATGAAATTGAAAAAATAAAAAACTAAGTTTGAAATTAAAAAAAAATCCTAAAAATCTTGAGGACTTAAGTGAAAAAGGCCTTGACATTTCACTATTCATTGCTATGCCAAGACCTTTTAAAATAAATGTTATTTTTTTTAGCTTATGCTTTTACCTGCTCTCTTTAAAATTTAGATCCCATTAATTTTCTTACCAATATAGAAAATTGATCCCCCAATTCCAATACACATTGTTTGAATATATGTAATTTTTTAGAGCATCCCTAGAGTAATAATTAATAGTTATAGGAGAGACAAATACAAGGAGATATGGAAACATGAGTTAAAAAAAATAAAAATTGTTTTTGAGCATAGGTCTAAATAAATTTAATCATAAGTGTAAAATAATTATTTTATATGAAAAAGATAGACAAAAGAAGATAGAAAATCAAAGAGTTAGATATTTATTTTTGAGTTTAGAAATAAATAAATTTAAGCATATGTGAAAATTATATAATTTTTTGTGGATCTATTTATGATTTTATCTTTTATTTTTTTATTTGTCTCTTCTTAAATGAGTGTACTCTTTCCATTAATATTATAGAAAGAACTAAAAGGTTTGGTGGTTTTACTATGTAGGATATACTATGCTTCCTGCCATATTTTTACTATGGATTGAAATAGTGTATTTGTTTTTATCATCAAACTTTTTTCTTCTTTGATTGAATCTTTTTGTGACCAAATTAATATCTAATTTGTTATAATCTGTTATAGAAAGACACAATTAAAAGAAAGAGGATCAAAGTGTAAACATAATAAAATTTCTTATAATTTGTTATAGAAAAACACAATTGATAGAAAGATGATAAAAGTGTAAAACACAATAAATTTACATATCTGTTAAGAAGCTCATATGAAAAAAGTTTGCATTGGTCCCCATACTTTCCCTTTTTTTTCTTGACATAGTCCTTTTATTATTTAAAAATTATGTTTTTTGTCCTAATCTTCGTTAACTTATTTCTCATATCCTAACTTGACAAAGAGACAAAATCACTAAAAATTAGTGTAAGAGAGAGAAAGTCATTGATAGATAATGTTTCAACCATTAAAAAAATTGTTTTTTGTGTCAACCATATGCAAAAAGTTCCAATGAGCTTTTTTTTCTCTTTAATTTAGTCAGAAAAATAGATTGTGGGTCGAGAGATAAACTTTTCTTTTTATTTGATTTTGTGTTTTTTGACAAATTTTGATTTGATTTGTTGGTTTATTGACTTCATAATGATATTTATTTGGTGTTTTTGGTGAACATAAGTCCTAAATTGTATTTTTAGGTGAAAAAATACCTACATAATTTTTCAACCATTTATCTGATGGTCGAAAATCTAGCTAAAAAACAATGTGTCATACCTTTATTTGTTTTTCAAACAAATATGAAAAGACGACATGTCTTCCACTTCTATTGCCAGCTAAAACAAAGAGCAAGATGCTAAATGGATGGGCTTGTAGGCCCGCGCGCATGGCCTTTGCTTTTAATGGGATAGGCACGCTATACCACCTAAGCTCCTAACCCTTTTTAACGTTTGATTTTTTATTTGATTAAAAATTAATTAGAATACATTAATTAAATATATGTGTGGGATACTTGATATAACAAGTATTTAATTTTAATTAAGATTAATTAAAATGAATAAATAAAATAATTTTTTGTGATTTTTTAATAAAATATCTTTTAAGTTTTACTTGGTTTACACATAAGATTGCAACATTTTTTTTTTCCTAATGTTAGTATGTGTTTTTTTTGTGCTACCTTGAATAAGTTTTTTTCTTTGATTTTACTCAGTTGATTTTCAATGCGTGTTATTTTTATTATTATTTGATTAAATAAAAATCTGATTCTAAGAAACAAAGCTATCAATGTTCATGTTCCAATATCATATATTTTAATTTACATCTATCTCTCAACTTTTTATTTTATTTTATTTATTTATTTATTGCTTGGTTTTCAAATAAAATATAACATTATTTTCTAATTTTAGTAGGCATTCTTTTTTCCCAACCCTATGAAATCTTTTTTTTTCCCTTGAATTTTATTCGATCGCTTTTATGTGCTTGACCGTGTTTTTTATTATTATTTTATTTAAAAAAATTGATTCCACAAAACAAATTTTTAAATGCAACCCGATTTATGACTCATGTTGTGAGATAAAATATCTCGTGTTATATCTATCTCTCAATATTTCAGTCCAGTCTTTGGTTATAGACACCGTGTGTTTTTCCGTTTTAAAAAAATTTTAAAAAAAATTATTTACTTCAAATTAATTTTTTTAATATTTTCAGATCATTTTGATGTGCTGATATAAAAAATATTTTAAAAAATAAAAAAATATTTTTTTTTGATATATTTTCGAGTAAAAAACACTTTGAAAAGCAATTGTTACTACACTCTTAAACATCTCATAATTAAAAAAAAAAAATTTGTGTTTATTGATGTAAATAATTTTAGATTTATTTAAATTAAATGTATATATCAACCTTTTTATTTATAATTATTTTTTTAAAATTCAAAATATACATTGAAAATGCATACATATTTAAAATTTTGTGTTATATATATATATCTAATCCATAACTGAACACAGAATCAAATAGCTAGTTACATCACTAAAATTGATTGTGGTATTTGAAACATCGTATTTCATTATTGTTGGTGAACGTTTTTGCTTCAAACCTTATCTCAAAAATGCTTGCCAACTGTATGTCATTCACACAGGACCGAGTTATTCACTGCCGGGAGAAAAGAACCTGGAGCTCACAAGAGTCACAACTGAAGGCATGAGGTGGAAATAATGGTGTGCTTTTTGACTTTAGGGCTCCTAGAAAGAATCATTCTTTCTTCTTTTCCCATTGGAAAGAGAAGGAATCCTATAAAGCGAAGTAAAAGGGAAACTGTGTTGTGGCATTAGTCAAGTTAACCTCTCTTCAATGGATACGTATTTGTTTTCCCATAGAAAAGAGAGGGAATCCTATGAAGGGAAACCGTTTGGTAGTATGAACCCTAGACGAGAGAATACTGCCAATCGTATTTGTTGGAAGTCTGGATTCCATCTCCCTAAAGTAACAATACAATGAAAAGATGGCTTTTATTAGAAGAAAGGAACCTGGGAATATGAAGGAGACAACTAGCAAAGAAAGGTAGTCATTGCCTTGAAACAAGCTGGCTAAAAGGAATACTTTGTCGAAGAAGATGAGAAGAAATACGCTCTCTGTTATGGGCAGCATTTTCTAGTTGACACGAAGCCCCATCCCTGAGAAGCAAAGAAATTTGGTGTGATATTCTTATAAGGAGTTGCAGCAATGGGATCGAACCAGAACCTTAGAGAGCTCCAATGGCTTCTTCAAATGATCAAATCCGAAAGCTTCAATCCTCAAAGCATTTCTTTCTACCTTTCTCACCGAACTTCAGGCTGTTACCAAGAAACAGAAAACTCTGTCAACATAAACATTTCAGAGGACAGCCTTTCATACTTCTCTAACATCCTCTCAGATCTAGGCACAGCCAAAAACATTCAATCATCTTTAACGAACCTGGAGTTTCATTGTGTAGAGTGGGGATTAGAACAGCTAGTATACCTTGGAATATTGCTTCAGAATAGCTCAAACATCAAGCAACTTGTGTTTCGGCTGAATAGATTCAATATAGAGTGTTTATCTGAGCTTTGTGAGGTCTTGAAGAGAAATAGAGTGATCAAAGAAATTATGATTTCTGAATCAGGTATAGGTCCAGTTGGGGCTGGCCTTATAGCTTCTGCTCTTAAGCTAAATGAGAGCTTGGAGGAGTTGCAGATATGGGAAGACTCAATTGGTTCGAAAGGTGCTGAGGAGCTCTCAAAGATGATTGAAGTGAACTCGACACTTAAACTTCTGACAATTTTCGATTCACACCCTATAACAGCGGCTTCACTTATATCAGCTGTTTTAGCAAGAAATAGGGCAATGGAGGTTCATGTCTGGAGTGGAGAAAATGGAGAGAGAAGTTCCAAGGTAGTGGAGTTTGTACCTGACAACAGCACACTTCGAATTTACAGGCTACACCTTTCAGGTGCTGTCAGGGTTGCTTGCTCTCTAGGATGGAACTCCACAGTGAAGTCACTTGACATGACTGGAGTCCGGCTGAAATCACGGTGGGCTAAGGAGTTTCGATGGGTTTTGGAACAAAATCGGAGCCTTAAGGAGGTAAGATTGTCAAAAACCAGCCTTAAGGACAAAGGGGTTGTGTATGTTGCTGCTGGACTCTTCAAGAATCAGTGTTTGGAAAGCTTGTATCTTGATGGAAACTGGTTCAGTGGAATAGGTGTAGAGCATTTGCTATGCCCTCTGAGCAGGTTCTCGGCCTTGCAATACCAAGCCAACATTACTCTCAAGTCCGTGACCTTTGGAGGAGGGAAAACAAAGATAGGTAGGGATGGGCTCGCATCAATCATGCAGATGCTGACAACAAATGAGAGTGTGATTAAGTTGGGAATATATGATGATGAGAGCTTGGGAGCAGATGATTTTGTCAAAATCTTCAAGAGCTTAGAGAGGAATGCTACTTTGAGATATTTGTCATTGCAAGGTTGTAGAGGGGTTCGAGGAGACGTGGTACTCGATACAATAATGCAGACATTGCAGGTAAATCCTTGGATTGAAGACATTGATCTTGCGAGAACACCACTGCAGAATTCAGGGAAGGCTGATGGAATTTATCAAAGGTTAGGCCAGAATGGAAAGACTGAACTAGAAACAGATACAGATTTGTTCAAGGACATGCCACTCACCGAGCCAAAAAGCTGCAGGGTTTTCTTCTGTGGGCAAGAATATGCAGGTAAAGATCTGAGCCTTGAAATTACAATGTCCACATTGGTTTAGAGAACTGCATGTGTTTGTTTAACCCATATTTTACTAGAACTTGAAAGCAGAGTTTCTATTTGCAGGCAAGACTGCCCTTTGTAATTCAATATCTCAGAACTTCTCCTCCTCGAAGCTTCCCTACATGGACCAGGTTAGAAATCTAGTGAACCCAGTTGAACAGGCTGTTAGAACAAGCGGAATGAAGATAAAGACTTTTAGAGATGAAGGCACAAAGATATCAATATGGAATCTTGGTGGCCAGCATGATTCTTACTCCCTCCATGATCTCATGTTTCCAGGGCATGGGAGTGCATCATTCTTCCTGATCATATCCAGTTTATTCAGAAAGCCTAGCAACCGAGAGCCAAAGACACCAGCAGAGATAGAAGAGGACCTGCAATATTGGCTCAGGTTCATTGTTTCCAACTCAAGAAGAGCACTCCAGCAATGCATGCTGCCCAATGTAACTATAGTTCTTACACATTTTGATAAAATCAATCAACCGTCACAAAACTTGCAGCTTGCAGTGAATTCAATTCAGAGAGTAAGAGACAAGTTTCAGGGGTTTATCGACTTCTATCCCACTGTATTCACAGTTGATGCGAGATCCTCTGCATCGGTCAGTAAACTCACTCATCATCTTCGGAAGACAAGCAAGACAATTCTCCAAAGAGTGCCCAGAGTTTATCAACTTTGCAATGACCTGATTCAAATTTTGTCAGACTGGAGAGCGGAGAATTACAACAAGCTTGCAATGAAGTGGAAAGAATTTGATGAGCTATGCCAAGTGAAGGTTCCACCACTGAGAATTCGATCAAGACATGATAATAAAGGGAAGGTGGAAATGAGGAGGAAGGCAGTTGCTATTTGCCTTCATCATATGGGTGAGGTGATATATTTTGACGAACTAGGCTTCCTGATCCTAGACTGTGATTGGTTCTGTAGTGATGTGCTTGGCCAACTAGTAAAACTAGATGTTAGAAAGCAAAACTCCATGGAGAACGGATTCGTTAGCAGAAATGAAGTGGAGAAGATTCTGAGAGGAAGTTTGCAAAGTCAAATTCCTGGAATGAGTTCAAAAGTACTTGAAAACATAGAGGCCAGTGACCTTGTGATGATGATGCTGAAACTAGAACTATGTTATGAACAAAACCCATCAGATCCAAACTCTCTGCTACTTATCCCCTCAATTCTTGAAGAAGGCAGAGGGAAACCCCAGAGATGGCAGTTAAGCACAGCTGACTGCGTTTATGCCGGGCGGCATCTTGAGTGTGATGATTCAAGCCACACATTTCTCACACCAGGCTTCTTTCCTCGTTTACAGGCAATCTCTCTTTCTTTTCTGGCCCCTCTAATTTTATTTTATTGTTGCTTATGCTTTCATGTAAAATTGAATGTATGCAAGAACAAGGGAAAATAAGCTTTACACTGCATAGATATAGAGAATTCAACGCTACAAACTACAGGCTCGTATTTTTCAGAATGAACTTTACTGGTGCTCTAAGCATACGAGTATCGTAATTTAAAAACTAAAGAAAACAAAGGACTCGTGTGAAGAGCAAGGGCATTTCATGGAGAATCAAACAACTTTAACCATAAAACTTTGAGTTGATGCTTCCATGTCATCCTGCTTCTCTTCAACATATACCTTAAAGTACCAGAAAAAAACATACATTCTGCAGGTAGCTTTAAGTATTCATGTAAGTTTATGTTAATTGCCATGTGAGAATAAACCCTTACGGGTGATCTTTGTAGTCTTAAATGTTGCTTACTGGTTGAGCAGTTCTGTGATGTTCAAATGCTAGCCATAGCGTGGGATTATGAATGATACACGTACCCGTACCATGAGATCCTTGTTTGATTGGCAAAGTCAAGGAACTGCAATCTCTCTAATTTTCATTTGTTTGCAAATCCAGGTTCATCTTCATAACAGAATTATGGCACTAAGGAACCAACATGGAGCAACTTACAGTCTGGAGAAGTACCTCATCTCAATCAATATCAATGGGATCTTCATTAGGGTGGAACTTGGAGGACATTTAGGACACTACATTGATGTTCTTGCTTGCTCCACCAAGAACTTGACAGAAACCATTAGACTCACTCAGCAACTAATAATTCCAGCAATCCAGAGTTTCTGTAATGGATTCACCTTGACTGAAAACGTCATGAGGCCTGAATGTGTGCAAAACTTGACACCCCCGAGGTATAGGAAAACCCAACATGTGTCTCTGCAGCAATTGAAGCAGGCACTGCTCTCAGTACCTGCAGAAAGCATGTATGATTATCAACACACTTGGGATCCAGTTTCGGACTCTGGAAGACCTGTTCTTAGACCTGGATTTGATTTGGCTCGGGACCTCCTGTCAGATGATGACTTCAGGGAAGTATTGCACCGTAGATATAATGACCTGTATAACCTTGCTGTGGAGTTGGATGTCCCGCCAGATAATCCAGATGGAGGAGATCACACAGGCAATGAACTTGAGAAAGTTGATCCAAGCTTTGCTGGAATCGCAAAGGGGGTAGAACAAGTGTTGCAAAGACTCAAGATCATTGAACAAGAGATAAAAGATTTGAAGCAGGAGATACAAGGACTGAAATACTATGAACACAGGCTCCTCATTGAACTTCATCGCAAAGTGAATTACCTTGTGAACTACAATATCCAAGTTGAAGAAAGGAAAGTGCCTAACATGTTCTTTTTTGTTAGAACAGAAAACTACTCGAGAAGATTGATCACCAACATGATTTCTGGAATGACTGCACTTCGGCTGCACATGTTATGTGAATTCAGGGGAGAAATGCATGTTGTTGAAGATCAGATTGGTTGTGAAATGATGCAGGTTGATAACATCGCAGTAAAGAGTTTGGCTCCATACATGAAGAAATTCATGAAATTGTTAACATTTGCTCTCAAGATAGGAGCCCATCTGGCAGCTGGAATGGGAGAGATGATACCAGATTTGAGCAGAGAAGTTTCCCATCTGTCCGGCTCTTCCCTTATGTACGGGGCAGCAGGAACAGTTGCTGCCGGAGCTGTAGGGGCTGCAGCTCTGGGGCGAATACAAGGAAGCAGGAACAGAAGCAGGGCTGCAGAAAGCTCAAGAAACATTCAACAAGACGTAAAGGCAGCACAGCAGTGGGTGGTGGATTTTTTAAGGGACCGTAGGTGCTCGACTGGAAAGGATATTGCCGAGAAGTTTGCATTGTGGAGGGTTAGATACAGGGACGATGGGCAGATAGCATGGATCTGTAGGAGGCATATGGCCATAAGGTGCAATGAAATAATTGAAGTACCTATTTGAATTTGTTCAGAAGCCTGAAAGATTGGAAATGGAGTTTCTCATTCTTGTTTTTCTTCATCATCCATGCATGCTATGTTGTCTTGTTCAGTACATTCCAGTTTATAGAAATTCTCTAATAAAATATTGGTTATTTAATGGTTATCCAGGCATGGGAGGAATTCACTTTGAAGCAACTGTTCCTTCTATCTACCTTTTCATTTTAATATATTTCAAAACTATTATCCATTACTAAAATTATCAAACTATCAATTACTTAGTTTCACTGTTATACCTCTGATTATAACTTACTCTAACTCTTTCAATCCAATTTCTCTTATTAAAACTATTTAATGTTTTTTTTAATGCATTTTTTTAATTTAAAAAATTTAAGTTCAAATAAAGAATTTTATGCATAGAGAACAATATGTTTGAATAAATAAATAAATAATCATTAACAATACCTAATAATAAAACTTGAAAATCAAGAGCCAAATTTAGATCAAAATATTTAATCTCGAAAGATGAGACATTTACCCTGTTATATTTGCTAAATTTTTCTATTCAAGCAAATGATGATAGAAATAAAGACACAAATTAATTTGATAGAATAAAATAAAAAGGAAAAATAACATCATGCAAGATTGCACATATTAAAAATATTATCTGAAAATAAAATTTTTATTTTATTTTCAAAAAATAAAGTTCATCCATACAAAAAAAAAATATTATAGATAAATAAGAAAAACTCTTTAAATTTATATGAATAACTAAAATGATAATTACCATTTAAAAGAGAATCCAAACAAAATGAAAGAGAGAATGGATACTAATTTAAATATAAATTAAAAAAATTAGAGAAAAAACCATAAAAAACAACTAATTTTAAAATAATAATAATAATAATAATAATAATAATAATAATAATAATAATAATAAGAGCAAAGGCCAAGTATTGCAGAGTTCGTGCAACTAGGCCCTTTATTTTATTTTATTTTATTTTGCAATTGGGACGAACAATATGTCATTTGCCCCAAATTTTTTTGAAAAAAAAATCAAACGCGTCATTTGATTTGCCCAGATTCTAGTTACTGTGGTGGTCTAAAAATCAGGGTTTAAATTTTTTTTTATATATATCTAAAAACCTATTTTCAACTCATGTTTTACCCAAAACACCTATAAAATGCCATAAGAATCATGAAAAACCTATTTATGGCCTTAAAAACCCAAAAAATCACCCCAAAAACTGAAATCAATTGGAAACAAAAAATCAACTTAAGCTCATATCTGTTTTTTCATCAACTTCAAAGGTTTTAAAAAAAAAATACCTAATATGAACTCTCATCATCAAATAGAACCATTTGAAATAAATATCATTTGTTTTGGTGGTCTAAATTGGTGTCAATGACACTTTTCTCTCTCTATTACTGGAATCTAGCAACCTTTCTTTCCCCTCTCAACCAAGAACTAAAAAATAAAAATAAATATAATTTGGTATCAAAATTGAATTGGAAAAATATTGAGGTACTGAAATTGCATTATTTATGTGATTTTTAAAGTTCAAGGATCATAGTGCATCTTTTATGAAACTTATTACTATTTAATGTTTTTTTTAATGCATCTTTTTAATTTAAAAAATTTAAGTTCAAATAAAAAAATTTTATGCATCAAGAACAATATGTGTGAATAAATAAATAAATAATCATTAACAATACCTAATAATAAAACTTGAAAAATCAAGAGCCAAATATAGATCAAAATATTTAATCTCGGAAGATGAGATATTTACTCGGTTATATTTGCTAAATTTATTTATTAAAATAATTTTTTATTCAAGCAAAAGATGATAGAAATAGAGACACAAATTAATTTGATAGAATAAAATAAAAAGAAAAAATAACATCATGTAAGATTACACATATCAGAAATATTATCTGAAAATAAGTTTTTTTTTTTCAAAAACAAAGTTCATCCATACAAAAGATAAAAAAAAAAATTATAGATAAATAAGAAAAACTCTTTAAATTTATATGAATAACTAAAATGATAATCAACATTTAAAAGAGACTCTCCAAACAAAATGAAAGAGAGAAGGGATGCTAATTTAAATATAAATTTAAAAATTAGAGAAAAAACCATAAAAAATCATTAATTTAAATAATAATAATAATAATAATAAAAGCAAAGGCCAAGCATTGCAGAGTCCGTGCAACTGGGCCCTTTATTTTATTTTATTTTGCAATTGAGACGAACAATATGTCATCCGCCCCAAATGTTTTTGAAAAACAATCAGGTAACGCGTCATTTGATTTGCCCAGATTCCGGTCACTATGGTTGTCTAAAAATCAGGGTTTAAATTTTTTTATCCAAAAACCTATTTTTCAACCCATGTTTTACTCAAAACACCTATAAAATACCGTAGGAATCATGATAAATCTATTTATGGCCTCAAAAACCCAAAAAATCACTCCAAAAACTGAAATCAACCTAAGCTTATATATGTTTTTTCATGAACTTCAAAGGGTAAAAAAAAAAAAAAAAACAACTAATATAAACTCTCATCATCAAATAGAATCATTTGACACAAATATCATTTGTTTTGATGGTCTAAATTGGTGTCGATGACACTTTTATCTCTCTATCGTTGGAATCTAGCAACCTTTCTTTTCTCCCTCAACCAAGGACTAAAAAATAAAAATAAATAAAACTTGGTATCAAAATTGAATTGGAAAGATATTGAGGTACTAAAATTGCATAATTTACGTGATTTTTAAAGTTTAAGGACCACAGTGCATCTTTTATGAAACTTATGGCATGTCACCCATGTTAGAAGCCTTTTTCATTTCAGTCCCTCTTCTTTCAATCTCACCATTTCATAAGAAATAAAAAGCAATTAGTATTCAATTAGAACTAAATCGTTGAAAAAAAAAATTGAGGATCAAATTAAAAAAAAATTGTACAGTTCATTCACAGTAATGTGTGAGAGAATGAACAATTAGGCCTTTCACAATGAAAAAACCATGCCTTTTAGAGTTATATTGATATGATCCACGAAAATGTTGGACAAGAAAATTTATATTCTAGCGTAATTGTGCGTACAATCTAATTTTACCGCAATAATCATAATTCTCAATCCGATTGTTAAATTATACTAAACATTTACCTAGAGTTTCCTAGCATATGGTTCTATATTGGCGTAAAATTTCATGTCAATCGGAGTTCAAGAAGGCCTTATGATATTGGTCAGGATAGGTTGTACGAGTTTTGTTATTTATTTTCTTTCGACTTATAGACTTCTTATTTGACAATGATCATTTTCCTACAAAAATGTGATAGCTTGTTTTGGAAATTTCCTTGTTCTACAAGGATATTTAATAGGCCCCAACATAATTTTCAATTGTGATAAAGATTTATTAATGTTTTAAAATCATTTTCTTATAAGGATTTCATATTCATCATAGTTAACTACACAACGAAAGAAAGGTTGATGATATTTAATGACAATTAGTTTATCTTGGGAAGTTTTCTAATCCTACAATGAAGGTTAAAGGAAGACAATAAAGCTTATGTTAGGAAGCTTTGAGATGATTCTTTAAAGTTATAATTAATTATCCCAGAGAAACAAGGAAACCAAAGAAAAGACAACTTAAACGATCAATTCCCTAACTTGTCTTGGATATCTAAAGGTAGCAACAAAGACCCTAGTATTTTTGGAATGAGAATTTCATTCACGACATTATTTAAACTAGGAAAAATATGTATATTAGGTTATTTTATGTAATTGGTGCAACAACTTTATTTTATGTGTCAGATTAGTTATTTTTATTATTTTCTTCATATTTGAGCTTAGTTAACATACTTTAGCTTTATTGTAAGTAGGTAAATATTAACCCACAAGTTTTGGGTCCATTAGAGTTACTAGTTGAACTATTATATAAAGTTTTTTTAGCTAAAATTTTTAGCAAGCATGAATTTTTGAAATAAACTTGTGTCTTGCTTGAAGTAAACATGTTCTTTGTTATTATAAAGAAGAAAACCTTACTTATCAAGGTATAACTGATCTTGTGACATCATTTAACGAATTCCAATACCTCTATTTTTTAGTTACAAGTTAACTCTAGGTCAAGATTTTTAAACTTGATTTTCAACTTTCTTGGAAAAATATCATCTTCATTGAGGTTGCTTGACAAGTTAACTCTATGTTAAGATTTTTAAACTTGATTTTCAACTTTCTTGGAAAAATATCATCTTCATTAAGGTTGCTTGACCACGTAATTAAGAGATTATCATCATATTATTAAATTTTTTAAAGTGTGTAAAAAGTCAATAAAATAAATAATTAAAAAATAATAATATTAAATAATATTGTTGCTAGCATATTATATAATTTGGAAGAAAAGCCTGTATAGTTTCCCTGGGGTGGCCACACTAGCATGGTCTTTGACTATGGGGTATGGAGATGAAGAAGAAGACAATCAGTGTGAATGTGATTGATATTTTTTAACCCAATTGTGCAAGCCGAAAGCAGAATCATGGATGCTTTAGCCCTTATTTGACTTTTCAACAAAGATCACCATGTCTGTGACTTTGGGATCAATATGATTAGCTTATGATTTGGTGAAAACCAGTTTCATAATAATTACGAGTTGAAGCAACATGGAGAAAAGTGAAAATAGAATGGGAAATATTCAAGTGTACATACACTATCAGCACTTGTTATGAAACAAAGCTAATAAAGCTTACAAATTCATGATTTCCCCTTCTGCTAAACATATCTCAACGTACAGAAGGAAACAACACACTACATGATACGTTATTACACTTCACTATTAGTATTAGTCACCATGCTAAGGCCTAAAATCACCTGTGTGTTTTCCGATGAACTAGGAGAGGTCAGAGCTCAGAAGAAAGCCCGACTCCCATAAAACACACGGGAACTTGTGTTCTTTGATGCCTGCATTTTCTGATCGGAGCTTGAACTTCCTGAACTGGTTGGTCCACTATCAATGTCCAAAGGAAGCTTCATCTTGGCCAGTGACTCTGTGAATTGTTGCATGCTTTTCATGTACATGTCTACTATGTCTTGCTGGACCACTTTGGACTCCGGCTCAATGTTGACTGGAATAACAGGTTTTGCATTTTTCTCATTTGATGCTCCACCAGAGCAATCAGTCTCACCATCTCCGGCGTTTGCACTCTCTCTCTCTTTATGGACCGAGACATGCTCCTGATTTGGTGTTTTTGAAGCTGCTGGGCTATCAGATGTTTCTGAACTTGCAGCAGCGGAAGGTGAAGAAACACCATTAGTTGACACACTGCTTGGAGGAGAATCAGGCTTTGGAACTTGAGTTGGATCAGAAGTGGCAGCTGAAATGCTTTCCATAACATGAGCTCCGATTTCTGAACCGAGATTATTTTCAGCATTAGAAATGGCCAAGCTCTCAGAGGCTTCAGAATCCAGGCTAGAACATGAAATTCCAAAATACTCTGAGATCATCATCTGGTTTTCATTCACAACCTTTGGATCCGGGAACTCAATCTTGTCAAGTTCGCAAGGGAGTGATTCCTGTATCTCAGAATCCTGGATGGTTCCATTTGTAGCTAAAGCGGTGGGCATTGCTGGAATTTCCATTACCTCTGGTGAAGCTCCGATGTATGATAGAGACAATTGAACAAACCCTGCTGGAGAGTGGAACAAATCAGTTGAGGAAAGAGAGAACTCTTTCTCCAAATTTCCGTTATTGATTAGAACTTCAGACAACGGAACCAGAGCAAACCCTAACAGCTGATCCTCCAGATAATTCTTCACCCTACTCATCATGAATATCTCACATTTAAGGGAGGAATCAATAGTCTTAACATTGAGCCGCAGACGGTCGTTGAAGACAGGATTCCTCCCACCACCATTGATGATTTTGGTGGACAATGTGTACTCAGGATCACTAGTCAAGCATAACTTAGCATAAACATCTTGCTTGTGGTAAATGCATATGTTTTGGATGTCCCTAGCCTGGTGTACGTAAACCTCAACTATGCCAATGAAGTCTTCTGGATGGCCAGCCACAGCCTCATGTCTGGGGAACTCAATTCCCTTGGATAAGTTGTCAGTACTCTGAGCAGAACAATCAGATTTCTGCTTCTCTGGCTCAAAGACAACAGAGGTCTTGAATGGTGACACAACAGATTGAGGGGAATCCATAGCTGCTTGAACAATAGACCTGGAAAGGCACAAAAACAATCAAAACTCAACCTTGAAATTAGAAAACAGAAGATCTGTATTTGAAAAAACCGTAGATACTATGATTTTTAGTACTCTACATCCTGCAATAACAATCAAATCCAAAACTTATATCCTAAAATAAGAGATAATTTGATATATTAAAACACCTTTTCTAACACTAAATCTGACCTAAAACAAAACACAAGTTCCCAAAATTCAGAGGCAAATGATAAAACCAGGCCTTTCGCATGAACCAATTAGACCCAAGACAAGACACGGCCAACTATCAAAACTCAAAAGTAAGGCAAACAGCTGAAGCCCCTAGCTTGAGCTTATGTGAAAATAAAAATTCTCAAACCCTAAAGACAACCCTAAACTTCAACAGGAACAACTTCAGAACCCCGAACCCAACCTTAAAATTAACAAAATCTAAGTCGATTTAACTTATAATCATCAAAACCCAGAAACCAAAAAGCCCCCACAAATGAGACCTTGCACATGGACTACTAAAAAAAACACAAACCCTACTAAGAACAATAAACAAACCTAGAAACCAAAATCCAGAAAGAGCAGCGGTCAGTCCGAACTCTCAAAGACCCAAAAGCCAAAAACCGTGAAAAATGAGAATTTGCAGTGGAACTACTGCTATCTTGACTCCCTGAACTGAAAGTAATAAAGACCAATCAACAGTTATGCCACATAACCAGATTCCAATAAAGCTACCAACGTTTTCCACACGAAACTGGAATCCAAGAGAGTGAAACAGGGAAAGCAAGAAAAAAGCTCTCCCATTCAAAGCCAAAATAAGCCATGACAAACTAAAAGCCAAAGATAGCACAGTTGCCTAGGTTCATCACCGCAAACTTCGAAAACAAAACCCACTAAAATTCTGCTCGAAACCCTTCTGAAAAGCCCGAGAAAGTAAGAAAAGAAACTAACAAGAAAATCAAATAAAAAACCCACCTTTAGCTTTAGCAACAAAGTCAAAATGAAGTGAGGGTGCAACACAAGATATGGCCAAAACCCAGCCGATAATTGGAGGAGGTGCTTTGGTTTTGCTGTTCAAGTGAAAGCTGGTGCTAATAATAAGCTTGGGATAAAATCTAGTACTATGATATTACTCTCTCTTTTCTTTTAGATGCTGATACATAAAGTACAAGGAAAAAAAAAAAAACTCCAACAAAATACAATATCCTTCTCAAACAGAAATTAACAATGCATCTCGCCGGGCTGCCCAAGCAGTCGGAGTTGTATTTATGCTGATCAGTAGTGGTAGTAATACCAATACAGTCTCTCTCTCTCTTTACTTTTAAGATTTTAGAGATAATATTTAATAAGATTTTATAAATACGTTAAATTGGCCTGAAGGTGTACTTTAAAATTATATATATAAAAAATAAATTTAGATAACACATGTTTTCGGTTCAATTTGATTTTTATATAAAACAAAAGTAATCAAACTGATTTTTTTTCAAATCAAAATTGGTTCAAATCAACCAGTTTCGGTTCGGTTATTTTAGAATAAAAACCGGTTCAAATCTACCGGTTTCGGTTTGGCTCAGTTTTTTCTGATTTGACTCGGTTTTTTTCTGGTTTAGCTTAGTCTTTTTCTGTTTGGCTCGGTTTTTTTTTATTTTATCTTGTTTTTTAACGGTTTGGCTCGGCTTTTTCGATTTAAATTTGGTTTGGTTTGGTTTGTTCGGTTTCAGATTTATAAAATCAAAATCAAACAAAACCGGTCAGTTCTTTAAAAATTCCAATTAATTTAATTGATTTTTTATGGTTTAATTTTTTTTAATTATTTTTTTTTATTTAATCAGTTTTTTAGTTTTTTATTTCACTCCTAACACACAATATCTTATAATGGATTTATCATCTTACAAAAAAGAAAAATACGGGTAGAATACACTGTAATTAGTACGCTGTAGAGAGACATCGCCCCACGCGTTGGCAAGAAAGGACCAATGACAAGAGAGATGAGTGCGTTTGTTTAGGTAGGGACGGACAGACACACACACTCACACAAGCCTTTTTACTGTTCCAACTGTTCACTTCTGTCTTCTTGTCAGTCTGCGCTTTTTTGTTTCTCTCTCTCCCTTTTTGACTTTTCTGCTCTCATCACAACGGTCTACATGCCTGATTCTATAATAATTCGGATACGACATCATTATTTTCTGAATAGTTTAACGCCATGTTTAAATAGTTTTGTTGCTTTCATTATTCCCTGAATTTGAATTTAGGATTATTAATTAGATTAAGTTCTTTCTAATAGATTATATTGGTACGAGGAATGTGTTCTTACTATCATTTTAAAAAAAAAATTAAATATCCATTAAGATACAAATCATTCTTAATTATAGACCTGTTTAAGAATATAATTATAATTATTTTTTAAAATATTTTTCATGTTAAAATACATTAAAATAATTTTTTTTATTTTTTAAAAATTAAATTTTAAATATTCTTTTGCCTTTAAGATTAATATCATTACTATAAAGATTATTTGATTTCATTATAGCTTTACCGTGCAACTTAAAAAAAGGGATAGAGATGGGTTTTCCTATTCACACATATATATTATACTTTAGATTTATTAACAATCTTTTTATTTCCTTGATTTTTAGAAACCTCGTAATAGTTTTATTTTGTGACTTTTTTAATCTCCATACGTAAAGTGCATTTTCGTTGATATTTGGTCCTTCACCATCTTTATGGAGAGAGAATGGCATAATTAAGAAGAGAGGAGGCAATGGAAATGGATTTTTCAACATTTATCCCCATCATTTCCTTATTTTTCTAACATTATTTTTGTGAGAGAATAATATATAACCATGAATGGAAATGGATTTTTCAACATTTATACTCATTATTTCCTTATTTTTGCAACATTATCTTTGTATGAAAATAATGATTAACCATGCAACACATTTCATTTTCATTTAAAAAGTCAATGTTCTCTTAACAGAGACCATAAAACAACTCAAACTTTTCACTTGAAGAATAAAAATCTAATTATTTGAAAAAACTAGAAGCTCTATCACAAATACAAAACAATATGTTCATAATTCAATATTTTATTCTTTTTTCTTTCTCTTTCTCTTTCTCTTTTCTTTTCTTTTTCTCATATTTTATTTTCTCTCTCTCTCTCTCTTTTTTTATTCTTGCCCCTTAAAGAGATGTAATGTGAAAGATTAAAGCGAAATGATGTGTCGATGGGAAAAAAAACATGCTATAAATTTCATGAATTGAATTTGATGGTTTTTAACCCTAAACTCCAACATTCAAAAATTTTAAGGATTGATTAATCTAGTATAATCTTAGATGGACAAAATTAATTAATAAAACAATCATATATGAGCCTACGCTTTAATCGAAGCACAAAAGACATTAACACATTAGTTTATAAGAAAATGAAAATCTCAGCTCCTGACCTTACTTTAAAACCCAAAAAAAAGCCTTAAACCAATCAATCAAACATGCTTGTACTGACATACCAAAACTCTCAAGAACTTAAAATGGAAATACAAAACAAATATTTAGCCATACAATCCATAAAAAAATCAAAAGGCATATTCTTAACTACAAACATTATATTATTGATTCTAACATCTATTTTTAATTGATATTATCATGAACTTAGCTTCATGAACCCAACATTTCATCAAGAACAACATATAGTATATTTTGTTGAGAAACAAAAATAATCAAAATAAATTTTTCCACTAAACTAGACATCTAAACATGCTGAAATGCCTTTTAAACAACATTAATAACATCAAGTTTTAGCCTTAAAACAACAAACTATGCATCAAATACTATCTTAAAAACACATATGTAGGTTTAAGATAGCATTAGTTCAAACATGAATAAATGCATTTAAACATAAGTATTAACAACTCAAACATAGAGTGTAGACAATAAACAATCATAAAATAGTTTAAAAGGCATTAAAAGAGGAGGGGGTGTGCCTATTAAGCTATACATCCTCATCAAAGATAGGTATATACCTTGTAGATGCAATGATGTTTTTGTCCTTCTTGTCTTTTTTTATGACTACCTGTTTCTTCTACCTTTCTTTCCAACTCCTCTGATCCTTGATTTCATGCGCCTTTTCTTTTTCCCTTTTTTGAACATTATTATTGGAATTCTTCTCTCAACAACTCTGCAAACCCCTGGATAAAATCCACAACATTAGTAAAGGAATTATTATGTTAAATGGGTAAAGTAAATATTTAGATTATGACCTTACCCATTTAAAGTAAATATTTCCATATTATCATCATGGGATGATGATAGATTTATGAATTTGAAATAAAATGTTTATGTACTAATGTTAAAAGAAATAAAATGTTTATGTACTAATGTTAAAAAAAATAAAAAAATGAAAATGGTTGGAAAAACAATTATAGAAACACGAATAAAAACTAAAAGTATTGGTATTTGATTTAATGAAATTTGAAATAGCTTATGTTAAATTCAATAAAAACAGGTGGTGGAATTATATATGGAAATTGATGTCAACCTCCCTTTGAGATGGAGGTTGATGCTAGCCTGTCCATGAGAGGAGCCTAATGCTAACCTACCATTGAGATGGAGGTTGATGCTTGCCAACAGGTAAGGTGTGGAAGCAAATGTTAACATCTCATTGTGAATAGGGTTGAGAAAATATGGACTTGCATTACTTAGAAAGATAGGAAAAATTTTTGAATTATATAAAATTGATATAGAAGGAAATGGTTGGAAATTGTACAGTCTGTTGTGCTTTGAGACAAATCGACCGACCGGTTTGTAATTTCTAATAAGTTGACCAGTTGAACAGTAATTATCCATTCTTTGGTGGACTAGTCGACCGATTCACACAACTGTCTTAACTAGCTGACAGGTTGAGCCAGAACATCAACAATAAAGTTGACAAAAAATATACAATAAAAAAATAAAAACATCAAGTTTATAGTCTTATTGTCTTAAATACTTTTTATAGAAAGATTAAAGATGAAGTTTAGAGTTATAGGATGTTATAGGATGTTATAAAAGTATCATGGATACTCAACTATTAATATATAGTCCTTAGTAAAGACAAATCGGGGGAAGGATGTGAATATAGAATAAATTAAGAATAAGTGAATTATAATGAAATTTGAATTAAAAAAGGTTGTAATGCAACTACATATGTCAAGGATTTATTGAATATATCTAATAAATATTTATATTTGAATTGTGAAGTTGTGCATTAATCAACTTATTATTGTATTGTTACATGTGTTGCACATCCAATAGATATCATTGAACAAAGTTTTTTTAAATCAAAAGTAAGGATCACTTTTGCATTATTGTTATGTATCCTTGTATTGTTATATGTATTGTATTATTATATCTCAACTTGATGATCACTTCAAGGATCATTCCATAAAAATTAATATGGAGATATGAAACGGTTAATAAGATTGTGTGTTATATTTAAATAAATTATTTATATTTATTAAGTAATACATAACGAGTGAGATGATGATGGTTAATAATAAGTATTAATAAATGAAGGGATTTCATCAATAGTGGATGAAAAAGTATTATGTTGAAGTTTGCCATCGAATTTGTACAAGCAAGTTAATGATGTTGAGTTGTTAATATAGATTAATAAATACTAATCATTATGACTACTTGAATGCCAATTAAAATTTATAATCTTGTACGTGTCTCATGAAATTATATTGGTTGATATAAGCTCTTTATAAAGGATTAACAAGTTATTTAGTTTATTTGACAGATAGTTCCTTGTAATGGAGAAGAAGAAATTTGTATTTAAGATATATGTATGTAATACCGAAAATGATGGAAAACATACTAATGCATAAAAATAAATGGTACATCCTTGTACAAGATGTAAAAAAACATACTAAGTGCGGGACGTTACAAACTTAATATGAGATTAGGACATAAACGTGCCATTGAAAGAATTGAATCTTGTAGAAGGGATGCAATTCTATAATTGGAAACAAACCACACTTGATTTAGAGGTTTGTAACTCCATATTTATTAATTAGAAGATTGGCCTTCCATTAACTTGAATTTGCCAACATAGAAGAGGTTGACTAGGGATAAGATGTTGGCAAGTTCATCAATCCAAATGAGGTGTGAATGTTTAATAAGGATAGATGATCTTTATAGTGAAAGTATTTTTTAGTCGATTAGTGCTAATTAAAGCCCCTGAGATGGTTAGAGATGTCACATTCATTCATCTAAAAGTGGCCTCTCGATCAACCTTTTGGTTGAAGAAGAAGAAGATATAATGACTAAACGACATGTCATTTATTTTCTTCATTAAAGTCTAAATGAAATGTCGGTTTTTTAAACCTAAAAATTAGGGGTTTAAAATAGGATTTTAAGAAATTTAAATTCAGCCCATGTTCTTCCAATTTCAGTGTATGTATTATTTATCAATCCAAACACTTTTCAATCTCTGTAATTGCATCCCTAGAAACATTGATTGAGACCCTTTAGAATTTGCATGCCTTTTGCAATTTAGTCATTGGTTTTCAGATTATGCAATTTGACCTCTATTTTTCATTAAACTTTTAATTTATCTCAAATTGACCCCTAGTTTGATCAATCTTAGTCCCTAGATCTATACGCCTTTTTCACCTTGGTTTTTGGTTATGAAGTTTTGCAAATAAGTCCTTAATTAACCTCCAAACTTCATATTTCTTTCAATTAAACCTCTGATTGCATTAATTTGGCTCTTTAAAGTTTTAATTGGGTCATTTTTCTTTTAATTATTATAGATTAACTCGAATTAGGTCTCCAAACTTAATACTTTTTCAATCAAGTCCTTGATTAAATCCACAAAACCCATTTGGAGTTTAATTAAGTCCTTAAATTTAATTAATTCCTTCAATTTTTTCCAAATTGAATTTCAAACTTATTTGTTTGCTTCAATTAAGTCATTAATTAAGTTAATCAAACTTGTTAAAAGTTTAATGAAGTCCTTAAACTTAAATAATTCTTTCAATTTTTATCAAGTTTGGATGTCAACTTTAATTTTCTTTAAATTAAGTCTTTCTTCAGCTCATTTTGTCTAAATACCATAATCTGACTATTCTTTTCAAGGATATTTTGATTTGTTGCATCTCAAAGGCTTATCTCCCCATGTCTCAACAATAATACACATACAAACACACATTGTTTTGAATTATTATTATTTGGATTTTTAAATAACATGTAGTTTTTATAAAAAAGAACTTTATGGAACCCAAATTTAGGTTATGATAGTTAATATGCTTCTTAAAGCCTTAACAATCATCAGTTGAATGACCTACAACTCATACATGTTATTCATGTTTGGCATCTTTGTCATATCATTTAGGGAATGATAGTTGAATGGGTTTGAGTGGTTGATGTACTATTTGATAAGTATTTATAAGATGTTAATATATATTGATAAATAGAGTTAGAAAGAAATATTATGGTTCATAGTGTACTCTTTCACAATTTATATTGTAATAACCCAACATTTCTAATGTAATTTAAAACCTTTACTTTAAGATTTTCATGTAAAATGTGACAATTTGTTTTTTATATAACATCAATATGTCTTTAACTGGTCTCAACATGTAACATTTATGCCCATCCTATCATACTTTATAATTCTTATATGTCATTTTACATGCATGTTTACTTAGTAAAGACATGGTAATTAATTAAAATGAGTCTTATTCTTTTTTTATAAAATTTTAATAGATTTTTCAATACATAAATCCTATTCAAAAAAATTTCCCACCTAATCTCTCGTATAAAACTAATTTCACACAAAATGGTCTCTAACTCACCATCCAACCATACACAGTTATTATTTATAAAATAGTTAGTCTCAAGCACACCACCAACCAATTTTAATTAGGTTCACTTCTTTAACACATTATATGATATGCAATTTGTTTTAACAAGGATTCTTCAACGTTCAACCATCATTAATCTTCCTAGCACCAAAAGCAACAACACAACCTCTCACATCAAAGCAACAATACAATATCTCACATCAGTTCATCAGCACCATTTGCTCCCCTAATCACTCATCATGAACACTTTCAACTGAAATAATTTCATTTTAACCAGAGAAAACCATCTAAAAACTAGATCATCCTCCTTCACAAATCGCCAAATGAGCCTCAACCAAATACCATCTGCCTCCTAGCCAAACCACTATAACCTACACATTCACCACATCCACCATAAATCATCAACCTTAGTAAAACTCCATTTCCTACCAACATCACCATAACTACTATACAACCAAACCCATAGCAAACCCCTATCTCACCAAATAAACAAACTAGATCTGCTAACAATATAACCGTCTTGTAGCTTTGCTATACTTTAGTCATAATTAATCACTTTTGGTCCATACATGACAACTTTAAACCCACATAAAAACAACCATCCTAACCCAAGATTCACCACAAATTCCCCAAACAATATCCCTAAAAATTACAACCTTTATTACCCAAGAAAATGAATTTTTCTGTGTTAATTCTTTTTTAGGTCAGTAGTGGGGTATGAAATGTGTGCCTAACCCAACTATTGTCAATCTACTAGTGTGTGTGCCATACGCAGTGCCACTACTAAGTTTAGTTCCAATTCTTTCCAATCAAAGCAAGCTATTCTTAACATTATTCCCCCCCATACATTATCTTTGATCAATTATTAATTTCCCTATACAAGAAATTTATGATTGGATGTTTAACAAATTTAAATTCATGGGTGGACTTGTTTGAACTTGCATTTGAATTTATTTGATTATGGTGAGAATGTATTTAAATTTTTTTAAGGATATATTTGAATTTGATGAGGATGTGTTGAATTTGTGTATGAACCTATTTGATTTTAAATTAATAATTATCATCACTAAGCTTGTATGACGTCTATTATAGGTTGATGTTTATATCATTAATATTAATAAGTTTTTTAAGAATATATGTTTTAGACTTTTGTCATGTGACAATTTATTTAGCTTTGCTCCCACGTAATCACTCCCTTGGTTCAAGGCACCCTACCTTTCGATCAATATACAGTTGAGCAGACCAATCATGAACGCATATGTATGATAAGTAGGGCATTTGTATACTTTATAGACAAGTTTTTCATGATTTTCCAGTTGTCTTTAGATAATAGGTCTACCTATATTCTCTTTTTTTAAGAAGCAAATGTGATTAACTTTTAATGCCTTTTGAATATGATTCTTAAAGACAACATAATTATTAGTATCATGTCTTTATGAGTCATGCCACTTACAATATTTCTTACCCATGATGTCTAGGAATGGAGGAGCCGCCAAAACAATTTATATGCCACCATAGAAACCACTATTTAGCCACTAGGAAATGCCATACAAACAGTTAGAAGCATGACCAACACCCATATGCTGACGTGTACAACCCACGTGTCAACAATGTTTTCTATTTAATAATATTTATTACCAATTAAAATACCACTTTGCCCCTTAGCCTTTTATAACAAAACAAAAAAAAAACCTAGGGTGAAAATATGGAAAAGCACCTAGGCGATGGGTTATAGTCTTTTTTATTTTACTATGTCTTTTAAACTAAAAGGTTCAAACAACCCTAATATTCGAGTTCAATTTTTTTTACTCTCAAGAGTAGTATAGTCATTTTACTATGCGTAAAGTATAAAAAAAACCCTAGTACCCTCAATAGTCAAATCAAATTTTTTTTGGTTAGAACAAGGATGAAATAAAAAAATATTAAATATTAAATATTTGCCAAAGCAAAATAAATAGCAATAAAAAAATAAGGACTAAATTAGACATAAAAATAAAATAAAATAAAATATTAAGGGATAAAATTGAAAAATAAATTAAATTAAGAAAATAATTAAAAATAAAACAAACAGCAATCAAAAGAATTGGTACTAAATTTGACAATTAAAAAAAAAATTAAAGGTGGATAAAATTGAAAAAAAGATATCAAATCTATAAATAATTTCATATAAAACTAATAGTAATAAAAGGAATAAGGACTAGATCCGAATAAAAAACAAATTAAAATGTAGTTTTGAAATTTTAGAGGGTTAGGCATGGAAACCAGGGAAGAGAGTTAAAAGAAAAGAAAAGAAAAGGTCATTGGTGCCAAATTGAAGTTGTGATGACCACATATGATGTCTAGGAATGGAGGAGCCACCAAAAACAATTTTTATGCCGCCATAGAAGTCATTATTTAGTCACTAGGAAATGTCATTCAAATAGTTAGAAGTATGACCGACACCCATGTGCTGACACATACAACCTACACGTCAACAATGTTTTCTATTTAATAATATTTATTACCAATTAAAATACCATTTTGCCCCTCAACCTATTATAACAAAAAAAAAAAAAAAAAAACTAGGGTGAAAATATGGAAAAGCCCTTGGGCAATGAGTTATAGGTTTTTTTTATTTTACCATGCCTTTTAAACTAAAAGGTCCAAACAACCCTTATATTCGAGTTTAATTTTTTTTGCTCTTCAAAGTAGTAAAATTTACTATGCATAAAGTATAAAAAAAATCCTAGTACCCCTGATAGTTAAATTAGATTTTTTTGGTTAGAAGAAGGATGAAATAAAAAAAATAATTTAAATCTAAAATATTTGCTAATGCAAAATAAATAGCAATAAAAAAATAAGGACTAAATTAGACATAAAAATAAAATAAAACTAAATATATAGGGATGAAATTAAAAAATAAATTAAATTAAAAAAATAATTAAAAAAAATAAATAGCAATAAGAAGAATTGATACCAAATTTAACACATATATAAAAAATTAAAGGTAGATGAAATTGAAAATAAAATCAAATCTATAAATAATTTCTTATAAAACAAATATTAATATAAAAAAAATATTTAAGGAATCAGAGCTGTATTGACCACACATGACATTTAAGGAATAGAATAGCCACCAAAACAATTTATATGCCGCAATAGAAGTCACTATTTAGTCACTAGAAAATGTCTTATAAACAATTAGAAATATGACCAATACACATGTGCCAATGTGTATAACCCACGCGTCAATAACATTTTCTATTTAATAATATTTACTACCAATTAAAATACTATTTTTCCCCTCAACCTATTATAACAAAAAAAAAAAAAAGGGTGAAAATATGAAAAAGTCCATGGGTGATGGGTTATAGTATTTTTTATTTTATTATGCCTTTTAAACTAAAAGATCCAATTAACTCTTATATTCGGGTTTAATTTTTTTTTTTGCTCTCAGGATTAGTATAATTATTTTACTATGCATAAAAGTATAAAAAAACACTAGGGATAGTATCCCTAATAGTCAAATTAATTTTTTTTTTTTTTGGTTAGAAGAATAAAATCATAATTTCAATGTAGGTGTCCACAATTACATTGGCATATAAAGGTTCGGTAACATGACACTATTCAAATACCCCTTCCGTTTTGGTTTTTTCTTTATTTTGTATTTAAGTGGGGATGTTAGAATATATTAAAATATAATGTAATAATTATATGATTAACTTAACCTCAATCAAATGGATTGTTATTGTCCTTATTTAGAAGTATGATTCTGTTTTCTATTTAAGTGTATAAATTGTGTATAAATAACCTGTATCACCTTTTTATGATAGACATACAATTTATTCAATATGAAATACCTTATAGTTCCCACAATATAAATTATACATCATTATATTATATTGTTTTATATTAGTGATTTACTAAAGTCCCAATCACATGATCAATAGATTACCGTTGACATGTAAATGTGAATTTCTAAAAAATATCGGGAGGGTTGTAAATAAAAACTCAATTTAAACTATGTTGGAAATTTCTTTCCTTTCTTCGAAATCATATTAGTGACATTTCTCTCTTGTAATTTAAAAGATAAAAGGTATGTACCAAGAAAATCTCTTTAGACATTAGCCTTGGTGACTGCGCTTTACTACAGGTGGTGGACTATTTTCTTGTATATAAAAAATAATATTTAGGTGTTAAAATGAGGTGAAAAAAATATAAAAAACCAGCCATAATAAACCTTTAATCAAGCTAATTAGGGTTGAGTTAATTTAAGATATCCCACTAAACCTTCCACCTAGATCATATAATTAGAAAAGTTCAAAAAAAAAAAAAGAATTATAAAGTCCTTTAAAAAAAAACTCTATCTAACTTATCAAACTCGTAACCCAAATCATTAGATCCGGAGCATCTAATCTGGAAAAACCATGAAATCCAATTCCTAGTCAATAAAATATTGAAGCATGAAATTGAAAAAAAGACTTTTAATTATATTAAAGGATTTTAAAAAATAAAAATTAAAAGAATGAAGATCAAAATCAAAATACAAAATAAATTATATATCTAATTGGAAGGTGAAATTGAAAAAACAATTAGTGAAAGGATGAAAAAAAATTAAAAAGAATGAGGATCAAAATTAACATAAAAATAAAAAATAAAAATTGTAATTAAAGAGTGAGATTAAGAAGAGTAATAACTTTTACAAAAGGACCAAGGAAAAAAAATAGAAGTCAAAACAATTAGGATAAAATTGAAAAATATAATACCATCAATTTGAAATTAGAGGATGAAATTGAAAATGACTAAAATATTTACAAAAAAACCAAGAAAAAAAATGAAAATTCAAAGAATAAGGAGCACATTAGAAAATGTAATATTTCGTAAATTGAGTTGAAGGAAAAAATTGAAAATAACTAAAACTTCTATAAAAGGACCAAGATAAAAAATTAGAAATAAAAAAAATAAGAACTAAAGTTGAAATATCAACAACCAATAGGGAAAACTATATTTTTTTTTTTGGTGGAGAGAGAATAAGGAAAAGAAGAGAGAGAAAGATCCACCGACACCAAATTATATCATCACCAGTAACACACGTCGCACCAACAAGAAAAGGGCATGATGACAATTCTAGCCAGACATTAAAAGGGCGTGATGACATACACCGTTTGAAAGGTGCTGGTACTTTCCACAAGCCTCCAGATGCGCCACACTCGCACCTATATTTTTTGTTTTTTTTAGCCAAATACAAAATTGCCCCTGAATTGACTTTATAATTACTAAAAAACATAGTGAAAAACCGAAAACACCACTTGATCTTAGGCTTAAACTCTTTTACTTTAGGGGTATTTTCATTGTTCTACTATGTATTTCAATTGTTTATTATTTTAATATTTTAACATATACCAAATCATCCTTCAACTTAAATTATAATAACAAAAAAATAATTGTGAAAATATAAAAAACCCCTTCACACCATATTAATTTTTTTTTTTCTAGATATTTTGATCGTTTTACTATATACTCAATGTTAAAAAGGATTTAATTATTCCTATTCAAGTGTAAAACTTTTATAGTGTAAAAGCAAAAATAAGTCATCACACTATTCAAGTGAATAATATAAAGAATAGCCATAGTGTTTTCCATATATCAATTAGCCAAGAAGAATTAACGGATGCTTGATTAATCAAAATTACTAAAAAGTAAAATAATTAATAGAATTAAGGAGAATTCCCACTTTATTAGCTGCCAAAATGGCCCCACTAACTGGAAGCACTATGCATACTTATTTTTTTTTTATGTGGGCCCTATGCCGTTCTGATCCGAAGGTGCCTGTGCTTTTATTATTCAAACAAAAAGGTGTCTTGCAAACGGCTTGAATTGGTGGGGGATATCAAAGGCCAATAATGGCGAGATCCTTAATTCTTCTAGCTTTACTTGAAGAGGGGCCCACCATTCAATGATCCTTAACTATTCTTTGAAAATCATATCATCAATCCATGCAAAGTAGACTTTTGAGATGCCATATTGCCATACAAGATCATCTAGCCATTAAGTACACTGTTTTTTTTCCACCCGTGACGCTTGGAAATAAAAAAGTTTCCCCACCATGATAGAGATGGACATGAAGCTCTCCGTTTTTTTTTTTTTTTTTTTTTTTAAATTTTTTTTTGCCCTTTTCTCTTCCAAAGTTGATATAGATGGATGAGACCGTTCCAAGTATAATTTTCATGTATGTGTGTGTGTGTATTATTTACTATTTATTATACTTTTAGGTTACCCTTGTTCATATTACTTACTCTTTTCTCTTCTAGGCATTTTGATTGCATAACTTGTAAATTAAGGAAAGAAAAAAAAAAAGGCATATATAATAGTCCCGTTTATCTCGGCTTGTAAGCACATACAACATAGGGGTAGGGTGTGCTTTGATGTGTAAAGTAATGTAATTTTATTTGTTAGAGAACATTAATTGATTTTTATCAACACTAATCTATTTTAATGTATTGAAAACTCCTAATTATAAATAGGATTGAACCTTCTAACTTAGAATTTTTTTTATTATAGTGAATCACTTTATTTTGGTTGATTATGACTTTTGGATGACTTGTGGATATCTATTTGGTAAATAACAATTATTATTCTTGTCAAACTGATATGCGAATATTTATTATTGGTATAAAAAATGCCCGTATATTTCTTTAATTCTAGGATAAAAGAAGAATTATTTCCCTTCTTATATTATTACTAAAATCAATCAAAGGAAACAACCATTAATGATGTGCCTTAACGAGTATAATTTTACCAAAATGTCTATCATACTTTAAATTGCTAATAAGTCATCCAATCAATTTATTTTAAATGAGGGTGTTTTGGTTTTAGGCATGATATTTTGATTCTATTTAATATAATGCTTGCTAGGTTGTAGTTCTTTAATTAATATATAACTCTCCCTCTTCTTTATAAATCTCCAATTCTTCAAGAACAGTTACTTGAGAAGGATAAAATTTATTTGTTTTAAGCATTATAAAAAAAATCCTTTAAGAAGATGATGTGAAGATTAATATATGAAGTAAATCTATCCCAACTTGGCCCAACATTGCTATACAAACTATATTAGTTGGTTGTATAAGATGCAACAATACATTGGTGAAGAATAGAAATGTTATGAGATTTTTTAAGATAGAGTTTGTAAAAATGAGGTTTATGTGAAGCAAAAAAGAAAGGGTTAGACTTAGAGAATAAATCTTACTTAGGTTGGTTCTATTTAAACTAGAATAACATTTATTTTTTAGGTTATAACTGGAGCTATCAATTTCGGATTCGTGTGTGGTTTAACTTGATGGAAAGCTAAGATAAATGTCTAAAACATTCATGGAGAGCCCAAGACTCAATATTGTCATTTTTAAGTTCAAAATTTAGCAATAAAAAAGAATTTTGAATTTGTCTTGCAACTCAAATATTGTTCGGTGTTCAACTCATAAATGGAGCTCTGGAAGTTCAAACAAGCCCATTCTTTTTGGGTTAGAAAACTCAAAAAAATATCTACAATTTTCATGAAGATTATTTGTTCAGATTATGATGTTATCAATAACGTCTTGTCTAGTCACCAAATCAATAATTAGCCACGATATTAATAGTTCTAAATTTTAGCTTATAAAAGAGATATTTACCATATAGTTAGGCGTTTTGGTTTTCAAATCAAGATCTATGCTTTTGCTTTTTTTATTTGTATTTTTGTAATATTCAGGTTTTATTTCATGTTTTATTACGCTTATCATTTTCTTTACTATACTTAGTTAATTTATATCATAATTATGTTTTTATCTTGTTTATTTATGTTTTTGTTCTTAATAATGTTTAGTTAAGTTTATTTTTGTCAATGTGAAAAGATTACATTAATAATACAAGAATAAGTATAATACAAATATTACATGGACTTTAATATTTAAATTCAAGAAAATTTGTTATTAACATGTGTTACAATTATTATCCAATCAATTTATTCATGGTGTACAATTGTTAGCACCACAAATACTTGATTCTTTCATAGCCTAATGCAGAGAGAATCGATATGTGTGTTTATGAGATCTTGATTTATTGTTGACATAAATTAGCACTATGAATACTTGACAACATTTACAAGTGTAGACATTACTCAAATAAGGTAATTAGACATAATTAATATGATCATATTAATAACTTAAAATGAGTCATTAATGATAAATTATCTGATAAGAACCTTCTTTGTGTTTGGCTTCCAATTCAGTATTAGAAAGAGTTTGAAATATATTTATTTGAAATATCATTAGTAGATCCTCTAATCTTGAAAATCGTTTTATCTTTGTTAAATATTCACATTAATATCATATCTTTTAGATCTCTTTAACTCTATTTCTTTTATTATTTATATTTTTGTATCTTTAACTTTCATATGAATCAATTGTGATCTTGTTAATTTATTTATTATTTTGACATACTTATACTAGAGAAAAAAATATTAATTATTTGATAGTATCATCAACCTTATAAGAAAGAGCCCATGGCCAGTGCTTTGGACAAAATATTTAAGAGCGTGTTTGGCAGTGTGGCAGCGGTTGCTTTTTAAATAGCTTTTCGTGTCCGAAATACATGCAAATGATGTTTTTTTTATTTTTTTAAAAATCATTTTTGACATCAGCACATCAAAACGATCCAAAAAGTACAAACCGCACTCAATTTTAGCAAAAAAAAAATTCAAAATCTGATGAAAACGCAGATACAAACGCAATGCCAAACGGTTTATAAAAACATATCCAAAAGTCTGAAAATAGTAAAGAGGATGGCGGACCGAAAGGTGCAAAAGCAATTGAAATTTGGCACCAATAAAAGGGATAAAGTGACCAAAAAAAAAAGAAGACTATTGAAGACAAACAAAGAGGAAGGGGTGAAACACTAGAACAAAGATATGTTTGAGAGAAGTAATAGGTAATAATTAGGAAAAGGCAAGAAAAGATAGGCAAGCAACAACAATAAAAATAAAGACAGAGAAAATAAGTAGAACAATGGAGGATAATCAACATGCACAACAAAATAAAATAAAAATTAAAAAAAGAAGAAGCTAAAAGCATACTTATAATAAGATAATTCGTGTAGGAAAGGTTGAACAAAAACTAAGGCAGAAGGAAATTAGAAAGAGACATTCCTAATTAAAAGGAAAAAAGAAACATGTAATGAAAAAAAGCAACAGGTGAGAATTATTGGTAAAAAGCGTGAAAAATAGATTTAAGTCATGTAAAAAGCGTGAAAAATATTAAAAGTCATGTAAAAAGCTTACAATTATATCCAAAGCTGCTGAACAATTAAAGATAACCACACGCACACACACACAAAATAATTCTGGCAATATCTTCATCTCACAATCAATCAATTTGAAAGTCCAAACAATGAGACAAGAAATTGGATGAAAGCATACCTATTGTATTAGTACGCATAAATGCAACGCAGAACCATAACTTTTGCACAATTCACAGCGAATCAGCTTGAATAGATGTTCCAAACAAATAAAAAAGAAACTGAAAAAGATTATCATTTGACAATTAAATTGATTGGCTTGCAAAACAATCGGTGGGGATGGAGAACAAAATACCTTTCGAAGACTAATCAAAAAGATATATATATATATATATATATATATATATATATATAAACAATAGCCAAAGGGTATAGCTAATTCAAAGAAAGTATAAGTAGCAAAATCAAGAGCAATGAAAAAAAAGTATGAGAAATAGAGAGTTGAATGAAAACAAATAAGAGGCAGAGAGGGAAGCAAATTCATCTTGTAAATAGAAAATTTCCAAAAAAAGGGCAATAAATGTTAACAGTAAAGAAGAGGAAGATTTTAAAGCAAAAAAAATGATGCAAAGACGAAGCCAGCCTATAATTGAAGAAGATAGCAAGATGTAATAGAGAAACAAAATATAAGGTTGGAGTCTAGTCAAAACCTATGGGAAAAAGAAAAATGATGAGCTTAGTAATTAAAACTAGAGAGAAAGCATCACTCAACAAATTAAGAACCTAGAAAACAAAATAGCATTCGAAGCATCTAATATGGCAAGTGATGTGTGTGTGTGTGTGTGTGTGTGTGTGTGTGTGTGAGAGAGAGAGAGAGAGAGAGAGAGAGAGAGAGAGAGAGAGAGAGAGAGAGAGAGAGAGAGAGAGAGAGAGAGAGAGAGATCTCTAATGTGGAATCTTGGTTGTTAGTGTGTGTATATATTTAATTTATGCGTCATTTTTTATTTTAATGTTAATTTATATTTGACTAATGAATCTAGATTAAAAATAAAGATTTTGTGATTAAAATATTTTGTAAAAAAAATTATAAAATAGTTATAATTATAAGAATTTTTATTGAATCAAAGCATTATTTCTAAAATGATCATAATTAATACTCTATTAAGACTATATATTGGTTAGAGTCGTTGAGATTGATATATATTATGTTATTTTCTTTATTAAATGAGGTAGTTATTCATATAAATTGAGGTATTAGTCATATTTGAAATTATGTAGATGCTTGTTAAATAATAAATGCATTGAACTAACCCTCATGAGGATTTTATATGGAGTGATTATCTATGTCTATAAAAAGACTCAAATGATGATTTTGTAATGGATATAAAAAATGATATGTTTTGATCCTAACTACAAATTATCATAATAAAAAATAATAAATGGTCAAATATTAGGTTAAACATAAATTATATGAAAATATTTTAGTAATCAAGAAATGATATATTACCCTAAGTGAATTAAAAAAAATATTTCACATGTTTGCAAATAGTATTTATTGTGAAATCCTTGCATAAAAAAATGATATTTGAAAATGATTTCAGTTTTAATTAAGAATTAATGATTATGGTGTTGTGAACAAATATAATTTGATAAAACAGACATGCTTAAATATCTAAATAAAAATATTATGAATGAAGTAATAGTAGTTACATTTAAAAACTTAACTTTGAAAAATTAAATCAAACAACATATGAATTCTTAAATATTTAGAAGACCATTACATGTTGCTAGATGTTGCACTTAATAAAAAAAATTAAATTGATAAAAATTCAAAATATTTAATTTATTTAATCTTGTTTTATTTATGTCTATTATTTATATTTAGGCCCATATATTGAAACATAATGTTTTACACACATTAACAATTATTGGTAAGAAGTTAAATTGAAATGATTAATACAATGAAACTTGATTGTTAACATGTTTTAAAAATTAAGAACTGTAATATAATTAAAGCAGGGCATTATAATTATGGACTAAATGAGGTTATGAGATTACTAATCTAGTGATTCACGTAAATTATTATTAGTTGTTAGACAATTAGATAACTTATTGTATGCAATAACATAACCTTAAAGAGTTAATTAAATATTAAAACAAATAATTAATCTTCAAGTAATTTTTACACAAGCTTTTAAAAATAATTAAAAACAAATGTTGAGATAAAAAAATAAAAACAATGTTGTAATTAAATGATGGAATTAATAAAGAATAATAACTTTTACAAAAGCATCAAGAAAAAAAATTACAGATCAAAATGATGAGGACCAAATTAAAAAAAAAAACATAATACCATCGATTTGAATTGAAGAATAAAATTGAAAACTACTAAAACTTTTACAAGAGTGCAAAGGAAAACAAAATTAGAAATCCAAATAATAAGGACCATATTAAAAAATATAACATTTGGTAAGATTGAATGATGTAATTGAAAACAAATATGACTTATACAAAAAGATCATAAAAAAATTAAAATCAAAAGAATAATGACTGAAGTTGAAATATGAACAACTAAGAGGGTCAAAAAATAATTTTTAGGGGATAAGAGAGAAGGAAAAAAAAAGCTCACTAGCTCAAAACTTAATCAATAACGTAGACAAACATCACACCAACAGAATAAAAAATGGTGATGCTTCCAATAACATGGTGAAATGGAGTTTTTGAATGCCAAAAGGCATTGCACGCGTTGCCTGAATGACTAAGTGCCTCCCACACACTCTCAAGTATTGTACACACGTATTTACCATTCTTTTGTTTTATTTTTTATTTAACCAAATATAAAATTTTTCATGAGCTAACTTTGTAATTATAAAACAAAACATTGTGAAAAGCTAAAAACATCCATTGACCTAATACTTTTTTAAGGGTATTTTTGTATATTTATTTTGGATTTTAATTATTTATTATTTTTATATTTGTGCAAATACCAAAGTGCTCTCTTGCTTAAATTATAATAGCTACAAAACCATTGTGAAAATATAAAAATATCCCTTCTTAAGATATTTTGAGTTATTTCATTGTACAATGAACATAAAAAGTAGTTATTTATTTTTGTTTTACCCGGTAATGATAAATGGGCCAATTTTCTTATAATTCTTATTCATCTCAAGTTTGTTATATTCGTATAAATTGCCTTTATCTTTGATATTTTCTCTCTATGGTTTGGTGATAAGTTTTATATTTTTCGATAACGTTTATTTATCCTTTCAAAACCTATTCAACCACTCCTCTAGGCCTAGCTCTTGGTCTTTTATTTGATAGAAGATCTTCTTTTTTTTTTTTTTTTGTTGTTGAAATATTTGGTATAGGATCTTTGAACTGTTAAATAGGACTTGCTATTTTGGAGAAACGATCATGACCAACAAATCCAAGGTACTTTGGTTTGATGGCTCTAACTACTTCTATTGGAGTTATAGAGAGATTTTCCCCCCCACAAGATCTTTGGGATATGAGATATAGTTAAGAATGGTTTTAATATTCCTATTGTAACACCGAAATTAAATTAAAGAATTAAAAATGTAGTAAAGGGTTATTTAATCCCAAAACAAACATTGATCTCAAGAATATGAGTGAAGAGTTATTTATATCTAAAAGAAAATCGACTCACCTATACTATCTATATCCTTTCAAATGAAAAATTAGTTTTATTTTGTATTTTTCTCTTAAATCTGTCTTTTTAAAAGCTATAAAATACTCTAATATTTTTTATTTATTTTATGATCTTCTTATCCTTTTTAGGAAATAATTTGATATCAATCTCTAAAAATAAGATTATTGTTTTAGATTATTGAAGATTATTTTAAAAAAATAAAAGACCCGTTAATCTATTTATTAAAATCCAAGTTTTGAAGGCTTTGCATTTTATTTCTTAACCTAAACTTCATGTGCTTCATGTGCTGATATGTTTTGAAACCTAAAAGTAGGCATTTTATTTCTTCTCTTACAACTAAACATAGGCTATCAAATGAAGCTAGATGATCACAAGTTTTCCTTATCCATGACTGCGTCTGTACATTTCTACATTGAAGTAGCAAACTGACTTAGCAATTGAATAACTAAACCATTGGGGAACTTCTTTCCATGCAAATAAAACATGAGCTGACTAAAGTAGGTGCATTTTTGTTTCACGCTTTGCAGACTTAAGACTGCATATATCTCACTACTAATTAAAAAATAGGGCTATTGGCAACAAACTTAGGAATGAAAAATCCGTTGCTAAAGGCAATATAAAATTTGCAACCGAGTATATGTTGCTGATTGAAAAAATAATTATTTAAATCTTAGCCTAAAACAAAAATTATACATATTGTTAATTAGTATTGACATTATAAGATCTCAACCATTGATTAGCCTAAAAAAAAAAATTAAGTTGCTCTCTCTCTCCCCTTCATAAATGTAAACACAACAAAGAAAAAAATAGCCCCCTAGAAAATTAACTTGTAGTCTCTTCATCTCCTTCATCTCCATCTCATTATTTTGGTGATGATGTGCAAACAATTTGGAATTGAGTTCCACGAAATGATAATGGTGGCCTTAAAAGTCTAAAAAGATTTTATAGAAGATAATTATCACATGTTGAAATGCAAATTGCACATAACTATATGATATTCAATTGTAAAGAATTGAAGCGTTATTTAAAGTATGAAATATTATTTTTTACTTAATTTATAATAGTTTATTATTAACTTTAATATTTTAAAATTTGAGGCAATGTCGCCAAGAGCTAAAGTCACAGCAACCACATGCGAATGATGTTGAAATTGAAAAATTTTGCAAAGAAAACTTTCAAAATTGGTTAAAAAATAATGTAAGTATTTTCATAAAATTAATTTATATTTTAGATCAATTAGTTACTTTTAAAAAATTATGAATCTTTTTTTAACAATATTTTTTATAGAGTTAATTATTATGCTAGGTGGAATACCAATCTAATGGAATTGAAAATCAACTCTTTGGACTTGCTATGGGCCCTTCAACTTCAGTGAAATGTTATAATGAGTATTATGTGAATAGTTTTAAATTTCATATTCAAAGATATGACCGATTTAAAAAGACGATGAATAGTGGAGTTTGTGTGAAAGGAAGTTGCTATGATTATAATGAACGTGATTATTATGAAATGCTTAAAGAAGTTGTTCAGCTAAAATATTTGGGAAGTAAGTGCGAGTTATTTATGTTTAAATGTAATTGGTATGATATAAAATGAGGAATCAGAGTGCATCGTTCAAATGGTTTGGTTGAAATCAAGCATCCATCTCAACTACATGGAAATGAAGATTTTGTATTAGTACAACAATGTCAACAAGTTTACTATACATATCCACCTAATAATAAATGCTTGGAATGCTGGACGATTATTAAGACAACTACTAGAAGTTGTTATAATATTGGCGTGGATGAATTTATTGAAGATGCCAACAATGTGAGATCATTTGACGTTGATTAATCAGATCGAATGGGATTTTTCAACCATATCGTGTCCTTTCCACTCGAACACTTGATGATCTAAATATACTTGTTGATCGAATGAGATTTTTCAACCATATCGTGTCCTTTCCACTCGAACACTTGATGATCTAAATATACTTGTTGAATCATCTTATTATGAAGAAATTAGTCAATATGAATTGCTTCAACTTGACGCAAATTAGGGAAAAGAAGATGAAAGGGTTGTAGAAGAAGAAAATGATGATGATGACATGATGATGATGAGTGATAATAATAATGAGTAGCTCGAGTTAATTATATTTTTTAGTACATGAATTATCTTTATTAAATGTGTGGATGATTTGATATTATTTCCTCATATTACTAAATAATGCTTATTAGATAAATAAACAGAACCTTTTACATGACAATATGACATGTTTTGTAGCCTTATGATGATATATAATGAACCAAATCATACTTATTTCTCTGAAGCTTTTCTGGATAAGTTTTGACAAGTTTAGGCTTTCAATGTCATTTTTGTGTTATTTGATTCAAGTGGGTGTTAGGGTACAAATGTGAAACTAGAAAAACTGAAGGATTTCCATTGACAGAGGTTGCAAGTTCTAGTCAAAGCCAATCCGGATTACATATATAATTTTCATTGGCCTTTGAGAGTTGAGACCATTCCTGATAAACTTGAAGCCCAGGTTCGTTCTTCTTCCATTTCTATTTTCTGTAGTACAAGGCATGGTTAATCTAAAAATTATTGAACTATGCTTGCTATTTATTTCAGAGTTCATATCTAAGCAGGATAGCAGCAAAGTTGAGGGAAATAAAGAAAAGTTATAACGCTACAATTTCAGATCCAGGTAGAGAGACATGATTGCCACACCACTAATTACTTCATGCTGTTTTTGTTTTTATGCTTAGCTTCTATCCATGCCTGCTTCTTCCATGATGTATATGTACATATATCAAGAACAGAACAAAGGAAACAATTTTGCCTTCCTTATTTGCTATAATTGTGGAGCTTGGCTGGTTTTTTGCTGGTGATAGACATAACAAAAGGATAGTTTATAGCAAAGCTATTGTGTGTTCATTTTCAAACATATTGAGCTTTCAAACTGATTTAATAAAAATTTGTATTCAAGAACAACATTTAGAATTACGTTTTTCTTATTCAACATTCAGATTAAGCCATAACCTAGCCTAATTTGGTGTTGTAACTTGGAAACAAAGAACCGAAATGGAACAGGACATGTACTCTTCTACCTCATGTTTTTAAAGCTATCTTTTATGTATTTTTTTTTGTGTCATCTTCTTCTCAAAGATGCCGGAATGTATTAGGGCGAAATACACATTATTTATGTCAAATAACTATCTCAACTTATAAGCTTAAGTTTTTAGGTGAGGTCCCAAGATATAATTTATATTATTCTCTAACACACCTCCTCAAGTGAAAGCCCTTTAAGCTTGAAACTTGTACATGCTCATTTTACCTTGTGCTTAATTTTTATCAAATAAATAGAGATCGTGATATTTGAACTCGTGACCATTTGGTCAGCAAGACTCTTATATAATTTTAAAGAACTAACTTAACCCATAAACTTAAACTTTTAAGTGAGGTCCAGGATATAATTTATATTATTTTTTAATAATTTAGTTGTCATGGTTACGTCTTTGAGTAGTGTAGTGATAGCTTGAATGAAGGCTTTTGTTTAGCCTTAGTTGTTCCTATCAAAACATGATGAAACCTTGGGAGGCAAAAATTGGAAGCAAAAATTGATGTGATTGCTATTCTTTTGAGGCAAACGGGTGTTTAACTTCCAGCCTTCCCCTTTAAAGACTGCAGATGTTCTGCTTCGGTCTAACAACCGAAACTCCAATATAGTTGTGGAATTAGGATAATTCTCTACTGTTTTTGGCCTTCGGAGTTGCAATTCTCATCTGTACCAAAGATTGATCTTGTGCTTCTGTGAATACTCTCAAAGTTGATGGTGGAAAAAGCAACAGGATGTGTTTTGGGTCACACACTTTCTCTAGCTGCGGAGACTTCCTCTGTTTTCACAGGCTTTGTTGTTGTAACTTCATAAGCATGTTCATCGTTGACTTTCATTTGTTTGCCATCCTTTTCAAAACGTATGATTTTGCCAGTTTGGAGTTGTGCCTTCGACCTCGAGGTCATCATTTGTCTAAGACAATTAGAGAGCTTGGTTGCTTTCAGTTGTGTACAGTCCATTTATCACTACTGTCAACAATGATACAACAGTCTAGTTGACTTGTTTCTCCATTCTCTTCTCTGTTCCCTTTCCATTGAGTTTTTATGCATTGTGTCTTTTTTCCGAGTATTTTTGGGAAGTTCTGACTTGCTAAAAGTGGTGGTAGTGGTTAAAGACACCATCTGTTTGGAGATTTATCTGCTATAAATCTGCGTTTATTCTCTGGATTGCTGGTGACTAGGTTTATTCTTGCTTCATAAATTATTGCATGATGAGCTCCTTTAGCAAATTGTATTCTGCCAAAGAGAAAATACAATAATTATTGTGGGATACCCTTGCATGAATATCAAACCTGTCAAAGCAATGAAGAAGAACTACTGGACCAATTACTGAATATATAGACCTGGGATGAATGAGCTTTTTCCATAATATTTATTATTGATGATAATTCATATATTTTTTCTGGTGTTTAGCATGTCTCGACGAGAATCCATATTAAATTCTAGGAGTGACAGATCCATTTCACCTAGATCATTTTAAACTCCATCCAGGCCTGATAACAAAGGATCCACGTTTCATCAACTTGTGTATCATAATTCAAAAGAAGTATTAAATACCTAACTTGGGTAGTACACATTCTCCTTAACATGATCATGGGAGGGTTGATGCATATCAATATTTTTAGGGCTTTCGATTCTAAGATTTGCTTCAAACTTAAAGAGGTTTCTCTCGAGATAACCCAATTGCTTATGGAAGATATAATTCATATAGGAGTTATAAGAGAGTTGATGGTGATGATGGTAATATTGATGATAATGTGAGTATTAGAGATAAACATGAGGGAGACGTAGTTGAAACTTTTAAAAAAATAACTTTATTAAGGTTATATTTTTAGGTATGAAAAAAATTAATTATTATTATTATATAATAATTGTTTAACAAAAGTTTGTTATTATATTTTTTCAGGTTCAATAACGCATCGTGTGAACATGCAATCAGAGATATTTTGAGGTTCAATTTTAAATGAGCAAGACACTCTTGAGAAAAAATAGATTTAATGTGTAGGGATGAACTCTTTAAAGAGTTTAAGGTATCAACCTTGTCATATTTTTTTTAATTTTAATCACTTTAATATAGTATTATGAAAATTCTCAAGTGAGGTATTCTTTTGTTTAATTGTTGTCTGTTGTTTAATTGCTTCATTTAAATTCATGATATTATATACCAAAAACTTATCTAACATGAATTTATTAAATGTAAGCCAAGTTTTGGAACTGACCATAATATTGGTGAATGCTTTCACAATATCTAGCATGAGAGTTTGTGGTTTGTTCATGAACCGCAGTTGGAGTTAATTAATTGAAAAATTGTGCCCAACAAATGGTAATGGGAGCAAGTGTACTAAGGAAGAGTGATGTTGCAGCATCTTAATTTTCTGCTTCAGATACAACTTGAACTCCAGCCCCTCCATTTCAAATTTGTCCTTCTAAAAACCCTCACTATAATAAATATAACACGACATTTTAATAAAATCAGCAGACTTCTTGGCATTCTTACCTCTGCAGGAGCACTGTAAGCCAAGTTTTGGAGCAGACCATAATATTTTAATTTTTTTAGTTATTACAATCATGGTGTCTCTTGTTTGGTACCAACACATAATCTTGCAAATTCTCAATAAGATAACACAATATGATTAATCATTTCCATTATCTGAAATGTTGTGCACTTTTTGTACTTGTTATATATTATTTGGTAGAAAAAAATATACATTTCCTGAGAAAAATAAATTGATTATTCGTAATATTTGAGAAGATAAGGTTAGGAGCTTTGAATCAACAATTGACACGGGCTCGAAAGAAAGCCATGTCAAATAAAAACACTACAAATGCTATAGATTGATGACATGATTAAAAGATTGATGTCTTATCACAAGTGCAAGAGTGTCAAAGTAATAAATAACCCAGCAAAACCGGGGTAAAACCACAAGGAGGTGAACTATATAAATTACAAATAATAAAATGATGTTGATGTTGAAGAGAACTTTGAGATGTGATAATGATGAAAAGATTAAACAATGATAAAACAATTGTCAAGGTTAGAGGATCTACTAATGGTATTTCAAATAAGTATAGTATAAACTCTTTTTTATTACTCAACTGGAAACTACACACAAAAAAGATTTCAATCGGATGATTTATCATTAATGACTCATTATAAAGTATTAACATAATTATATTAATTATATATCTTATTTAAGTAACACCAATACTTTTAAATATTCTCAGGTATTTATGATGCTAACTTATGTTAACAACAAATCAAGTTCCTCTCATAACAACGATGTTGGCCAAAGACTATGAAGGATCAAGCATTTATTGTACCAAGTGTTATACAACACAAATCTAAATTAATCATTTAACAAGCAAGATATTAAGAATTAGTAAGATAAAAAGATAAGACATGTTAATAACAAACTTTCTTGGATATAAACATTAAATTCCTTGTTAAGTTTATATTATACTTACTCTAACACCATTAGTAAAACATTTTCACCTCAATCTAATTAACTTAGCTAAACATAATAAAGAAGAAGAACATAAATAAACTAGATAAGAACATAGTTATGATGAAAAGCATAAAAAAGAGATTAATGAAAGCAAAACTTAAATATTATAAAAATACAAAAAAAGAATGCAAGAATATGATCTTGATTTGAAAATCAAGATGCCTAAATACATGGCAAATGCCTCCTTTTATAGGCTAAAATTAGAACTGTTGATTATATGACTAACTATATAGTTGGTGGCCAACCATTGATTTGATGGCTGGTTATTGACATTGTTGGATGGTTAAAACGTCATTACTAACATCAGAATTCGAGCACATAGTCTTCATGAAAGTTGTGGGCAATTGTCTCAGTATTTCAAAAAAAAAAAAAAAAAAAACCAGAGCTCATTTAGACTTCTAAAACTCGAGATACTCGAGATATAAGCTGAACACCGAATAGTGTTTGGACTGCAAGACAGATTTAGACGTCTTTTTTTTTTGCTAAAATTTGAGCTTAAAAACAAAAGATTTAAATCTTGGACTCTTACTAATAGTTTTAGGCCTATGTCTTAGCTTTCCATCAAGATAAACCAGACCTAAATCCAAAATCTACAACTTCAGTTATGATTCAATAACAGAATGATGTTCCGGTTTGAATTGAATCAGCATCTCTTCTCAAAGCTTAGTCCTCTATTTGTCTTCTCAAAGCTTAGTCCTCTATTTGTCTTCTCAATTTCAATAATTAAACTCATCAATCAATCCTTTGATTTATCTAATAGGCTTGCATTTAAAATGAACATTTACCTTAAATTAAAGGTATCTTATATTATCATACTTGTTATTATAAAGCATGCTTAAGTCAAGGAATTTAATGATACTTTAAGTGCAATATAATGATATAAAGCCTTAATGAGAATGTACTTTTAAGTACTAATCTATTGCCTTGATAAAGGTCTTGTTTGGATAAACAATGATGACTGAAATCAAATAATAAAAAATGTTTGGTTCACCCTTAAATTTCAAAGGAGGTCGGAATCTGTAAGGAAAAATTAGTTAACCAAAACAAATGGCAAAAATAAGCACTCATTCTAGATGGAACAATGTCATTTGCATTTTTTTTTTTTTTGCTTAAGATAATGAATTAAAATTTTTATATTTATCTTTTATAATATTTATTAATCTTGAAAGCAAGAGCATGTTGGTGGAAAAGAACCTCTATGGGATAATGTCTTTTCAACTCTGCATAAAAATACTAAGCAGTCTGGCATCTTCGTAGACAACAAGTCTAAAAAAATAGTTGTATGTATTTTAATTAATTTATTTATATAACTTAAATATTATTTAACATTCAAATGAATTTATTATTGCATGTATTTTATTTGTAGGAAAAGTATTTTATTTATAGGAAAATTATAAGAAGGAGATGATTTCAAAGTATAAAACTAATTGGGAAAATCATCCTTCATTGGATAAAAGAGCTTGGTGTGTGGTTTCAGGAGGAGTTACAAAGAGTAGGATATATTGTGCACTTTGTATGCCAAAATCTATAGTTAATACAAGTTTTTAAACACATTCCTACTTGGGGGTGTCATCATATCCTAGTTCATCTTATCGGACATTGTAAAAAGAGAAGATAAAGAAAAAAAGATGATTTTATTTTTCAAATGAAACGACAGATGAATTCCATGAAAGAATATCTTATGAACAATCTTAAGAATCATGATGGGACATCAAATATTGGTCAAGGTATGCCAACACCTATGACCCTATCAATGTTGCCACATATGGCTTCCTAGATAATGACACCTATGGGTCCCACTTCTCCACCAATTTATCGACTAACACCTCGACCACCATATCCTGATTCATCTTACGTTGATCCATGGTATCATGGTTTGTCTTCATAACAAGCATCATAATTGTATCTTTTATTGTATTTTGACTTGTTTGTATTAATATAAGTTTAACTAAATCTTTTAATTATATTATGAATTTTATTTTTATTCCATTTATTATTGGTGATAAAGTAATTTTAAATATTAATTTATGTTGTTTATATATAAATCTACAACTTTCAAAATATCCATAAATAATTAGTTAAAAAATTAAAAGTCATTTGGATAAAAAATATATATAAATTAATTTAATATAAATCATATAATCTGCAACAGATTTTCCATTGCAGATTATAAATAATTCATCAATCAACAACGAAAAATCTATTGTTAATTCTCAAAACCAGCAACAGATTGTTATATATATATTAGCAACGAAAATCCATTGTTAATATATACATCGGTTATTTGTTGTTGATTTGTAAGCGTCAGATTATTCATCGGTGATTGGAAGCGATGGAATTTCCGCAAATTTGTTGCTGATTACAAATCTGCATTCAATGTTGCTGATTTTAGCAATGGATTTTAGTTTTATTTGCAATCGATTAGTTAGTTGTTAATTCCTACATTTTTACAACTTGCAGAGAAGTAAAGACTTTGCTGGAAAAAAAAACAAAAAACTCGTGATTTGCCAGGGAATACGCAGACATTAAACCAAGCAAAAATGATACCTACAACCACCGAAGGGTGAGTTTCCAGTAAAGATCATTCACGGCATTCATGGCGAAAGGTGAAATTCCAGTGAGCTAACTCTTAGTATTCATTTTTTTTTTTCACCTATGTTTCTCTTCGATAGAATGGAATTAAAAGTTTAAAAAAGCCAGATCTTCACGGTGCAGAAACACATTTTCTTCTGGATTAAACATTGAACTCTCATGTTTTTAGCAAGCTTAGAACCTATAATTCCTCTGCTCTGTTTGCAGATCATGAAGATGCAAGTTTGGAGATAGTTTTTTTTTTTTTTTTTTTTTTTTAAAAAGGCGAAAAACAACTAACTATATGCATGCATCCTAACTTGCAAGAATTTATAAAAGCAGAATGAAAATGCAGAGAAGACCAGTTTTTAGCCGCTGACAGGATTGCATGTTTGTAGTAGACTTCATGTTAAGCAATGCACACTTCAAAAATGTCCAAATTATTTTTTATGAGTTCAAGGTCACCAAAGGTGATGTGACATCAGTAAGAAAGGCAAAGCATGAGACTAGCATAATGGGCCAAATTATTTGCTATGAATGCAAGAAACCCAGGCGTGTCAAAAGACATTCTCCATTGCTTACATTACATTATTAATATCAATGATCGTGTAACTTCATATCGACATGCCATAGGAAGCCTGGAGATGTAAACATGCATTTGATTTCAAAGCTTACAGTAAAAGGCTAGGAAGTCAATGACAGAATTAAACCGACGATACAATTTGTCCATGAATATCCTGATGGAAAAATTTTGTCGGGATATACTAACGACATTACAAATGATATAACAGTAAAATTTAAAAAGATAAATCATACAATAACATAATATTTATACCGAAAGAATTGTTGATGGAGTAACCATCGGAATAATTTAATTTATGACCTAGTGCTCTACCTTCCTCTCCCCCTCCCACATTTCTACTTCTTACTTGTAAAAGTTTTATCTGCAATAAAACATCCACCTTTACCATCCTTAATCTCAACACAACTTAATTTCTCTCAACTTTTTGAGCCATAGCAATACTCAATTTGTCAACATCCGTGTTTTGATTCAAATTTTATTGAGAATTGTGCACCTTAAAGGCATGTTTGGGAACGCGGTTGAAACCGCGTTCCCTCAAAATTTAATTTTTTTTTTTCAGTAAATTTTTTTTTTTAATGTTTTCACAACAGTTTAATGTGCTGATCTCAAAATTGTTATGGTTTTATTATTTGTATATGTTATGGTTTGTTTTAGATTTTGTAAAATTATATTTGTTTATAAATCGTTGAAACTTATGTCGAATTACCGACTTAAGTGTTTTGTGATGAAATAAATAATAACTTATTTAATGGGTTTCATTTTATATTTTATCAATTTTATTGTCGAGTTGTAATTTCTGGTAAATGTGTATAAATTTGTATTTATATAGATAATTGATAATGAATTAAAAAAAATATTAATGTATATTAAATAAGTTTGAGCAAAACCAATATATTTTAAATTTAGTTAGTAACATAGTTAATAATAAATGTTGTTATCATTAATTTATATAGATTTGATTGAAGCAATGAATTACGGAAGTATTGAGATTTATTTTAAGAATTGTGGAGGATAAATAATTATAATAGGATTTAAAATTTTATTAATTCAGATAACGAAATAACATGGGCTGAAAACTAGATGAGTGCTGGGTTTTTAAAGCTGGCGACTGTTACACTATGGCTTTGATTCGTGGGAAAGAACCAAGGCATGAAAACAGGATTCGATGCTTCAAGGTTGTATCCTGCGCGCATGAAAGAGAGCACATACCACGTGATGTTACCTCGGGAGAGAGTCGATTATGGACGGAAATTGGGGCCAAAGTTCGCTGGGTGGTCAGCTATTCCCAGCGTGTTTTCAGCCAACTGAGTTTAGAGCAAAACGGAGTCGTCTTGTCTCTTAAGCGTAGTCTTGTTCTTCCTCCTTTTACTAAAACACACGCGGTTTCATTTAATGTGAAAGAACATTATTTTTTTGCTTTTGGGGCGTTTGTCACATGGAAAATCACTTTTCACATTTTTTTTATATTTCTTTTTCATTAAAAAAAAGTTAGTTAATAAAAATAATTTTTTAAAAAGTTGTTAAAAATTTAAAAATATCATGTTATTTATTGATTATATCAAATTTGATCCTTAAAACTTTTGATTGCTATATATATTTTGTTTTGTATTTTTTTTTAATTTCATCCCTTAGAATTTAATTTTTATATTAACTTTAGTCCTTATTTTTATAATTATTATTTTTTTTCCTTATCATTTTTTAATTAAATTTTTTTTATTTATCAAATTTAATTCTCATTCTTTTAATTGTTACTTATTTTATTTGAAATTATTTATGAAATGGTTATTATTATTATTTTAATTTCTTCATCTTTCAAATTTTTTATTTATTAGATTTGATCTCTATTATTTTGATTATTATTTATTTTATTTGAGATAATTTATGAAATTATATATTTTTTTTTTTTATTCTCATTCAACCTTTTAATTTGTAAGATTTGTTCCTCGTTATTTAATAAACTTGAACAAATTAAACATTAATAAGTTATTTTTCAGCTCATTTTTCCATGACATAACTAAACACTGGAAAATATTTTTCATCACACTACCAAACATCATAAAATAATTTACTTTCCTAAAATTCACTTTCCAAAATAAAACTACTTTTCCATAAATAAACAGAAATTGAAATCTAGAGTTTTTAAATTTAAGCAAGAAATGGTATCGATCTCAAACCGCAAAATTCACATTAAACATTTCCATTCTCACTTCTTTTCTAGTTTTGTCCATTGTCTTTCAATTATTTAATTTTTAGTTAGTTTTGGTCTCTTAAAACTTAATTTCTTTCATTTCCCCCATCATCAAATTGGAATGGACCCCTTAATTCTGCTTCTTCTTGCATTTTAATCATTGGCTTTCCCAATCTTCAATTCTTAGGTCAATTGCAATTAATTTGTTATTTTTTTGTTATATACAAGCCTTTTTTAGCTATATAAAAGATTGAAATTATTTTTTATACATTTTCATATTAGTATGTTTCATAAATCTAATTTTATTATAAATCTAATGTAAAGATTTTTTTTTAGGGTTTCTTATTTTTTATGAGTTTAAGGTTACCAAAGGTGATGTTGACATCAATAAGATACTAAAGGATGAGACTAGCAAAATGGGCCAAGTTATTTGCTATGAATGCAAGAAACCCAGACGTGTCAGAAGCTATTGTCCATTGCTCGATAAAAAAATGAAATGTAAAGATAAGAAGTATTTGAAAGCCATGTGCTTACATCAAGATTACTGATGAACTCATCCGTGAATGCGGCAAGTGTTTGGTATTGTGTTTTGAAAGTATTTTTAAAAAAAGTTAATTTTTTTAATTTAAATTAATATATTTTTTATTTTTATAGATCATTTTAATATATTAATGTTAAAAATAATTTTTAAAAATAAAAAATATTTTAAAATATAATTATTATCACATTCTCGATCATCCTCATCATCCTCATCTTGAAGAAGATGTTCTCTTATGAGTTCTAATGTGGAGGATTCTGCTGGGGTTGCCATTTTTTAAAGACAGAAAAAACTGAGCCAAAAAAGTGGATGTATGGGTGGTAGTCAAGTAGTTTTTTATATACAGGGAGTGAAAACAAGTTGCTACTTTTGCTTTGAAAAATCATCATCAAATGGGACTCCCTGAATTTATTAGATGCAGGAAGCGTACAGCGTAAGGAGCATCATTGTACATCCTCCATTAATGAGGTTTTGGAGCTGGATTTGGGTCATCTTCTCCAAACCTCATTAATGGGGATTTCAAGTTGGCCGGGAGGACAACATCATCCAGTTTTGGTGTTTTTGTGTGTCACAGTAAGCACAACTTATCATAGTTTTAAGATCTGGATTTCAAGTTTTAACCGGGTCATTGAATCAGTCGGGTTAAATTTAAAAAAAAAACAAAATGAGGTCATTTTAGTAAAAAAAAAAAACAAAATAAAAGTCAACTGGTTTGCGGCCGGGTCACACCGAGTTTTTTCTTTTTTTTTTTTCTTCAACCTGACCCGGTTTCAGCCCCGGGTTCTAGGTCGACTGTCGGGCCAGATTTCAAAACTATGCAAATTATGATTGACATCTACTTGTTGTGCATGTTGTGGGAGGCTCCGTTTTCTTGAATGATTTAGTATCTATTATAAATATATTATATGTAATTTTATTTTAATATAGTGAAAAATAAAAACTTTTTACTCCTGTGAATGCTAGCACATTATCAAACCACGTTGTTGTGTTAGGAGAAGTAGTCATAATCTTAATGTATTTGTTGTTGCTTTGAACAAGTTTCTCATGAAGAAACAACTCAAGTTAGAAATCTAAAATAAATACTCTCATTTTTTATTTTGAGATGTATCTTGTGAGAGCATAAAAAGAGATGAGCACAAGGTTTTGGTAACAAAGTTTTATTACCATTGTGGTTACCGTAGCAAACCCCGTGAAATGGTACCTCGTGATATCATAGCATAAGGTTTTACATCAAACGGTTATGAATTCGAATCTTATCATCCTCATTTATTTGATGAAAAATTAAATACAAAGTAATGTAAGTGTGTATAAATTTTCAAGTCTAAAGAGTTTTTATTTGAAAGAATATGTTGAAGAATAATATAAATTATATCCTAAAATCTTATCTAACAACTTAAATTTATTGAGTTAAGATGATTTTATAATATTTTCATCCTTTTGGATGATTTATAAAAACATTAGAAGAAACATCAAACATAGTGAGCAAGATATTGGGGTCTTTACCGAGACCTTGGGATCTTGAAGTGATGGACATTAAAGAATGAAATATCTTGAAGATAATTAGCATATAGGGCTACAAGAGGTGATGTTGACATCAGTAAGAAAGGCATTGCGCTCAAACTTTACAGAATGAGGATAATCAAGACGATGATGAAGATGTTGCTCATATTGTGAGGAAATTCAAAAGGGTTTAATTTCTAGAAGGTGTGACCACAGAAATCATAAAGGATGAGACTAGCGAAATGGGCCAAATTATTTGCTATGAATGCAAGAAACCCAGGCGTGTCAAAAGAGATGTATTGCCCTTTGCTCGATTAAAAAAAAAAATGAGAAGATAACAAGTATTTGAAAGCCATTCTGGAGGAACTTTTCCCGAGCAAAAGTGATGATTAATCCAACTCGATGAGATAACCAGTCTGTCTTATGAAATAATATGATAACATTGATGCTAATGTTTAGGGATGATCATTTTCGGTTCGGTTTTATTTTTTTAAGATAAAAACCAGTATAAATCAATTTAACTTGTTTTTTGGGTTTGGCTCGGTTTTTTTTCGATTTGGGTTCGGTTTTTTTAATTTAGGCTTATCAAACCAAAACCAAACCAAACCGGTCGATTTTTTCAAAATTTTAATCGGTTTAATCTGTTTTTTTTTACGGTTCGATTTTTTCGATTTTTTTTTTCCGGTTTTCTTGATTTTTTGGTTTTTTTGCTCACCCCTACTAATGAGGTATTTGGATATTGGTTTCTCACAGTGACGGAGTCAGAGTATTTTAAATGAAGAGGAAAATTAATTAATAAATACTATATTATATAGATATGCGTTAAAAATCAATTCGAAACAAATATACTAACTCATATAAAACAAAATTAATTTAAAAATACTTTTAAAATAAAAAAAAAACTTACATTATAATTATTCTATTTAAGTTTTCATAATAACAAAACTCAGTTCAGTTATATAATAATTATAAATCTTCCATATGAATTCATAATAAAATACACATTAATTCATTAAAATCCATTTTACATCTCATTACTATGTAGCATGCAGATCAGCATTGATATTTTAAATTTATCATGATAAATTATTTTTTAAAAACAAAAAGATAGTTTTTGTTTTTTTTTTAAATAAACCAATCTTTAATTTTATAAATATCAATATTTATTCAATAATAATAATTGAAATGCTTGTTTGTTTGTCTCGAAAAAAAATTTAATTTTATACCATAATTAATTCAATTAAAAAATAATATAATTTTTAATTACCTCGAAACAATTAAATGAATATTTATTGTTTAAAAACAATCATAAAAAATTAAGTAGGCAATTGCCCCTTAATCTCCCATGTGGCTTTCCACTGGGTTCTCGTAAAAACTCTTGATATAAGAGGTAATCCCGGAAACTCCTTGTACTATTTAATATAAGTCAAAGTTATGATAGGAATAGTAAGGTTATCTTTGATGGTGGATTGATGGGGTAAAAAGATGCACGATCCACCAATACCATGCTCGAGAAGCTTATCAGAAAGTTTATCGATCGGGGATGAGGTAGTGGCAACACGTAGGGAGCAAAAGCTAAGAGATTATTTTTTTTTTATTTTCTTGATTTCCTAAAGGTATTTTTTAATTTTCTCGATTTCCCATTCCAAGTAATGTTTACTCGATTCTTATGAATTCTAATATTGATATTGACCCAGTTTTGGGTTTGGTTTCAAAGGTTGGATGTCAATAGTTTCCATATGATTTTAATTTGTTTTTAAAGTTACTTACTCATTCTATGAAATTTTAAAAATAATTTTTAAATTAGTATGAATTTTAGAAATAATTTTTAATATATTTTGAATTATGTGCGAGTTTTTCAAAACAAATTTAAACATATGTGATTTACTACTAATATTGCATGTTGACTTTTCAAATAAATTTACTTTTTATCTATCATAAATTATTCCTCACTCATTATATATGAGATTTCAAATATTTTTAAAATAATACTAATTATTTATATATTCATTGTGTTTAGAGTTTTGAAATTCTTTTAAACTGTAGGTTTATTCCACTAGATGTGAGTGAATCTTTTTTCTAATAATTTTTAATTTGATGTGGATTATTTCTCCATTCATTTTCTTCGGAGTTTTAAAATATTTTAAACTCATGTAGTTTATTCCACTCAGTGTGTTTGGATTTTTTTTTTCAAGTTAATTTAAATTTGATGTTGATTATTCCTTTATTCAATCATGTTTGAATTGAATTTTCAAATATTTTTAAATCAATGTGGTTTATTCCATTCCATACGTGTATATTTCTTTTCATAATAATTTTTAATGTGATGTGGATTATTTCTCTATTTATTATGTTTCAAGTTTTCTAACATTTTTTAAACTAGTGTTGTTTATTTCACTTGATGCGTGTTGATTTCTTTTTAAATAATTTATAATCTATTATAGGTTATTTCTTTTTTATTGCGAGTGAGCTTTTAATTTTCTTCTTTATTAAATTGATGCAATTTATCTCCCTTCATTAGGTGTGAAGTTTTCAAGTAAACTTAATCCAATAAACTCAAAATTAATTTTCTTATTTGTCTCAAATTCATTCTCAAAACCAATTCTTCCTTTTTTAAAATGATTTCAAAAATTCATTCTTATCCATTAGGGATACATTTTCATTTAATAGTTTTGTGGTTGGCTTCATATTATATATATTGCCATTTATCAATTAGATTTGATTTGATTTTATTTTTGTTTTAGTTATATAAATTAAAAAATACAAAAATATTTTCTTTTGTTGTCTGTGTGTTACATGTATATATATTATACATATAACTATAATGAAGTCTTGAGGAAAGGTTAGCCAATGATGATGATATAGATGTTTCTATTGATGGGGAGGTAACTTATTTTACAATAAGATTCATTATTTTCAGGCACAAGCAATATCAATAGTGGAAAAATCACATTTGAAGATAACACAAAAGAAAAGATCATTAGAGTTGGCAATATTGAAGATAAGTTTTCTTCCTCAAAAGAAAAGGTGTTTCTTGTGAATAACCTAAAACATATTTTACTAAGTATTAGTTAATTGTTTGATAAAGGCTACAAGATCATGTTTGATCATGCTTAATCTTTGAAAATGATAAAGCTTTACTTGATGGTAATAAGAAAAAGGAAATGTTTATAAGATTAAAATTAATACATGCATGAGGATAAAAAGTTGCCTTGTTTCTAGCATTAACGATAGTTTTTTTTGACATAGAAGATTAGGTCATACATGCATAGACATTCTTTCTAAGCTTGTTAAAAACGAGCTTGTTAAAGGGCTCTTTCATATTGCATTTAAAAAGAAGAAGTTATGTGATGTTTGCCAATTGGGTAAACACATAAAAACATCTTTTAAGAGAAAAAAACCACATTTTTACTGAAAAATAGAATTGCTACACATAGATCTATTTGGACCAAATAGAGCTAAAAGCATAAATGATAATATATATGTGTTTGTGATTGTAGATGACTTCATAAGATAAAAATGATTTTTATTTTTAAAATAAAAAAATAAAACTATTTATGAATTTGTAAAGTTTTCAAAGAAAGTTGAAAATTAAAAGGGTTTTTCAATCATAAAAATAAGTAAATTTATAACATTAAACATCATACCTTTATATTATACAAAATAACAATTTCTAAGGTTGATAAAATTATTATTGGTTGCTTATATAAGTTTTGTTCACTAGAATTTTGGATTGATGATAGGACTCATTATTTTATTCATTATTATTAGACTACAAGGTATTGATGTTACGCATAGAAGCATATTTATGTTGACATGTGGATTTATATTACTAGAGAATGATACACATCATGTGTAAACACGTTTGCTATAATATGAAATTTTTCATGAAAAAACCATCATTCAATACTAGTTGCTTCTTGTTAAATGTTGTTGTCAATTGTATATTGGAAGTACACAAAAATTTTCTTGACCCTATACAATTTTAAAGTTAAGCTGTTGTAATGTCCTTTGATTAACAAAGAAATTTTACATTGTAAGTGCAAGTTGCTATCACTATTCATCACCCTTTAATTATGGTATTCTTATAACAACAACATGCTTTAAATCTAACAAATTAAATACATAATTTACAGTTAAAGTTCAACAATAACACAAACATTACGTAAATTATTCAAACCAATAGATGATTAACGATTACAATGAGCATTAAGTTTTAAATCAAGGGTTAAAGACGACCAAGTTTTTAAACTAACCTACACGATCTTGTATCTTAAAAGTTAACTCATAGTCAACTATTTTTTTTTTTTTTTTTTTTTATGATAGCCAACAATTGCAATTCAAAAATTTATGCCTACCTGGAAACAAACATTATAATCCTTAAATGTATTAGTGAAGTAGACAATGATTAAAAAAAAAAGAAATTTAACATGCAGACAAAGGTTATAATGTAAATGTGATTTTTCGTAGATCATTGCGTAAATTGTTAGAAAATAATATAAATCATATCCTAGTACATCACCTAATAGTTTAATCTATTGGATTGAAATGGTTCTTTAGCATGGTATCAGAGCTTTAATGACCAAGCGGTCACAAGTTCCAATCTCATCATCCTCATTTATTTGATAAAAATTAAGCATAAGATAGTGTGGGCATGTGCAAGTTTCAAGCCCAAAGAGCTTTCACTTGAGGGGGGGTGTTAGAGGAGAATAATATAAATCATATCGTGGAGCCTCACCTAACAATTTAAGCTATTGGGTTGAAATGGTTCTTTGACATAAATGACCGTTGCTTGTGAAGATAAAGAAGAAGATGATAAGAAGTTAACAGACAAAGGTTTTGTTTTTTTAATTGTTTATGGGGTTCAGGTTCTCTTCTACAGAGAGTAAAGTGAGGTGTGATGGATAATGGGTAACGAATGGAAGAATTGAGAAACCTAGTTGAGGTGGCAAGAGAAAAGTCATGGAATTGGAAGGTCTACGATCAGATTTGGGGGAAAGAAGATGTAAAGCCCTAGTTAAAAATAGATAAATTTGGGTTAAATAGGATAACTATTAATTGAAAAATAATAAATTAGGAAGAAAATATTATAGATTAGGATGAACATTCACAGGAGATTAATTTAAAATTTAGAGAAGCTAAAGTAATAAAATAGTATGCGAAATATTAGTTAACGATAAATCATGAAAACTCCCTAACTTGGTAAAAATAATAATTTGCAGGAGAAAAATTTGTAAATTGGGTGATATTATGTGTAAAATAGAAGGAAATATCAAATAAATCAATGCATGACCCTTTGTGTGAGAAACATCGAATTTTAGTATAATCCTTGTGCACAATTGCGCTATTGGAATTGCATACAGTAAAAAACTCAAAGAAAAACTTTATGATAATTATGAATAGGAACTCCAAAGAATTAGTCTAAGACCTAAGATGATTTAAGTAAATTATATAGTATGCGAAATCTGGATTTTTGGCATGAAATTTCCAACGATCTAGTTTTATAATATTGAATGTATCTCTCAATCCAACCATTGGATCGAACTGAAATTTTACATGGGGTATTAGGACAAGTGTTTATACCTTGGGTTACAATTTGAAATCGATCGATGTTTGGAAGGGTCTTGAAAATAAAGACACAATGTCAGTTCAGTGCAATAAACTAAAATTTAGAGGGGATAAGTTGGGGTATAATAGTAATTAACCCATAAAACCTGATATAACTATTTTTGCTGCTACTACTCATGTGGAACAACAACTAAAAATAGAGGAAGAGAGCTTCTCTCTTACATCTCTTCAAAAATCATTTGAGAATTTTTTTCAAATTATGAGATTGAACCCTATAAATAGGTTTGTAAAGAGATAAGTATGAGTGATGAGGAGGAAGAACAATTGAAGAAGAAATTGGTAAGAATTCTTCAATTTAAACTCAAAATTATTAATAAAAGTGTTATTCTTTAGTTTTCTTGTTTGATTTTCATAGTTAGTAAAGGATTAATTGGAAAACCCTTCAATGTTATAATTCTAGGATTTTTGAAATATATAGGAAATGAGAGTTTCTTTAAATATGGAGTAATGATAATCGATGTTATGATGTATGAAAACACTTAGTGTGCTTGTCAAATTTATCTCTCGTGTAATTAAAATTCTGATAGTCTTATTAGCCAACTTCTAGTTAAAATTACAACTTGCAAACGATGTAATTTGAGTTGGTGTCTTTATAAACATTGTAGATATGGATGTTATCTTTTAAATGAAACCAATCTTGACTTATGTAAAGTTGTATAACTCCAGATGTGAGAAAAACACCAAGTAAAGGTCCAAACCGATATAGTAATAAATAGATTTTGGGTGCTACTGTAATTGTTAAGTTTGAGCCTTAAAATGAAGTAATTCAGAGTTGGTGTCTTTATAAAAGTTGTAGGTATGGATGTTATTATTTAAATGGAACTAGTCTTGACTTATATGGAATTGTATAACTTCATATACGAGAAGAACAAATTAAAGATCTAGACTGATATAGTACTGGATAGATTTTAGGTGCTATTATAATTGTTAATTATGAGTATTAAAATGATGTAATTTGGAGTTGGTGTCTTGATAAACATTGTAGGTATAGATGTTGTCTCTTAAATGAAATTAGTCTTGACTTATTGAGAGTTATATAACTCCAGATATGATAAAAACACAAAGTAAAGGTCTAGACCGACATAGTATTGTAATGATTAATTATGAGTTGTAAAATGATGTAATTTGGAGTTGATGTCTTTATAACAATTATAGGTATGGATGTTATCTTTTCAATGGAACTTATATTGACTTATTTTATGCATTATAACTCCAAATATAATAAAAACACCAAGATTCCAAACTAACATAGTATTGGACAAATTTCTTATGCTATTGTAATGAGTGAGTTTAGACATGTAAATGGAAAAAATGGATGTTATATACTTCATGAACATTGTTTCCCTTTGTATTAGCTTTTCATAGAGACAAACCATGCTTGAAAAAGAGTTATAAAACATTAGTTACGATTAAAATACCAAATAGTGTTTCAAGTTGGGTGGACTCAACCAGTTAGGACTAATCAAGCTCTAATCTTTGCTTGGAATTTGTTGTTAATTAAAGGTTCTAACACCAAGAATGATGTGGTAAAAATTGATGAAATGAACACTTAATGTTAATACCCATGTTTCGGCCTATTGAAATTTAAATGAGAGAATCCTTGAAAATGTACATGTTGAACTAGATTGTGTACTACTTGTCGACATTGTGATGAACTTGATGAGGTTATGGAAAAGAATATGATCCTTAAACATGTTTAGTAGTACTTTATAATTGGAATGCATAGAACACCTTATGTCACGTGATAATGAATGAGAATTTGATGTTGCCATGTAAAGAACATAAAAATATGCTTGTTAGGGGAATTACATAGGCTTCGACAACCTTAAGAGAGGATAGTAAAGAAAAACCCTCATAAAGATAGTAATGAGTGATGGTTCCTCTTTAACAATGTTTGATAAATTTATGATATTGTCATGGAATATAAACATTACATGTTTTCTTTGCTTCAGAAACTTTTGAAATGAATTTGGTTGTGGTCTATGTCCAAAACTAGGTTGAAGTATGGATTTTAGGAGAAAAACTTGGTATTGACCATATGCATGAATTTAAGGAAAAGAAATGTCAGAATGGCTTAGTTTTTTATTGATGTTCAATGTCAAAATGACTTACATTTTTATTTATGATTTTTAATGTCAGAATGCCTTAGTTTTCGTTAACAATTTTCAGTGTCAGAATGGCTTAGTTTTCATTAACAATTTTCAATGTCAAAATGGCTTAATTTTCATTAATGATTTTCAATGTCAGGATGACTTAGTTTTTGTTAATGATTTTCAGTGCCAGGATGACTCAGTTTTGTTGACAATTTTAGTGTCATAATGATATAATTTCTGTAGATGACCTTCATTAAAATTAGGGACGAATGTCTTATTACAATATTATCATTGTAAAATTGTACAAACACATGAGATGTTTGAATAAATATATGTGTGTTTTGGTATATGTATGGAAATGGTCTTTGACATTACCTAAATAAAAATACACCAAGTAATGGTCATTTTATGCTTTAAGAGGCACGGCCGGGATTGGATCTTCGACCGAGCACGAACACACTATAGGAGGGGTAGGTAGGTGGTTTCCACCTTTAACTAATTATTATTAAATCCTCAAAGTATTTATACATAATGTTGCTACCTGATTTCAATATATTAAAATTACTTATGGAACGTAATGAATAATGATGTGATTAGATTCAGCTAATGGTATCCATTTTGGTTAGTTGAGATTAATTTATGAGATTAGCTTCAGCTAATGGTATCCATATTGGATAACCAAGGTTCAATAATGTGATTAAATTCGGCTAAAGGTATCCATATTGGATATCCAGGACTGATTGATGAGATTAGCTTTGACTAATGATATCCATATTAGATAAACAGGAATAAATGATAAGATTAGCTTCAGCTAATGATATCCATATTGGATAGCCAGGAATAAGCATTAAAGATTAGCTTTAGCTAATGATATCCATGTTGGATAGGCAAGAGTAAAGGATAAGGTTAGCTCTGGTTAATGAGGTCCATATTAGGATTACCAGTAATGAGTGTTGTGAACCATCTCATTTCAAAGCATTTGCTAATACGATGAAATAAGAAGTATAATGTGTTATTCACAATCAAAATTAATTGTTTAAAAAACTATATATAAAATTTATCATAGTTAGGAATGAATAGATATGCATGGAAGAATTCTATATATACAAGGATTCCTAGACCATAATACATGTCATTAGTTATTTGTTGAACATTACTCAAATAAACTAATGTGGCATAAGGTTGTATAAAGATGTGGAGTAAAATATTAAAGATAGACTTGGCAATCAAATGGGTTTGCCAGAATTATTGGCATTCGTAAAGGGATGACCGGATTATACTTAGTGGCCATAGTATTGGCGATTAAGGATGATATAAGAATAATACTTAGTGGTTACAGTTTCGATGACTGAGGATAAGAAAGGAATGATATTTAATGACCGTAATTTCAGTGACTAGGAACAAGATATAAATTGATAGTTAACGACCACAATATCAGTGACTAAGGACAAGATATAAATTGATAGTTGACGATCAATTCCCAATATCTATGAATATGACATCCTTTGATGTTTAGTTGCCTAAAAGAATGATGACTAAGAAAGCAAAATACAATTTGGTTACTTATAAGAAGATGATGTAGATTCTCATTTTCCTATGCTTGTATTTAAGTTGATAAGTCCTTTAAATTAAATCATGGGCAACAAAAGTTATTTCCTAATTGTCCATAATAAAAAGGGAATTCATGTGGTTGTCTTTGTTTCGAATGGAGATTATTGTGTTGTTGTTTTCTATGAGTAGAAACCATGGTGTTGTTATTTCCAAATAACGGAAACCATAGAAACTATTGTCGCACGTGTGCGGCGGCGCGGCGATCGTCCACCCTCAAGGAATAATCGGAATATGTATTCCTGGAAAATAAGGAGAGACAAGGAATTCTTGTCTCTATATGTGAAAATATGGATTGGAAGTCGCCACCTAGTATTCTGGTTACTAGGAACCTTAACTGGTCTTTAGAGATCGGGTACGGAGACTGGTTGCGTAAAGGGAAGGTATTAGCACCCCAACTACGCCCTACCTAAGGTAAGCTGCATTGTTTTGTCTGATAAAATCTAAAGTCTTGTTGTGGTTTGTAATTGTTCGGAATACGCATTACATGTAATGTCATACCCCAGGTTCGATTGTTCGGAAAAAAAAAAGAATTAATATCCAGAATATGCATTACATATAATGTCATACCTCGAATACTAAGAGACAAACAAAATAAATTTTTTTGTTATTTTTGAAATTTTGGCCAATATTCTCTTGACTTTAATAAACTGGTTATTAAAGCCAAAATGCATGCTAAAACATTGTTTTTTTGGTGTATGAAAAATACAATATGATTTTTAGCTTTGAGACACTTGGCCGTATGCACAAAAACATTTTTTCTCCTTTTTTTTAATTTTTTTTATTTTTGGAAGTTTTTGATGAAAAAACGGGTAGTTTAATACCAGATTTGTATTTTTACGACATAAAAATACTACCCGATATTAATAAAAATAACATAAATCAACAGTGGGAACATCATAAATATTTTTTTAAAACAATAATATTTTTTTTCTATTTTTTTTACAATGGGCCGGATCAGGCCCAATTGCATGGGTTGGGCCAAACCTGGCCCATTTACATGGGCTGGCTGACGTCCCAGCCCAGGCCCAAATGGGCTGGTTACTGTGCACATAGTAACCGGGTTACTGTGTGCACAGTAACCAGTGAATTAATTAGCCAGTTACTGTGCCCATGCACAGTAACCGGGTAATTAATTCATGGCTTGCAGAACGTGCACAGTGCACGTTCTGCATGCAAGAAGATGAACAGTAAAACGAGATAAGGGGTTGAGGGCTGACCTGTGGTGGCTGTCGTTGATGGCGGAGCTGCTGGTGGCGACAGGAAGCGGCGCTGACAGTGGGGTGGCCGGCGGTGGCTCTGCGTTTTCCTTCTCTCTCTCCTCTGTTTTCTTCTCTGCTTCTTCCTTTCTCTTCTCTGCCTTCTCTCCTCTCTTCTCCCTCTTCTCCCTCTCTTTGCTCTCCCTTCTCTTCTCTTCCCCCTCTCTTGGTCTTCTCTTTTTTTTTTTTTTTTTTTTTTTCAGCAGCCCTCCCCTGTATTTATAGGAAAACAGGGGGGGCGAATGGTGGGGCGGCCACTGTTGGCCGCCCCTGCACTATCTGTTCAAATGGATAAAAAGGAGGCAAGTGGGCGTCGAATGGTAGCGTCTTATTGCGCCAAATCCGGGAAAGAAGTTCGGCGAAAAGTGGAGAAGAAAAATTCTTCTCCCCTGTTCTCTGCGTGGGCAGGGAAGAAGACGATGGTGCCGTTTCCAAACGGCACCGTTTTGCGTTTTTTTATAATATAATTTTTTGAATTTTTTTTTATTTTTATTATTTTTTATGTGGGGACCAAAAATGGGTTACAACAGTTGCCCCCCTCTTTACAATGCTTACGGAGCAAAACTTTGTGCATAGTAAGTGTTGTAAAGATAAAATAACATTGGTCTTCCGAAACTGGTCGTCTCAAAATTTGATTGACCTAAAACTTCAACCGGACCCAAAGTCCTGTATGTGGTTGGGCTAAACTGAGATTCCTTTCGCCTATCCCCTTTAACCAGAACCTAAAATATTATGTGTGTGTGGTTAGGATAGACTGAGATTCCTTTCATCAATCCCCTCTAACCAGAACCAAAATCCTGTGTGGTTGGGATAGACTGAGATTCCTTTCGGCAATCCCCTCTAACCAGAACCAAAATCCTGTGTGTGGTTGGGATAGACTGAGATTCCTTTCGGCAATCCCCTCTAACCAGAACAAAAAACCTGTGTGTTCAAACCCTTTGTTTTTGAAGAAAGATGGTATATTTTCACGGGCAAGCTGCCCAACACATACTTAAGGTGGTCTATTTTCAGGGGCGACCAGCCCACACACTTACACTGACATTGGTCTATTTTCATGGGCGACCTGCCCAAACATAAAAGTAAAGAGTGGTCTCATTGTAATGGGTGACCTACCCAGATGGAAAAAATATGAAGAATTGGATGGTGAGGGCTTAAAGGCACACTCGAAAAGAGGTAGGGTTAGAAAAACGCACTACCAAAGGAGTTGAGGGCTCAAAGGCGCACTCAAAGGGAGGTAGGGTTAGAAAACGCACTACCCAAGGGATGAGGGCTCAAAGACGCACTCAAAATGGAGGTGAGGGCTCAAAGGTGCACTCAAAAGGAGGTGAGGGCTCAAAGGCGCACTCAAACGGAGGTAGGGTTAGAAAACGCACTACCAAAGGGATGAGGGCTCAAAGGCGCACTCAAAATGGAGGTGAGGGCTCAGAGGCGCACTCAAAAGGAGGTGAGGGCTCAAAGGCGCACTCAAAATGGAGGTAGGGTTAGAAAACGCACTACCGAAGGGATGAGGGCTCAAAGGCGCACTCAAAATGAAAGTTGAGGGCTCAAAGGCGCACTCAAAAGGAAGTAGGGTTAGAAAACGCACTACCAAAGGGATGAGGGCTCAAAGGCGCACTCAAAATAGAGGTGAGGGCTCAAAGGCGCACTCAAAAGGGAGGTAGGGTTAGAAAACGCACTACCGAAGGGATGAGGGCTCAAAGGCGCACTCAAAATGAAAGTTGAGGGCTCAAAGGCGCACTCAAAAGGAAGTGAAGGCTCAAAGGCGCATTCAAACAAGTGGTAAGGTTAAAAAACGCACTACCTAAAAGTTGATACACTGATTGTCAATGTTGAAAAGCAAATGCATTATGATTGATATGCATGTATACTTACCTGAGAAATATAGGCCCCCATTTCTTCATGGTGTCTTTGTTTTCTCTCAAAAGTTGTAGTGTTGGTAGTAAACTTCGATGGCTTTTCCACTTTTGCTTACTCGGGTTACATCTTGTGATCTTGACCTCTGAGAATGGTTTGATGTCATCATACATCTTTGTCCTTCACCCTTTATCTTAAGGGTTACAATTTTGCCCGACATTTTCCTTAGAACAGGAATCATGGAGTCAGCCCTACCATGTGTTTTTGATTGCCCTCAGCTTTGATGATGCCCCCCCAAGTGTTCAACTTGGGTTTAGTTTGGGGTGAGGATATGTGAAAGTAAGTTTGGGTTTTTTGTACAATGAATGTTTTCATGCAAAATTTTTGGAACTTCCAAGTTATTCCAATCACAAAATTGATTTTGATATTGGTTCAAAATAAACTTGTTCTAAAAAATCAAGCGATTCCTATAGACAGGTTTCTTGAAGTGATAAAAGCTTTTTGCTTTTGGTTAAAAGATGAAGTGACATCTGGTTGGTCACAAAAGGTTTAAATGTCAATTTGAGGGTTATTGAGAACCGAATTGAGTCAAAACATTTATTTTATTTGCATGAATAATGATTTGACTTGCACATGAAAGCACTACCTACTAATCTAGATTGCTTGCCTTTGATCAGAAAGGGCTTTATCAGGTATGTAATATAGGCTTTGGCTATTGGTTACGAAGAACATGGATATGTTGCAGGCTCAAAAGGTGTTTAAGGGATTTCAAGACTAGGGATCACTTGTGCTTGTTTCCTGACCTTTTGTCTTTTGGATTTGTTTTTTTTCAAAATAGTCTTCATGCCCCCCAGTGTCGGGTTTGGGCTTTTCTCTTTGTTTTCTCCATTTTTGTTTGGTTGAGCACGATCATATCAGTTGTTTGTATGAGAAGCTCAAATCTTTTAGATCCTTTAGATCTTCTTCTTTTCTTTTCTTAACCAATCACTGCTTCATTTAGATGATAATGAAAGATTAAAAATTACATGATCAAATCCAGCACCCATCTTCACTGCTTTGTCTGGATGGGTAAAAACTCTATGATTTTGCCTCCCAGTGTGGGGTGTGATCTTAGTCAAGGTTATTTCCAAAAAACATTACTAGGCTCAAAATGGGACTGCAACGGATCTTTTTTTAGCCTTGTGAAAGGATTATCAAAGATGGCCTTTCCTCATCTCAAATGCATTGCAGTGAGGATCGATAGGTCTTGCTTTCATGCGCGTATGCAAAGTGATTTATTCAGTCAAATAAAACTCAGCTTTTGAGTCACCGCATAGTGTTGTTTGTCTTTGTTGTATTTTTTCTTTCAAGTTTTCTAGGTATATGTGTACCTATTTAAGGAATCATTTGAATTTCTAGAATGCATTTGTTTTGGACAAATATCAACACGATTTTTGTTTTTGTACTCACTTTGGAGGTCCCAAAAAATATCCTTGAAATCATATGAGATTATGTATGGGTTTGGAAGAAAGGAATACCAAAGGATTCTTCATGTTGTAGTGTTGTGAGCAAAGTTGCGCTCAAAATGTTATTTACATGTAATAACAACAAAGAAGAGTGTGATGTGAACACAAGAAAACACATGATCTTATTTCATAAGAAAAACTCGTTAACAGAGAAAGTCTTATTCAAAAGCATTAACAAAAGGCGATAACAAGGCAGGTTTCATTCCTCTATTTTGGCGAATTTGTTCATAGGCTAACCTCCTCTCAAAAGCTCTGTGTAGAGGACTCAAAGACAATGCGGAACATCACCACGGTCAAAATTTGAGTTCTACAAAATTCAAGCTATCATGCTGGACCATTGATGCTTTCCAATTCCCCAAACATTCCATCCTAATATGCTTCAAGCATGATTAGGCAACGGGTTCGTATTCACATTGGGGGCATCTTGCATTTCTATCCACCGAGCCTTGATTAATTGCAGAAGCTTTCTCTTGAAAGCGTTGCAGGTATAGATGCTATGCCCAGTAATACCGGCATGGTATTCACAATTGAGTTCTGGCTTGTACCAATTAGGATAAGGTGGCTGCAGAGGTGTCAGAGGTTCTGGAGCTATTTGCCCGATGCTCAATAGCTTTTGATACATCTCATTCAAGGGTAACGGTAGTGGAGGTAGTTGTTCTTGAACCATTTGGAAATTTCCAATTTGGCTTTTGGCTTGAAAGTTTTGGGGTTCAGGTTTTTTGATGTTGGCAATTTGGGATGGAGTATGGTAATTTCGGGATGTATTTGTTCTACCCATGTAGCCATCTTCAACATGGTGAACCTCTTTTCTTTCAAAGCTTCTTTTCTCGGTTGGTGCAACAATTCTACCACTCTTGACACCTTGCTCTATGCGTTCACACACTATCACAGCATCAGTGAATTGTTGGGCTGAACTACCCATCATATGTTCATAATATGGTGCTTTGAGTGTGTTGGCAAATAAAGAGACCATCTCTTTGTCCAGAAGTGGGGGATGTACTTGAGCAGCTAATTCTCGCCATCTTTGAGCATATTCCCTTATGCTTTCTTTATCATTTTTCTCTATATTGGACAAACTAGTTCTGTCGGGCGCAATGTCCATGTTGTATTTGTATTGCTTGACGAAAGCATCCACAAGATATTTCCAGTTGTGAATTTTTGTGTTATCTAATCTCATGTACCAACTCAAAGTTGCCCCACTTAAACTGTCTTGGAAAAAGTGCATTAGTAGTTTTTCATCATGTACTACCTCAGCTATTTTATTGCAGTAGGATCTAAGATGGGTCATGGGGCATTGTGTTCCACTGTATTTGATGAATTCAGGAACACGAAATTTCTTTGGGATAACCACATTTGGGACCAAACACATCTCTGCTGCCCGTACCGGGTCATATAAGTCTATCCCTTCAATGGCTTTGAGTCTGGCTTCCAGTGCCTCTATCTTAGCTTGATCAATGCTATCAGATGACTTAGCCTTGTGGGACTCATTAGCAGATGCCTTCACGACTGTTGGGGATGGTGCAGGTGTCGTTGACTGCACAAATGTTGGATTTTGCTGAGGTTCTTGACCATGTTCGTTCATTCTTTCCTCAGGCTGAACTGTAGTAGGAGCCGGAACAAAGGTGATCGGTTGATTAGAAGGACCTTCATCAGAGGTATTCCTTAGTGTTTGCTTGAGTAAGCTAGTGAGGTGAGCCACACTTATTTTCAGAGACTCCAACTCTTCGTGCAAATAGGCCTCACGTTGAGCACGCTCTTCATCTTCCATGTTTCTAGCTCGAAGTCGGGTGTTGTAGATTTTTTAGGGACCTATATTTCGATCTGGCATGTATGCATGTTAAATGTATGAACATGTAATTTATATGATGCATTTGCCCTTCAAGGGGTGACATGATTTTTTATTTTTATTATTTTTGTATGACATATTCTGTAAAGAAAGATAGCACATACAAACTAAAGACAGGGTCTAATTCATGAATAGATTTTCTACCTGGTCTCAAAAGGGTCTCATATCTGCCCAGTGACGTCCTTCGTAAAGGCAGTATGGGGGCGTTGCAAAGAACAGTTAAGGCACGTATGCCCACCATTACCAAGCAGGCACTCAGATATGAGTTGGGTGTTTCACGCATCTAAACCCGACCAATAGTCATAGGGCAGATCGTTAATTCCCCACTTAACTTAGAAGCTTGTGCGTGCTTGAAAAATATAAAGCATGTGATGCATGAGGCAGTTCTATACAATGCATGAACAAATATGTACAAAATTAAAGCGCGTGAGAAATAAATAAAGGAAATGCATATTTAAAAATAAACACGCAAACCACAACAAAAAACACAATAAATCAGACAAAAACAAAGCTTAGTCCACAAGATCCCCAGTGGAGTCGCCATTCTGTCGCACGTGTGCGGCGGCGCGGCGATCGTCCACCCTCAAGGAATAATCGGAATATGTATTCCTGGAAAATAAGGAGAGACAAGGAATTCTTGTCTCTATATGTGAAAATATGGATTGGAAGTCGCCACCTAGTATTCTGGTTACTAGGAACCTTAACTGGTCTTTAGAGATCGGGTACGGAGACTGGTTGCGTAAAGGGAAGGTATTAGCACCCCAACTACGCCCTACCTAAGGTAAGCTGCATTGTTTTGTCTGATAAAATCTAAAGTCTTGTTGTGGTTTGTAATTGTTCGGAATACGCATTACATGTAATGTCATACCCCAGGTTCGATTGTTCGGAAAAAAAAAAGAATTAATATCCAGAATATGCATTACATATAATGTCATACCTCGAATACTAAGAGACAAACAAAATAAATTTTTTTGTTATTTTTGAAATTTTGGCCAATATTCTCTTGACTTTAATAAACTGGTTATTAAAGCCAAAATGCATGCTAAAACATTGTTTTTTTGGTGTATGAAAAATACAATATGATTTTTAGCTTTGAGACACTTGGCCGTATGCACAAAAACATTTTTTCTCCTTTTTTTTAATTTTTTTGTATTTTTGGAAGTTTTTGATGAAAAAACGGGTAGTTTAATACCAGATTTGTATTTTTACGACATAAAAATACTACCCGATATTAATAAAAATAACATAAATCAACAGTGGGAACATCATAAATATTTTTTTAAAACAATAATATTTTTTTTCTATTTTTTTACAATGGGCCGGATCAGGCCCAATTGCATGGGTTGGGCCAAACCTGGCCCATTTACATGGGCTGGCTGACGTCCCAGCCCAGGCCCAAATGGGCTGGTTACTGTGCACATAGTAACCGGGTTACTGTGTGCACAGTAACCAGTGAATTAATTAGCCAGTTACTGTGCCCATGCACAGTAACCGGGTAATTAATTCATGGCTTGCAGAACGTGCACAGTGCACGTTCTGCATGCAAGAAGATGAACAGTAAAACGAGATAAGGGGTTGAGGGCTGACCTGTGGTGGCTGTCGTTGATGGCGGAGCTGCTGGTGGCGACAGGAAGCGGCGCTGACAGTGGGGTGGCCGGCGGTGGCTCTGCGTTTTCCTTCTCTCTCTCCTCTGTTTTCTTCTCTGCTTCTTCCTTTCTCTTCTCTGCCTTCTCTCCTCTCTTCTCCCTCTTCTCCCTCTCTTTGCTCTCCCTTCTCTTCTCTTCCCCCTCTCTTGGTCTTCTCTTTTTTCTTTTTTTTTTTTTTTTTTTCAGCAGCCCTCCCCTGTATTTATAGGAAAACAGGGGGGGCGAATGGTGGGGCGGCCACTGTTGGCCGCCCCTGCACTATCTGTTCAAATGGATAAAAAGGAGGCAAGTGGGCGTCGAATGGTAGGCGTCTTATTGCGCCAAATCCGGGAAAGAAGTTCGGCGAAAAGTGGAGAAGAAAAATTCTTCTCCCCTGTTCTCTGCGTGGGCAGGGAAGAAGACGATGGTGCCGTTTCCAAACGGCACCGTTTTGCGTTTTTTTTATAATATATTTTTGAATTTTTTTTATTTTTATTATTTTTTATGTGGGGACCAAAAATGGGGTTACAACAACTATCATCAATTGTATAATGAAAACCATTGTATAAGACCATTAACTGATTTTAAAAATATATATGATAGGGGAGGTTGATTGGCAACTTAAAACATAATATCGTTTAATGTACTATTAAGTCAAAACAAATATAGATGGGGTGATAATGTAATAAACGGATGTGACACCTAGAAAATAGAAAATATGGTAATGTCAAATAAATTGTGTTAAGCGGTGATGGTGATGAGTACATATAAGATTTATACATGTGGTTACTTCAAGGATTGTACCCAAAAAAATCGGTAATTAAGGAAATTAAATATTAATTATTGATTGGGGAATCAAAAATTAAGAAAATGAGTTGTGGTGATGTATAGTTGGCAACCCTAGATTTGAATGCATTACATGATTAATTGTAAAGGCAATGTTAAAAATGACGTCGTTTTGATTTAAAAAAAAAAAATTGACTCGGTCAAAACCCGGAACCTGGGCCTTGGACCGGGCCGGGTCTTAAAACTATGCTAGAAATTCTGGCCCTCTTATCTCTATTTTTTATTTTATTTTCAATGAGTGCTCTTCCATTTATGATTGAATAAAAAAAAGAAGCACCTTCCCACCAAGAAATTTTAGCATTCCTGAAATAGCAGCATGTGTTGCTAACGAATTTGTCCATGTGGTGGCCACATGGGCGCTGTCATCTCTAACGGGAGACAACGGCCGCATCCGAGCCATTTCTCAACTAGAAATAACGGGTCTTATCCTGATCTGGAAAAGCACAAAACAAGATCAGGTTGGGACACAACGGCCTTCCACGACAAAACCTGCTAGACGCGGTAACCAGTTCCTTATCAAACACGTTACAGATTAGTTCACATGTTGCTGTCATATACCAAAACCATTTACTATTTCCTCAGAGCCTCCAGTTACATTGATTAATTTTGTTCACAAAAACAGGTAACTACTTTTGTCATGTTATCAAATTTGCTTTAGTAAAGTAAGCTGTCTTTGGTTTCTAAGCTTCTCGAGGCACTACGGTAGGACGTAGATCGATCATGTCAATAACTTTAGCTTTATTTATGAAATCGCTTGCATAGGATGTTGACAAACCATCAGATTATGTTTTATAGCTAACTTCACAGCTGCCCCGCTCTGGTCTTGTCTTTGCTTCATTTCCTATTAATAGGTGTCTCGCTATTATTTTGAAAACTTAGCACAGCTAAAAAAAGATTCTAGACAAATAACCCAGGTAAAAAAAATATATTTGGAATTCTAGTTCAGTTAATCGAATTATAATTGGCATTAGCGATACTAATGGACAGGCCTGGAATATCACCCCAACTCGAGAATGAGTTTGTAATATCCACGTAGGTATAGAAATAACCAATATATTACCTTAACTCATGGATGGACTTGGATGTGTTGAGATTTGGTTACTTATAGTTTTAGTGTCTTCATATAGATTATTACTGTGTCAAACTAAATAACAAGTCTGAATTTAGCTTTACCAAAAAAAAGTTAATTTAATTATGAATTTTTAGATTTTTATATCCATAAAATTTATGTCACAACCCTTAATAGGAAAGGCTCGGACATATTTGCACTTCTACCTAATAAGTTTCTTTTGTATGGGCCAATTGATCCTTTACAAAATCATTCGAATATTCGGTATATATGCAGAGCACTTCAGTGTTCTTTTCATGAACCATGGAAAATAAGCATTGACTGATTCTTTAGGTTGGTAGACAAGATTAGTCAAATCTATAAGAGTCATCTCTAGCTCTATATGATAGCAACTTTTAATGAAATTCTTTTCCATACTTGTTCATGATTGTATGGATTTTGGCGGTAGATTAAAATACCATTGGAAATTTGTTTTAGCTAATAAAGATCCAAAGAGTCATGACCTCATATTTGATTCTTGGTCAACGCCTTTATTTTGGTCTAAGAAATTTGTGCAAGTGGTCTCGGTAGTTGTGGTTAAACAAAACTAGAGGAGGTGGAAGGAAATCGAGCGGTTGAGGATTGGTTTTTCCCTCAGCAAATGGTGATTTCTCCATTCGATCAAACACATATTGCATCATTTCGTTAAAAGGAGTAATGTTGCAAAGAAATATGTGTTTGTGAGAGATTTAAGCTTCTAATAAAAATATGTGTTTTCAATAGTACTTACCTCCTTAGCTTGCTTATAAAGCGAAGAATGATCGAGATATCATTCACTGTTATCAATGGTGGAAGCTCCACTTACAAGTGCACTAAGCCCTAATATCTTAAATTCCTCACAAAAGTAATTGATATGTCTCTTAAGTATTTGGCCAGCTTGAGTATCAAAAGCTGGAAGCTTATGAGAAGCTACCTAGACGTGTATATTTTCAACTAAGATAGTTCGTCCAGAGAGAGGAATGGATGTTGATCTTCGTCCTTTGTTTTATTTTACCTAAGCAACAACATTAAGAGCATGTTCCGGATTGTGATAATGTTTTTTTTAAGTGTTTTTTTTCTTGAAAATACATTAAAATAATATTTTATTATTATTTTATTTTTTATTTTTGACATCGATACATCAAAACAATCTAAAAATATATAAAAAAATAATTTGAAACAAAAAAAATTATAATTTTTAAAAAACGTGATTGGATTGAAAAAACAAACACCGTCTAAAAATCATCATAAATTGTCTGTTACTAAAGGAAAAATTGGGTGGAATATATAATGTCGTCTTCTTGATGGAGACAAAATCCATCCAAATCATGTGTTTATATAACTCTAAACTGGGCTGTACGTTTAGTTTTATGTCTATGCCAAAAATTCTAACAGCATGACTACATGTAATACAAAAATTATGAAAAGAAAAAAGAAAGAAAGAATAATTCAAGGGTTGAGGGGTGCATTGCTTAATGTTCATATGTTTGGAGTAAAATTGATAAAATCAAAAGGTTTGGGACTCAATTGATAATAGAATAATATGTTAGAAGTGCCAGCCTGGTGACAGTAAGACAAAAAATAGAAAAAAGGTGCCAGCCTGTTGACAGTAAGACAAAGACAAGACATCTTAGTATGCTGAAACTAAAATCTTTGCTTGCGATCAATGTCCGATTCCCATACTAATTATCTAGCTGGCTAATTCTTTTTAAATCCTGCACCGTGACATTTATTTATCTGCGGCGCGGCACGAAGGTGCTTCCTCCGCGTGTAGAGCATCTCACTTTTGTGTCTCATCTGAGGTGCGTGACGGAGCTGGGAAGGTTCTGTCTCAGCTCTCAAGTCGGTGGAGAAAAGCCCACGGCGGGCACATGGTGTGTGAAGCACGATAGTTGACATAACGGCCATGATTGATATTTCATGACATATAAACTGACGTCGTGATAATACTAAAGTCGTGGGTTGCTGGAGCCAAGTTTAGACAAGAAATATACAGATGGAGCAAACTCAGAGACGCGGATTGAGTCCTCCAAAAATTATTTAATTGAAAGGGATTTTCTAAATGTTTGTTGATCAATTTAAAATTTCTAATGTTCATGCACCTATACGTTACATGCCACCCATAAATAAAATAATAAGTTATTAAATGGTTTCGTAGAATATTAATACTTAAATTTTCCTAACATAAATTATGGGTAAATTAAAATTCATTGTAATGCTTTTGTAAATGTCATGATAATTGTTTATTTATGGACAATACCCAGGTCTTATCACTAAATTCCTTGAGAAAGCATGTCATTTATGCTCAATATATAAAACTAGATACAACATAACAAAATGATATAACAGAACTGAGTAATCATACTTTATTAGATGTGGTTAGGGTTAAGTCATTTGTTTTTACTTGTTTGATTATGGATGTATGTGTTAAGAATTGTTGTGTATTTATTAAACATGGTTCTTAGTAACATAGTTCCTAAAACATCTTATAAATTATGGACCGGTAGGAAACCTAGTTCAAAACACCTGCATGTTTAGAGTTACCCAGCAAAAGTAAGAATTTATAATAAATATGCAAAGAAAATAATAGGTTTATTGAAAATGATGAAGTTAGTGGGAGTGAAACACCATATAATGTGGAAATTTGAGAAGTTAGGCACAAATTTTTTTACCTTTTATATCTTTTAAAGTTGTTGTTCCTCAAATTATTAAACAATTTAACAATTATCAAGAACAACAAATTAATAATTATAAACCATATAATAAAGACATTGTTGATGAACGTATAATAGATGAACTACAAGAAATAGCATTAAAGACATTATTGATGAACATATAATAGATGAACTACAAGAAATAGCATTAAGGAGGTCTCAAAGACAAAAAAAAAATAAAAAGGTTTGCTATTTCAAATGATTATGTGGTATATGTGGTATATCTACAAGTATCAGAATTTAACTGTGAAATTAATGATGATTCAGTTTCATTTTCATGTGTTATTGATAGTGATAATTCTAAAAAATGGATTGATGCCATTAAAGATGAGCTAAAATATATGGAATAAAATAAAATTTAGGACCTTGTTAAAATTCATGAAGGTTGAAAGAGATTTGGATGTAAATGGGTTTTCAAGACTGAGACTTAAATGGCAATGTTGAAAGATACAAGGCCAAACTTGTTGCCAAAGGTTTTACTCAGAAAGATGGCATTGATTACAAAAAGACTTTTTCACCAATCTCAAGGAAAGACTCACTTAGAATTATCATTGATTTAATAGCTCATTATGACTTAGATTTACATCAAATGGATGTGAAAATAGCCTTTCTAAATAGGGATTTAGAAGAAAAAATCTATAAGGATCCACTTGAGGGATTTTCAATTAAAGGAAAGGAGCATATGGTGTGTAAACTTAAGAAATCAATATATGAACTTAAACAACCTTCTAGACAACGGTATCTTAAGTTTAATGATATTTTACTTCCTTTGGACTTAAGGAAAACATTGTTGACTAATGTATATATCTGAATGTCAGCGCAGGTATCAAAGTAATCCATGTTTAGATCATTATAAGGCTACAAAAAAAGTATTGAGATACTTATAAGGAACGAAAAAAGTTACATGTTTACTTATAAAAAAATTTGATCATGTTAAGGTGATTTGATATTCAAATTCAAATTTTGCTAGATATATGGATACAAGAAAAACCATATTTGGTTATTTGCTCTTTTTAGCTAGAGGAGGAATCGTATGGAAGAGTGAAAAGCAATATATTATTGTTGTATTCACTATGAAAGCTTAATTTGTGGCATGTTTTGAGGCTATAATATAGGCGAATTGGTTGTAGAATTTTATTTTAAAACTTAAAGTAGTCGATAATATCGTCAAGCCACTGAAAATTTATTGTGATAATTTTATAATTGTCTTCTTTTCTAAGATTGACATGTATTCAAGAGGTATAAAACATATGGAATTGGAATACTTTGCTATTAAATAATGAGTTCATAAAACAAAGATTGTCAATTGAACACATTAGCACCAATCTTATGATTATCGATCCATTGATGAAAGGATTGCCACTTAAAGAATGGGTATCATGGCATATAATTATTGATATTATGTCATGATTTTATGATGATTATGTATTTGATACTATGAGCTCATTTATAAAAATGTTTATAATATTTCATGTTTTATATTTGGTTTACATGATTGAATTAGAATAATGATAACATGAATTGTCTTTGATAAATATATTATTGTTGAATTAATTATGTGCTTCTCATTTACATTTCCTGTTAAGTAAAGACTAATATTGTAGTACATGAAAAGAACTATGTCTTATAGATGATGTATAACCGTCATGGCTCTTATTAGTTTTTTCTTAATTATGATATATAGTGAGATAATAAATGTAAAGTTTTAGTATTTCTCTAGGCGTATAATGTTAGTATGTTTATTAAACCATAAAGAAAGATAATGTTTTGTTAGCCAAGTGAGAGAATGTAAGATGTGGCCAACATAAATAAAATAATGGGCTCTTAAATGGTTTAATAGAATATTAATGTTAAAACCCTATCAGTCAACTTTGAGAAGTAATTTTCTAATTAATAACTGCACAAGTGGTAGACATATGAAATAAGAAGTCTTTTTAGAAAATTGGTTCTCTCCCTTCTTGTAAAAGTATATTTTATTACATAAAAAACTAACAAAAAGCACTCAATGGGTTAGAACATGAACACAATTTTTTCATCAATCCACATTTGAGATTTCAATCTTTAAGAGGTTTACTATAGATTTGTGTATGCTTTCTTTTAAAGTTTTCTTTAAATATGTATTTAAATGTGAAAATCATGAAGTTATAAGATTATATGTATTATGAATTTATTTGATTGTTCATGTTTGCAAACACTATCAGCACATAATATATTGTGACCATGATTAATTTAAATGTGTTTTGGGTAGTTGTTGATGCTCCTCGCCTGTATTCATAATGCAAACTAGGTGCAGCTTGTGTTAACATAGAAAGTTCGTTTATTTAGTTTTTATTATAATTATAATTATAATCCTTATTTTCATGATATTATTCAAATCAAAGATAAAATAGTTAAATTAAATTATTTTACTTTATATGTTATTGTAGTCTTTAGTTGTTGTTGGAAGATTTTCTATTATTATTAAATCTCAATTATTATTTCATTAGTAACTTCATCAAATAAGTGAGTGTTTAGTAGTGTGACCGTTTTTTAGGATCATCCCAACCATAAAAATTAATTGTTTGGTTGCTAACTAAAACAAGGGTTTGAAGTGTGGGTCCCATTTTAATTAAGGTTTAACCACAGTTTCATATGAAGCATCTTGCTCTTGTTTTTTCTAAAGTCAAACCTCATTTTATTCTCTCCCCACCAATAAATTTTGCAAGAAAAAAAAAAAGAGGTATTCATTGTAAGGAAAAAAAAACATACCAAAATACCCTCATCTTCTTCCATCAGAGTTGTTTATCATTCCTCTTCTTTTCTAGTGCGTAGACCAAAATCCTGAGGTCAAACCTCAACTTATTCTCTCTCCACAAATATTTTTTGCAAGAAAAAAGAGAAATAACCATTGTAAAAAAAACATACCAAAATACCTTCATCTTCTTTTAAGAACCCTTATCTCCACCATTTCTCTTCTTCTCTAATGTGTAGATCAAAATCCTAAGGTCAAACTTTAGTTTATTCTCTCCTCACCAACAACATTGCAAAAAGAGAGAGATAAATAATCATTGTTAAAAAAAAAAAAAAACCCTCATTTTCTTTCAAAAACCCTTATCGTTTTCCATTAGATATGTCTGTCTTTTCTTTTTTCTCCAGGGTGAAGACAAACACATCAATTTCATTATCACTTATCTTAATAGATCTTTGCAAGTAAACTTCATGAATTAATTTTACACTTCGATTTTGTTTATTTCAAATGTTTTATTCTTAATTCTCATGTTGAATTCACCTTTTTCATTATTATCTCTTCACAATAAAAATAAAAGATTTGTCACCTTCTTCTATCTCTTGAAAATCAACAACAAAAATCTATTACATATTTAGGTTTATATCATATTTACATCTATGTTAGTTGAATTGCGTTTTTTCTTTGAACTTTTATTTTATATGATGACAAGAATGAAGATTGCTCCCTATTGGTTTTTGTTGTGAAGTAAGAAAGACAATAACGCAAATAGTGAATATAAATAGTGGAGAAGAGGTTGCCAAATGGATAATCAATTTTTTTCTTCACAAATCCTTAACTCATGGTTATGTTTTAAATCAATTCAAACATGGGGTATTGTTGATTGCTTAGTTTACTTAAGGTTTTTAGGCTAGTTTACTTTAGATCTCATATTCTAACAATGATGTTCCTTCTTTGTATTTGTTAAAGCTAGATGTAGCTAGTGATTGTTTCAAACTCAAATAGTTTTCTAATGGTAATTTTAGACAACATTCCCCTACTTGTTATGTGCTTCTTTCAAACTATTTTGGGCAAATTATATTTTTCATTACTAGTGTTTCCTTTTTTTCCCTCATGCTACAATATACTTAGTTGTCTTTGGCTTACTATTTTTTTTAATTTGTTCTGCTATTTTGTGCGCACCTTTTCCATATTTATTAGGGATTGTGTATCTTAATTTATAACAAAACTAAACTACCCCCCTCTATTAAAAATCTTAAGTGTTTTTAATAAAAATAGAATTCTTGTATTAGCACGTAAAAACTAATGAAACTAGGATTAAGAACATACGCTATTGTAATGACTTATCTGTATTCTTAACACATCTTAATTAAATTGAAATTTTTATGTAGTTCAAAAAAACCTTGTATATTATTCCATGATTTAAATAAATGTTTTATCTATATTATCTCTTTATTAGGCCTTTTATTCAATGTTATAACTATTGTTAATAGTAATCCTTACATGTTTTTATTTGGAAACATGCAGACTTCTTTTTTCTACCGTATATGAAAGAAATTTAAGATGTCATACTATACATTGATTCCATTGTTTTAATTCACAAATTCTAAATTATACAATACAATCAAACATGTTTACTCTTCTAGTTAATGATTAGATTACACTTACAACATTAAGTGCTTAATTGTATGTTTTGAAATAGGTTATCAAAAAAAGCAATGGAAGGTTCTAAAAATGAAGTTAAAGCTTCTTAGACTAAATAAGTGTCATATACTTTCTATGACATTTACATTAAAACTACTGAGAAGGGCATGAGGCCAAATACTTATTTTGACAAAACTGGTTGGAAATTTATGGTTATTGCCACTAAATAGTAGGCTGGCCATGCTTTCACCAAGGCACAATTGAAGAATAAATGGGATGGTATCAAAAAGTATTAGAGGATATGAAAAAAGTTAATTTTTGAAACTAGAGTTAGTTGGAGTAGTGAATTAGGGATTATTTATGCAACTGATAAGTGATGGAAAACAAAACTCCAGGTTAGTTGTTAGGATCTTCATCTTTTTAATTTCATTTATCTTATTGAAGCATTTCATTAATTCATTAAGTTTAATTAATTATATTTAATTTTTTTCTTATATAGGAAATCAAAGGAGCAAACTAGGCATGTTGAACTATATATTTTGGCTCCCTCTTCAAGAATGTTGGATGAAAAAGATGGCAGGGATGATGGAGTGAGGAATCCTAATGATTATGATATTAATCTGGAGGAAATAAGTGATGATTCAAAAGAGGATGATATTTCTAATTTGTTGATGATATGAATAACATGGTAGTTGGATTCAATGTTACAACAACAACAACCATAGTAGTGGCAATAAAAAAGCAACACAACATTCTATAATTCAAGGTGGAAGAAAAAAGGGTTTTGGAATGATAGCATAGTTATTTTCATGTTTGGATCGATTAGTTGATAGTGTTTTAATAAAGAATGATTGTTCCTCCACTGATAGTGATAAGAAATTGTGTAGAATTGAAGAGATGATGAAAATGCTTCACTCCATAAATCGAGTTCATTTTTGTGGTGAATTACACATTTTTTCTATTAATTTTTTTTTTTTTTTTTTTGTGTTTAAGAAGCAAGATGGAGATGTGGGCAATAATAGGAGATATTGATAAAAAGTTATTTTGGCTAAAATTAATGTTTGAATAAATTTCAAAGCCTTAGACCTAGAGGTGAGGTTCTGTTTTTTAAAATGACATGTCATTATATCCTGCTTAAATAATGTTACAATTGACTATTATTGAATAATGTTTGTTGTTTTTTATGTACAACCATTTTTTATTTGCTTGTGTAATGTGTGTTTTAACTATAAGAATTGGTTATTTTATTTGTACAATAAGTAATTAGAATATAATTGCTATGTTGATAACATAAGTCTTTATTTATGTTTAATATGTTTTATGAAGCATATCTTAATGTTAATTCTTTTATTATAAAATAGTTTGAATGAAAACATAGTGGTGTTGTCTACTTTATACTTTTGATAAGAGAGTCATGGTTGGAGTGAATCACTATAACTTCATTGCACTGTGGCTTCATTTTATTATAAATTTGTTGTAGTTGTTGCGTTAATTATTTTGACCCTAGTTAAGTTAATCTTTCATTATATGCACTATAATTTAAATTTGTTTAATTTGGTCATTTTAATAGACATGTAATAACCATATTGTTATATGTGTATTGGAACTTGTTTACCTAGCAGTTTGATGGTTAGAAGTTAGAACTGGACAACTTGTATTGTTATTCTATTTGAGAAGCATTAGATAAGATCATGTACGTACTATTGTTACCTAATCACTTGACACATCTAAGGTTGGGAGGGAAGAAGAAACGAAAAATAATAAAATATTATCATGCACGTACTATTGTTGCCCAAACACTTGACACATCTAAGTTAGCAGAAGTTATGAATGCCTTATCAACATAACATCACACAATCACTCACTGGTGTTACAAAAAACACACCTAATTCTCTATTATAAAAGTCATAAAAGTACGATGCCACACAACCACCTCCTAGTGTTACACATCTTGTCAATACAGCGCAACACAATCACCTACTAGTGTTACACAACACACACATAATTCTCTATTATAGAGTTATTAGTGTGGGCGTCAACAAGTCTCACCAATGGCTACTACGATGCTACCTTATCTCACTAATTAATAGTGTGATGCAACAACCAATGACTCATTTTATGGGTTGCTTTGCGTGGTAAAGGTATTTATTCTTCATGATTATTCTCGCATGATATATCTGCAAATCCACTCTCCACAGGTAAATATAATAATATAACCACCACACACAACAACCACGACATGCACTCTTTTATGTTTTTGTTCTCTTTGTTATATAATATTCACTTCTCATGATTTATTAATTTAAATATTGGAGAGTCATATATCCTGATAAGAGACTTGCTCTCGAGGGGTTCATGAAACACCAACACAATCCAATTAAAAAAAAATCTTCTAAAATCCATGACACTAGCCTTGAAAGGCTCATCTTAATTTGAGGTTTTTCCAAACTTTATCATTTTTATGAAGAAGTGTTTATTTTATTAAACAAAAACCAATATTTATTGAGTTAGAACACTTGATTTAAACAAAATAACAAAATAATCATCAAATTCTATGTTTATTTTTGCGTTTCAAAAGCGCTTTTAAAAAAATTTAAATTTTATTTTTGCTTCAAATTAATATTTTTTGGTGTTTTTAAAATTATTTTGATGTGCTGATATCAAAATTGATTTTTAAAATATAAAAATCTATTATTTTAATATATTTTTAAATAAACAATATTTTGAAAAACAATTATAACTACACTTTTCAAACATCCTCTTAGAAGAATATAATATTGGTCATTACTTATGGATAGTGTGGTAACAAGCCCATAAAACAAGATGTTGATTCATCTTTTCACAATGACGCCACCAACCTCACACTTCTTTATTTTTCGATGCTTTATCTCTATGACCGAATAGAAGTCCTCGCGGTTGTTATCTTTCTTGAATTTATATGAAAGAAAAAAACAAATAAAAAACGTCATGCTTTTTGCTTTTGGGGGACAATGAGAAACTATGTTTTGTCATGTCATTCAATGTTGATTCAAATGAAATAAATACCATACATACCACCACCACCAACCTGAACCTATGTTTGCCCACTTGTAATTTTTCACAAGATTATATTTGGAATACCCTTACAAACTTATAAGCCTAATCCGCAAGTAAATATGTTTTCTATATAATCATTTAAATTTTGTTGTTTAAAAGAGTTATGAAAAAAATAAAATAAAAATAAAATTCTTATGATTATATTAATCATTTTGAATGATTGAAACAATCTTGAGAGGAAATAAATTATTATTTTTATTTAAGAATAACAATATTTTTGAACCGAAAGATTTTAAAAACACACTCTTCACATTATTTTGATTTGATGTATTAAAAAATAATTTAATAAATTCTTTTAAATCTTTATCTTAATGTTGGAATCCAAAAAAATAAAGAAAGAAAACAAATGTTTAAGATTAAGAAATTTAACTTCGATGGATGCAAGATAATCTAAACTAGAATATTAGCCCACACTATACTATAAATCTTTTTTTCTAATGAAAAACAAAAACCCTTGGAGATTTATGTTGTGTTTTCTAAAAAAGAATTAATCATGAATATAAAATCCAATACATGTTTTATGATATATTTTTTAATATTGAGATGGTGATATATTAAATAATTGTTTTCTTAAATATTATAACAACAACATGTTGGATTGACTTGAGTCAATCGGGGTTAACCAACCTAACTTGCAATCTAGATCATAAGAATATAATAATTAATAAAAAAAATCAAAATAAATAATGAGGCTTAATACCCAAGGAATTGAATGTTGAAGGATTAAATTAAAAATAAAAATATTTAATTCAAAAAAGAAAAAAAAAAAAACCCTAAGTGAATCTAGTTTAACCTGTTAAACTCGTAATCTGGGTCATGCTTCAAATTGAATGTAATAAATTTTTATCTCTTAAATTATTCTTTATTTAATCACACTAAATATGGGACTAAAAAAAGAAAAAATAGCCCTTTTTTAAAGTTAGATAAACAAAAAGGTTTTTTTTTTAATGAAAAATAACAATAGGAGAAACTTAAATGAAAAAGGATGAATATTTTTATTTAATCTTAAAGAGCTAAAAAAGCATTAAACAAAAAAAATACCATTTTAAAAAATATTAATCAGGCCAAATGCGCAGGCCAACCCTCGCATCTGGCCTATAAACTTAGGCATGGCTGGCACGTTGAGCCTCTTTTTCCTAATAATAGAGGGTAGATAATGCATTGTCCGCTCATTATTTAAAAAATAAAATGAGGCAGAAAACATGTCATCTATGTCTCTAGAATCCAATGAATAGAGGATCGCTGACAAATTAGGGTAGTTATATTTTGTTTTTCATAAAATTCATTTTTTCAACTTATTTATGACCTAAAACACCTAAAAATATCCTAAAGACTTTGTTAAGCTTGTTTATAGGATCAAATAATATAAAAACATGTCCATAAATCCAAAATCAACCTAAATTCAAAAACCTTGTTAAGCTTAAATCTATCATCTCAAGCAATAAGAAGGCATAATAACACCCCATTAGAACTCCTCTCATCGATTTAAACCTAATGGTTTAACTCGATGTCAACAAATATTTTATTTCTTTATCATTGGAATCTAATGACTTTATCCCTCCACTCTAAAATAGAGACTAAGAAATAAGAAAGATAAAGTTTTGGATTAAAATGAATTTAAAAAAAAAACTAAAGGGGCTGAAAAGCGATAATGTGGAAAGTAGAAGGAGTAAAGTATATTTTTGAAAACTATTGTGCCCGTGAAATTAGTCGAGCTGCGTATAAGCTGGTCTGATCACTCACATTAATATATATATATAGACACACACACACACACTCGCAACTTTTTTTTTTTTTTTAAATGTTAGAACTTGGAAGTATGGTTCACCGTAACACAAATGGACCTCCCTCATCAATCCTTTTACCTTGGGGCATTATTGTCATTGTACAGACTTCCATGAATTGAATACACAAGCTTTCATTAAAATAACAAGTGACGACAACAAAAATCTCTCTCAGCTCATCATCCAACCAAATAATTTAATAACTTTAAGCCAATTGGCTCTCACCGTCAAGATAACAAATCTCAAAACGCACGTTAGATTAGGTAGTGTTTAGCTTATGCGATTGCTGTTTAAAAAAAAAATATATTTTAAATATGTAATTTTAGTATTGATTTTAAAAATATGAACTTAAAAAATATATAATTAGTTAAAATTATTACGAGATAAACAAGTTAAATTAATATTTAAAATATAATTATATATAGATCAATAAGTTATTTTACTAATCAAACAATTTTTTCTTTATAATTAGATAAAAAAAATAGAAATTATTATTTTTAACATGTCATTAATAGATTACATATTTTTAGACAAATAAACTCAATAATAGAGTAAATTATAAATTATTTTTCTATTTTTTTATTTTAATATTAAATTAAATAGTTTTTCTAATTCTAAAATTTAACTAATCATATAGCATTATTTTTTTTATATATTTAAAATAAAAATAAACATTTCAAAATTTATTTATTAGCCTAAAATTTAGATGAGTATCAATAGAAAAAAAAATTTAGTTTGCATTAAAAGTTAATAAACTTCTTTCTATAATATTATTATAAGATAAAATCTGTTATGTAAATAAAATTTAAACTATGTAAGCTTATTAATAGGCTAAATAATCAAACTTGTTGATAAGGTGATAATTTTTGGTTCGGTTTAGTTTTTATTAAATAAACAACCAAACTGAATTTTTTTTTAAAAATCAAAACCAGTTCAAACTGACCGATTTTGATTTGGTTTGGTTTTTTTAGAATAATAACTGGTTCAAATTGATTTGGCTCGGTTTTTCCAGTTTTGGCTCGTTTTTTTTGTTTGGCTCGATTTGTTTTCTAGTTTGGCTCAGTTTTTTCCTTTTTTTTTTTTATTTGGGTTCAGTTTGGTTTGATTTGGTTTTTTGGTTTCATAGTTATAAAATCTAAATTAAATCGAACTGGTCAATTTGTTTTTAAATTCTAATCGATTTTTTCGTAGTTTGGTTTTTTTAGTTATTTATTTTTCTGGTTTTCCAGTTTAATCAGTTTTTGAGTGCTTTTGCTTATTCCTATTTGTTGATATATATATATATATAAAAAGTTCAACAAATACCTAATACAATAATTTATTAAAAAGATAAACCTTCAAGGGTTATTTGACTATAGTGAAAGAGAATTATATATTTTTTTAATATAAATATTGATGGCAGCATAATAATTGTGTATAAAATGTTTATTAATTTGAAAAAACACTTCAAAATAATTTTTTGTTTATTAAGATCATTAAAAATATTAAAAAATTATCAATTTAATATATATTTTTTAAAATAAACATTGTTTCCTCGAAACCTAGCGGCTCTTGTTGACAATCCATGTTAAAACATCGATCAAACACTTGCAATAACAAATAATAACACTAAAAAAAGAAGAAAGAAAAGGCTCGCTACATTAACAAATCTGTTAAAAGCCTGTCTGAAAAGGTTCCATTCCTCCCATCTCTCTCTATCTCCCTCACCCCCCCCCCCCCCCCCGGGAAATCTGTCGCATTTATCGAGAAAACTTGGCCGGAGTTTTGCTTAGGCTCCTCCAACAAGTCGCCGGCTAGATTTTCCGGCAATGTGTAACTTACGCTCGTTCTTCATTCCTCTACTAGCTGTGCTACTACTTCAGTCATTGGTGGTTGTTGTCTCTGCTCAGGGATCTGCTAGTACCTGGAAAACACTCACCGGTCGGTCTTTGCTTTTCTCTCACTACCACGCACTCAGATTTCTCTCTCCCTCTAGATTTTGTGTTCGTTTGCTAGGAAAATGCATTTGATGCTCGATTTTCTATTTTAGAATTACAGCTTAGTAGCTAGTTGCATTTGTAGGGAAGTTTGTTTTCCGTCTTTGAAGATTTGGCCTTAAATAAATATTGAAAATATACAAGTGATGCAATATTTTACTTTTTTTTTTTTTACTTTTGATTTATGATAAATGAGTAATTAGAAGAATTTGTGATAATTTTATTTATGGTATCCTAGATCGTTAAACACCGTTTTAAATAAGCTTTAGTTAAGAAAATAGCAAGGAACAACATGGTTACTATTTCTAAAATAAGATCACTTGTTTGTATTGGGCCTTGAAGATTACTTTAAATTCAAATATTAAAATTGATTTCTTTTTCGAAAGCTGATTTTGATTTCATCATGGGCTTATGCAAAATGAATTCTTGAATTTCTTTCTTTTCTTGGAGAAATCACATCATGTCATTTATGGAAAACCTTCAATTTATATGAAATTCCTACCAGTTCAGTTCATTATACACACACAAAAAAAAGTGCATGCATTTTTTTTCATGAATTACAGGCTTTTGGATATTGGTGTTGTGGGTGGTTTTTCATTTTTATTTTTACATTTCCCCACACTCTAAGTTCTGATAAGTCAATTGTTTTATGTGATAGTTAATTTGCTCGAACCTGGCTTTCCAAAAACCGGAGGTTTCTATAAATCTGAGTTTGTTGAGAAAATTGACCAAAAAAATAATTTTGTTGGTCAATAAAATTCTTTCAAGAAAAATGGCTACTCATAAGATTCTTGGTGCTTTCCAAAATATTTCTATTATGAATACCCAAAAAATGTTGAACTTGCAACTTAACTAATTCTTGTATGCTCACAAAATAATTTGATGTAATTTGTGTTGCAATAACAATTTTTGGTTAGTGAACTTGCAATCTGTGTTGCAGTAAAATTGCATGGATAAAAATATGACCCTATAACACATTTGAGTAGAGTCAATCGACCTTATAATGAAAAAAGCTCACTAATCAATTTCATTCTGCAGGAAATCCCCCTTTAGTCATAGCACGTGGCGGGTTTTCAGGATTATTTCCTGATTCTAGCTCAGTTGCTTTCCAGTTTGCAACGCTTACAAGTTTGCCGGATGTTGTCCTATGGTGTGATGTGCAGTTAACTAAAGATGGTGTGGGGATTTGTGCCCCTGATCTCAGGCTTGACAATTATACTAGCATTTCACAAGTTATGCAAAATAAGGATAAGTTGTACCTAGTTAATGGAATTCCTACCCGAGGATGGTTCACAGTGGATTTCACTTTCAATGAATTGTCACTTGTATTCTGTGAGTTTGGCTAAGACTTCAACAACTTGCTTCATATGGTTATTGGTCATTTTTTGGCAGCCTGTTTATTTCTATACTTGTAAAGTATTATTATTACATGAAGTGATCATTTGATATATCCAGATTTTCTTATTGTTGATTGCTAAAAATTTGCATGAATCAAGTGAATCAGCTGCCATTTGCTTCTTTTCATTTTTTGTTGAAATTAGCAATGAATTGACAAAGGCGGGAGTCAAACTCAAGACCTTACCCCTTTTACTTGCATAAGAATAACACAAAAGTACAAGCTGTTTATTCTCCATTCTTATTATTTATTGTTGTTGTTATAGTCCTTCTGTTTGTGAAGTTTGCTTGATGTATAAGTGATAGTTAGTAATGGTCAAGCATGAAAGACAGTTAATAACATCAAGGCATTTAGAGACACTGAGAGTTTTATTGCAGATAGCATACTTCAATCAAATATTTGAAGAAAAAACCAACGGGGGGTTGTTTTGTTTTTGGATTTGGATATCCCATTGTTGATCTTCAGATTTTACTGATAGGGACCTGCTCATTAGTGTCTGAAGGAGATTTTATCTAATTTGATCTTCATGAGATTGACTATGAAAATTTTCTTAGCATACCAGTCTGTGTGGATCAACTGTTTCTTAACTTCTCAATTCCTGCGCTGAACTTCTGATTCTGACATTTTTTTTCCTTGACAGTGACTCAGGGAATCTATTCTCGGAGTGAAAAGTTTGATAACATTTATCCCATACAAACTGTTGAGGATGTGGCTAACTTAAAACCACCAGGCTTATGGTTGAATATTCAGGTAGAGGAGCAATATAATTTCTGTTTTATCTTACACCAGTACCTTCTATGAACTTATTAACATGAAGCCTTCTTTACTGCTGTTGCTGTTCTTCCCTTCCCTTTAATTCAGAGGAACGTGCACTGCCATCTATTATTTCAACCAAATCTTTTTGTTCTGATGCTTTTGCAGCATGATGCATTCTTCACACAGCACAATTTGAGTATGAGAAACTACGTACTGTCTCTATCAAGAAGGGTTGTCATTAATCATCTCTCATCACCAGAAGTGGGTTTCTTGAGAAGTATTGTTAAGAGATTTAACCTAAATATAACAAAACTGGTCTTCCGGTTTCTGGAACCAAATGTGATCGAGCCATCAACAAATGAGACATATGGTTCTCTCTCAAACAACTTTACTTTCATCAAGACATTTGCATCTGGAATTCTTATCCCCAAGTCATACATATGGCCTTTAGATGCAAGTAATTACTTACAACCTCATACTTCTATCGTCTCGGATGCACACAAGGCAGGGCTAGAGGTTTTTGTATCAGATTTTTATAATGACGTTCCACTGAGTTACAATTACAGTTATGATCCTGTAACTGAGTATCTCAATTTTGTTGACTATGTTGACTTCTCTGTTGATGGCGTGCTCTCTGACTTTCCAGTAACTCCTTCTGCGACTATTGGTAAGCTGCAATCCTTCTCTTTAAGCATCATGGATCTGAACAAACCGTGAACTATTGGTCCAATCTAGTATTTTTCAACTTAAATAACTAGACATTTGGCAGTAATTTCTTTATGGGAGCAGTTGTTAGCTTGCCTACCATCATTGAACTTTCGACTGTTGCTACTTCTAGCTTCTCATGTCAGAACATGCTTGGTACTTGATTCCTTATCACTGTATGATTCAAATTTTGGTCGAACTTGAAAGGTTTAGTACTGTGACTGCTGTTTTCATTGACTCATAGAACCATTGAGACAATTTCTCTTCTTATCCTAGCTGTAATCTTTTGGTTGGAGTTAAAGATTATAATGCTTAAGTTCTGTCTGGATATTTCTCCTAATCCAGAGAATAAATATTTTGAGATTCTGATTTCTCCTTCTGTATTGCAGATTGTTTTTCTGGTCTAGGCAAGAATGCTGCACCTCAAGGTGCAAAATTATTTTCTGATTCTTTTTATATGAGATTTAACTTCAAAAGATATTGCATTCTTTGAACATTAGTACTTACGTCTTCTGTCCTCCTTTTCTCATGGTTCAGTGAACCTTTCGGTCATTTCAAAAAATGGTGCAAGTGGAGACTACCCTGGTTGCACTGATTTGGCTTACCAGAATGCTATTTTAGATGGTGTTGATGTTATTGATTGCCCTGTTCAAATATCAAAAGACGGGATACCATTTTGCTTAGGCTCTATAAATCTTTATGATAGTACAACAGTTGCCCAATCAAGTTACAGCAATCGTTCACAGATTATTCCACAGATTAAGGCAGGCAATGGGATATTCACCTTTAGCTTAGCATGGAGTGAGATTCAGAACTTAACTCGTAAGTTGCCTTTTACTTCTTTGCTTTTTTCAATCTTCTGTTGCATCCCCTTCCCAATAAAACATGATTTTTTTTATAAATTTTTTTCCTTTTAGTGCGAGAAAAAGTTTGGCCTATAAACAAACAATTACGTGGGGGGGCATTACTCAATCCTCACATTCTGCTAAAATAGAATGCTCATTACTGGGTCACAAAGTTAAAATAATTTAGGACATTGAGGAAGACAAATAAAGAGCGGCCAGCCAAAAAAACACATCCATCTAGGGCTCAAAGGAAATGATGTCTTGGTTGTGGGAGTCACAAGACAAGATCTCATAACCAGCTATTCCCACCACTTGAGATTTGAGAATAAATACATCAAAAGAATTACAGAGATTACAATTCTTGGAACAATACTAAACGCAAATGTCCTTTTCCTGGCACCATTCTTTTGATTTTGCTCTCTTTACATTTTAAAAGGTAGAATTTTGTGAGAAAAGGAACAGAAATATTCCTCTGCTCTTTTTTTTTTACTCCTGCCGAACTCTAAATTCTGCTTTGTAATCTAGTTGTTTGAATTCCATATTATGTTTCTTTGTGGATGTATGATTGTCAAAATGTTTTCATTGAAGATAATGATTTTGTATTGATCCGTTTCTTTTTTCATTGTAGCGGTGATTTCCAATCCATATTCAAAATTTGAATTGATACGGAATCCCAAATTCAGAAATTCAGGGAAGTTTCTAACATTGTCTGATTTCTTAGCATTGGCAAAGAACACTAGCTCGCTTTCTGGTGTCTTGATTAGCATTGAGGTGAGTTTTTGCTAAGCTCACATTACTTGTACATGATCCTTTGTTTGAATCATCTGATTCCTGCTATAGCATTTGCTGCGTTTTTACTCTGAACTTGCATAAATGGCTTGCACTTAATATTCCTTTGATTGTTTGTGGAAATTTTACATCTTTTCCTGTTGGATGCAAAACATGTTATCAAAATCAAATTTATCATCACACTACACCTTATTAGTAAACAAAAGCAGTGCTTAATTGATTAGTTCTGTCAGTGGAACATATTATCTCTTTTATGTTTCTTCCCCAACTTGGAAACCATTTCACACATGGTATTAGTTTCCATGGTTGATGAAACTTAATAGACCATCATATTCAATGGTTGCTCATTTCAGATATCTCATCTGCTAGCAATCTGCATTTTCATTTCAGATATCTCATCTGCTAGCAATAAAGATGACAATTGTTCCTGTGGTTGTATTAACCGCATCCTTTGGCGTAACTTCCTGCCACGCTTCTAGTCTCATGAGTAGCTCAGATGCTTAGTACAGACCTTTGAGCTATAATTGCACGCCTGAGGATTTCTCTCATAGAATAATAGAATAAGGTCTTCAACAGCAGCCAAAAAAAAGAAGAATATGTGATTTTTTTTTTTGTCCACATTTCATGCAGCTCAGTAGGAAAAATGAAGGTTGTACCCACCTGACTGATGTTTGTTGTCTGTTCTGTTCGTTTCAGAATGCAGCCTATCTTATAGAGAAAGAGGGATTGCCCATTACTGACAAAGTACTTGATGTCTTGAGCAAAGCTGGTTATGATGATCCAACTTCCAAGAAAGTTATGATTGAGTCCACCAACAGCTCAGTTCTAATGAAATTTAGGGACAAAAACAATTATGAGCTTGTGTACCGGATTGAAGAGGATATTCATGATGCTCAAGATGCTGCACTGAAGGACATCAAAAACTTTGCTAATTCCGTGGTCATCAGCAGGGCCTCTGTCTTTCCTGAAAGTTCTTCATTCCTCATTGGTGTCACAAATGTTGTGCCAAAGCTGCAATCGCATGGGCTCTCAGTTTATGTGGAAACTTTCAGCAATGAGTTTGTATCTCAGGCATGGGACTTCTTCTCAGATTCAACAGTTGAAATTAACTCCTACTTCATGGGAGCCAACATCAACGGTGTTATCACAGAATTCCCTCTGACTTCTGCCAGATACAAGAGTAAGTCACTGATGTTTCTAGTTTATATGCAACAATACAGGGTGAATCCTGGACGAAGTTTTATGTTCTGGACAAATTATTCCTTAGATGATCTTGTTCTCATGAAAATGTCAGTTTAATTTCATACTGTACTAGGCTGAGAAAAATAGATTCGCATATTACATGTTGAAATCAGGTTAGGATCATACAATATGACTTGAGAGTATATTTAACAGCCATTATTTGTGCTAGTCTCTTTTCAGATTTTAGGGAAATTCCATAATAAATTTATCCACCAGACATGTAGTGATATCTGTTTGCCATTTAGTAACACATTGCTCCATTTTATTGCAGGGAACCGATGCTTGGGCAATAACAGTAGTTTACCTCCTTACATGAGCCCTGCTCAGCCTGGCGGTCTCATGCAGCTAATCCCTTCTGGTGCCATGCCCCCAGCTGAGCCTCCAAACCCAGTGTTAACTGCATCTGATGTTGAGGAGGGACCCTTGCCCTCTAATACAGCAATTGCCCCAGTTCCAGGTGGTGGAGCTGCAGCAGTACCACCGGGACCTCCAAATGGGCTGCCCAAGATTGGTGCGTGCATCTTCCTGTCCAATTTGGCTATGCTCATCACCATTCTTCTGCTGCTTTAAAACTTTAACATGATCACTCTATTCAAGATCATTATGTGCTTTGTCATTTCCAATCCCTTTGGTCAAAGATGAAGCACCTTGGAGCTTTTTGTTGAAGGACTGTTCAAAGCTAATCTTTTGTGTTCTTTCTCCTCTCATCTGTGTTTATTTATTGGACGGCTGTGAAGCTTTCTTTTTGTTGTAGCATTGTAGGCATTTTTTCCCTTAATTCCCTACGTATTGTGAAAAAAACAAATTCCTTAGAGGACACGTAAGATGTAATGGTGAATTGACTGCCTGTTTCATGGTTGTAAGATAATATTATTCTTTGATGGTAAAGTATATGGATGGTATGGAAGAAACTTAAAAGGATAGATTTCCATTTGTCATTTGCTGACTTGCAAGTTGCAAGGTGATTTTCCTTGTTTAAAAAAGGATGAGGAGATGAAGCTCTTATAAAAAGAAAAAAAGAGAGAAAAGGATGAAGCTGGTTGTAGTAAAGGGAAGAAGCGTTCATGGCTGAATGAAAAAAAATTCAGTTCGGCTTGTGGTCTTTTTCTTTTGGTTTATGGTCTTTTCTATTTGTATATTCTCGGGAATTCAAGGTTTTAGTCGGATTTTTAAACTTGATTAGAGGCCAATAAAGTTTGAAATTTTAAATATACAATTAAAAGGGAAATAACCAAGCTAAAAAAAAAAAAAAATGTGGCTCATTTGAAATTTAGGTGAATAATTTCATTTTATTCACATATTCTCTATTAACTCCTCATTGATTCCTTTAGTTTTAACATTCTATATTTTGATTCAAAACTATTTTTTTCATGTTTCAGTCATGGTGTTTGCAATAAAGAGAAATCAAAGGAAAATGAGAGACATAAAAGAAAGTTATCAGTCAATAACATCTTGATAATAAAAAAATTTATTTTATATCAATGAGTTTTATTTGACAAGAAAGAGCTTTATTGAGGTGTTTTTTACCTTTTTTATCTTACTAGAAAAAATAGATAACATCTTTGAATTGGATGATGTTTTGTTTTTTTGACAAATAAATGGTTGATTGAATTATATATTGATTTGTGGAGGTTTATAGGGTGTTTCTTTAGTATTTTCAAGTATAAAATGGGTTGGTTTTTTTTTTTTTATATATATATAATAAGTAAGGAACTTGACTTTTTAATCACATTAAATTATTTAAAGTCTATAAATGTCGTCTACCACTATAAACACCACATCATTCTCATAATTTATTTATTTTTAAAAAAAAGAAGATTGCAAAGCATGTGGACTTGGCCTCCTTTGTGATGGGCCAAGTGTGCTAGCCCACAAGCTTAATTGCACAACCTTTTTTTTTTGTTAAGGTATTTATGGCTTTTTTTATTCTATTTTAATTAAGTTGTATTTAAATAAATTACTTAAAAATATATCAAGGATATCATTTTATTAAATATTATTTCATTTTTACTTGGTTTTCAACTAAGACTACAGTGTTCTTTTCATAATATTAGTGAGTGATCTTTTTATACACTCTTTCATGATTTTTTTTTAAAACTTTATTCATTGATTTTTCTACCCATGTCTATTTTATTATTGTATAATTAGATAAAAAATAAACTCTAAAAATTTTTATTGTGGAATCGCTCGAGCAATGTATTATTCTTATATTTTTTAATATATTCATGTCAAGATTATAAAAAAAAAATTGTTTTTTTTTATTAAAACTTGTCTTTATGATTCCGATAAGCTTTTTTTAAAATAAAATAAATATTATGGTAACAAAAGAACTCATTAATAAGATGAATTGAAAGAAACATTATTTCATCGTTCTATTTGTTTGATTTAGTTTTTATCAAGCATATAAAAAACAAAACTATATTTTTAGAGAAAAAGAAGAAGAATTATACATGCAAATTACTTTTTTCATTGAAATTTAAATTATTAATTTTCTTATAAGAAAAATTGACATATAATTAAATAAACAAAATTGATAACTCCTCTTTGGCACGAGATCAACTATTTTAATCTGTATCTATCTCTTGAATTTTTAATTTATTTTTTAGCAAGCATTAATGACTCTTTTTTAACATTTATTCACATATATAATTCTTGATTTATTTGATTAAACTCATGTGTTAAAGTTTTATTTTTAAGATTTTTTTCTTTAAGCTAAAAAACACACTTAAAACGCCTGAACATCTTTTTAGAAAAATTAACTTTTGATTTCAACTCGAATTTAAGCACGCATAAGATGACTAGTAAAATGTGTAAGGAAAATAAATATATTGTCATACGTAAAAGAAAGCAATAAGTAGCATAAAATTATGAGTAAATTGTATAATAAATTATGTATATAAGACTAACCATTGTTTTAAGTTATTAGATGATTTATTTATATTTTTATAGAGATAAAATCTCACATAAACATAAAATCTTAAGCTTAAACAAATAATCTATAACATATAAAGAATGTACAATCTTAATCCTAGCATAATTTGCACTTAATTTACTTCACATATTTTTCTGGTAAACATCTCTATAATAACATATGCTTATATCAATTTATAATATCCATAAGTTAGGTTATATATATATATATATATATATAGGATTTGATTTTTGAGCTTAACCTTCTTTATTGGTTGATGTTTGATTTTATTTTTTTTCATTATTTTCTTAAAAACTAATAATAAAATTATTGTTCTTAATCACATGATACATGAATGGTTTAAAAAATGAAAGCATATTGATTTGCCTTTTATATTTCAATCAATCATAAAATTGACCTTGAATGACATGGAAAATCAAAAACTATTTTCCAAAATGTCCACCATATTTCATTGTCTAACATGTTAGATATTTAAGAAATTTCTAAATTAAAATGTTTTCTAGCTTTTTGGCATGATATTACAGTTACAATAACTATAATTTTGATTTATAGTTAATTTATCAATTCAATCAATTAACTTCCTATCATTTCATCTTCTTTAAAAAAACCCCAATCCTTATTTGAAAGAAATTAATGATTTCTAAAAAAAAGAGATAAACTTTAACCTTATTTCTCTATTTAAACACATAAATGACATCTTCAAGCTTTGCAAAATAAAACCCTTCTCTTATCACCCATTTCTAGCATTACATAGATTGAATCACTAATGTACATTGATCTATCATCAACATTCTCCTACAAAAAATTGATTTAAGAATGTCTTCGGGCAATATCAAGAAGAAATTCTATAAGAAGAAGATAACTTGTTTGCCTTAGATGTATAAAGAAAGGCTTTCACTCTAGAAAAAAATCAAGCAAACCTCAATATATAAAGAGAATAAAACTATGCTAATAGATCTTTGACATAATCCAACTATATGGGATTACCACTAAGCCTAGCAAGGAAATGTGACAACTTTATCATTTTTTAGTTAAATCAAATAACATCTTTGTATTTAGGTATAGGATGCAAATTATATTTCTTATGTTTTGGCTTTAATAGGAAGCCTATACTCAAGAGGTTAGCTTTGTACATCCATATAATTTATTATAGGTCAATTTGAAGACATATTGGTAAGTACTCCTAAATATAGTGTTATTTTTAAGAAGGAGAAGAAAGGAACCAAATTTTCCTTCTAGATAGAACATGTAGCTTTTTTTTTCTTTTTTTTTTCTTCTCTTTTGGGTACATAGATATTTAATTTTTTCGAAGTCTTATAAATTAAATAAGGCCTAGTTAAATATAGTGGTGACCTTGACTAATGGTAGGACCATTGTCCTAAGACCTTTTATGTTAACTCATATATATATATTGGTATTAGAGGAATGCCAAGTGAGAGGTGAAAACTAACCACCCTTTCATGATAAAATGAAACTTTTATTGAATTTTATAGTGGATTTAAGCATGGGAAACTAAAATTTTCATGAATCTAGTGTCGTGTTGTCGAATTTGGACTCCCTATTATTTTTCTATCCATGACAAGGAGGAGTGACCAATCCATGGTCATTTTAGTGTCTATGAGAACATGTTCTAGATGGCTATTGATTCTTAAACGTCAAAGGATAAATTCTAAGGGAGAGGAGAACATTGTAGCGTGAAAAATTATTCTAACCTAAAAGAATCTACAGTTTAGTTTAGTGATAGATTTATTATAAAGGAACAACTATTTTTCTTATGAGCCCTATAACCTTTATTTCGTGGCAAGACAATCAAAGTTTGTATAATGTGTTCCATTTCTAATGTACTTATCATTAATAGTTCTCATTAGACAATAATTTTCAAAATTCTAAAGGAAGTGAAAAATGTAACATAGTTAACAAAACATAATTTTGGATTCTACAGTGTGAGAGACTTTATGCTAATATTAGGAAATTAATTAAGGTTTTTCCTATTGTACAAGAAAGCTATATATATATATATATATATATCATCTTAAACCCTTCTTTTAAAAAAGATGGCTAAGAAACTTTTATATGATGAAGAATCCTTTTACAAAAGATGGTAAGAGAAGGCTTACTAAAAATCTAGCGAGTAGATCAGCTAAGAAATTGAGCAAAAAAAACTTTTGATGAGAAATTTTTTATACTTTAGTTATTCATTATACCTTATTGGATAACTTGTCTTCTAATATATATATATATATATTTTTTATTTTTTAGCATCATAATCTATAAGGGCTCTTTCTATAAAGGTCTCTCAACCTATCAATTATTTATAGCATGCTATTGTTGAAAAAGAAAAAGATGATGCTTATAGGAAAGCTAAACTTGTATTTCTATATATTGTTATTACCTTTAAATAGGCATTGTAGGACATTTATTCATGATTGATTCTTACTATATATATATATATATATATATATATATATATGTGTGTGTGTGTGTGTGTGTGTGTGTGTGTCTACAGAGATTATAGAACATAATGAATTACAAATATTATGGAGATTATGAAGTGAATAAATAGAGAGGATCCTGGTAGAGAGATCCCAAGAGGGATCTCTTAGTAAGATCTCTGCATCTGCATATCTCTATATCTCATCATCCCCCTCAAGCTCAAGGTGGGGCTGAACTGAGATAGAGCTTGCCATGATTTGGAATAAATTTTGTACCATAAAGGGATTTAGTAAAAATATCCATAATTTGATTCCGATCCTGGAATGTATGTCAAAGAGAGAACACCACTCGCAACCCATTCATAAACAAAGTGAACATCAATTTCGAGGTGTTTGTACGGTGATGGAACATTAGATTCTTGGCTATATGAATGACATTAATATTGTCATTATACAATGTAGAAGGAGGGACACAACAACCAATATTCTTGAGTAAATGCACAAACCACATAAGCTCACCTGTAGTTGAGGCTAAGACACGGTATTTAGCCTCGGCTGTTGATCGAGACATAATAGCTTGTTTCTTAGCGCTTTAAGATATCAAATTATCACCCAAAAAGATAGCAAAACCAGTAGTGGAATGTTTGTCATCCTTGCAACTAGCCCAATCGACATCACAAAAACCACGAAGTTTATGAATAGAGGTACGGATGTAGTGAAGACCAACATTGAGAGTATCCTTTAGATACTGAAAAATCCTTTTAACAACAATGAGGTGAATATCATAGGGTGCTTGCATGAATTGACAGACTTGATGAACAACATAGGAGATGTCGAGTTTGGTTAGAGTGAAATATTATAATGAGCCAACCAAACGACGATAAAGAAAATGATTAACTAAGGGAACACCATCAACAACAGACATTAAAGGCCCTAATGGAGTGCTTACAAGTTTGGTGCCATCAAGACCAAACTTTTAAAAAAGAAACAATAAATACCTTGTATGAGTGATAATGGACTCATCACAAGCAATTTAAAGACCTAAGAAGTAATGAATGTCACCAAGATCTTTCATATAGAAGATTAAAGATAGGTGTGCAATAAACTTGTTAATCTGTAAAGAGGAACTTCCTATTAAAAGAATGTCATCAACATAAATAAGTAAACGAATAATGCCTGATCCTTTAGTGTGATATAATAAAGATTGATCATAGGGACATTATGTGAATCTCATTTGTTGGATATAAGTGCTGAATTTTAGGTACTAGGGGCAAAGGGCTACTTTAAACCTTACAAAAGCTTTATGGAGACGATAAACATGATCTAGATGGGATAAATCCTCAAAAATTGGGGTTGAGCCAAACATACTTGTTCGTGTAGGTCACCATGAAGAAAAACATTACTAACATCTAGTTGTCTGACAGACAAGCCTTGAGATAGCCCAATGGTAAAAATTAACTAAATAGTACTTGGTTTGATGATTAGACTAAAGGTTTCATCATAATTTAGGCTTGGTTGTTGTGTAAATCCACGAGTCACTAGTTGAGCTTTATACCTTTCAATAGAGCTATCAATTCGTGTTTTGATTTTGAGCACCCATTTACTGTTGATAACATTCATGTTTGGCTGTCTTAGTACCAAAGTTCTGGTATTGTTGGAGCATCCATTTCATCTTGCATTGCTTGATGCCATTGTACAGATGTTGAAGTACGCTATCTCTTGTTATTGAGTGATAAGGTCAGCAACAAAACAAACAGGTATTGGATGTTATGAAGAGAAGAATACCTTAGGTTTTAGCTTCCCTATTTGAGCTCGTGTAATCATATGATGATGTCGTTGTGGAGCAAGTATGGGAGAAGCCTTTGGTGCTAAAGTATTGAATTCTAGTGCAGTGAAAAGAGGAATTGGTTCAGGAATTGGAGACTGAGATACTGATACACTTAGGACAATTTTTGATGAAACATGATGTATTATTTGTTGAGTTGAGACAATTGTTTTTTTAGTCATGGTATTGAGTAGTTGAGGAAGTGCTCTAACTTCAAATAACTAGGAAACATATGTGTTAGGTTTCTGCATGCATCTGTAGGGAAACTGGGATTCATTAAATTTCACATGATGAGATATGTAGAAGTGACTTGTCTAAGGTTCAAGACAGAGATATCCTTTGTGATTATTTGAATAACCAAGAAACACATACCATGTGGATTTAAAGTTCAATTTTGATCGACCAAATTATGCAAGTAGTGGGTAGCAAGAGCACCCAAAAACTCGTAAGGAATTATATGCAGAAGCATAACCAAAAATAACTTCATGCGGTGAGTTGTAACCAAGAACTAAAGTAGGTAGATGATTTATTAGAAATATTGCGGTATGAAAAGCTACTGTTCAGAATTGTATTGAAACAGAAACATGTGATAACAATGTTAATCCATATTCCATAATATGCCATTGACGACGTTCAACCAATTCATTTTGTTCTAGTGTTTATGGACATAAGAATCTATGAATGATACCCTTAGTTTTTAAAAGATTGTGCAGGCTTTGATTAATAAACTCACCACCCCTATCACTTTGAGTTATTTTAACATAAATATCAAATTATTTTTCCATTTGCTTGAGGAAAGTAGATAATATTCTTGCTACGTAAAATCTACGATTCATAAGAAAAAACCATATATATCAAGAATATTCATCAACAATGATTAAATAAAAGTAATAGCCATCATAAGAAGAAACATATAAAGGACCCCATACATCTGTGTGAAGTGTATACAAAAAAGAAGTAGCATAAGATTTATGAGATTCAAATGGTAACTTTGTTAATTTTCCCAAGACATAGCCTTCATAGAAAGCATTTTGTTTATTTATAGATGGTAAACATAACTTTATAAGAATCCGAGCTTGAGGATGGTCAAGTCGTACATGCCACAAGATGCTAGATACTTTATTGGCTAAAAAACTGACTAGGAGATGTTGAAAGTTTTTTGCAGGTTGATTGGATATAACCCATCCTTTATGGAGCCCTTAAGGACTACCTAATTCATGTTTATGTCCTTGAAAACAAATCCCTATGGATAAAACAAAAAATAACAATTATTTTTCTCTTGTAAATTGAGAGACAGATGGTAGTTTCTTCTTAATTGCAGGAACCATATGAACATCATTTAACTTCAGATTAGTGGTAAGAAAAAGAATGTGTCCAGTGCTAATGATAGGCAAGTCATGACCATTACTAACCATGAAAGATTCGTTGCCAAGATAAGAGTTCATACCTTGAACTTTATTTGTGTTAGAGGCCATATGTTGGTTTGCACTAGTGTTAGAATACCAGATCTCTTTTATAAATTCTCCAATTTTGATAGTAGCTAAAGCTTTGTACTAATCTTTATCAAAAGCAAAACATTTGTCTACTTTGTAATTACCCCCCCCACATTGAAAACAAGTGATGCCACCATATCCACAACCACCATGATGTGAGAATTGTTTTTAACAAGTTCCAGATGAGCCTATATTAAAGTTAGGGAATCGAGTCTTTTTAGCTCGTGATGATGAAGTATTGCCCGTGGAATTTCTTCTAGTGAAATTGTGATTATTACAGCCTTAAGTGCCAGGGTTCACCCATGGCTTAAAGTTTTTTCAGCCACAATTTGTATAAAAAGCAATGTTGGAAGTATTTGCTCGTGCTTTTTGAAGTTTAATTTCAAATTCATGGAGTTTGCCAATAACTCCTTCAAGAGATGGAAAATTATCTCTTACATTCAATTTTGTTACTATAAGATCAAATTCAGATCCTAATCCTCGAAAAATGCAAATGATGAAATCATCTTCATTCATTGGTTTTCCTGCACCATAGAGAGACAACCAAAGATTTTGCTTTGTGTAAATAATCTTTTAAAGAATAAGTACATTTATTCAAGGATTGTAACTCGTCCTTTGATTTGTTGAATACGATATTGAGTGTGAGTACCATAACTAGTCTTTAGCACTTGTCATGCAATGGATAATGTAACACCATTTTCATCATGTACTCACTCATAGCCTTAGGAATTGTAACACCATTTTCGATTCTGGTAGGTTTATAAGGTCCATTCTCTATAAATAACAATAAATCAGATTCAATGGATTAAAGATACTGACTCATAGCTTTCCAATAGGCATAGTCATTACCATCAAAAAAAGGTGTCATAGAGGTTAATGATCCTTCAATTTGTACATTAAAACTAATGGCTGCAATTCTACTTAAAGTCTAAGCAAACTTATATAAATGAAAACCAAACTCTAATGCCAATTGTTGTTATATAGGATTAAGGAAACAATAACACCTAAATGGGTGAATTTGATGTTCCACTAATATTAACAAATATTGCAATTAATTCAAAAAAAAATTAAACACAATTAATCAACAATATAATTAAATTGCGTAAAGTTAAAGGATAAGGAAGACATATTGCAAACTCGATTTTTAATGTGGTTCAACAAACTCACATCCACACCTCACACACCGAACTGGTCTTGAGTATTATATTATTAACTAATCCAAGCTAGAGATTACAATGTCCTTGATGAATCCTTATTAAGTCCTTTTTTTCACCACTTGAAGAAATATCAACTTTAACATTTTTTTACCTTGGTGATGCATCTCACTAATGACCAAGAGTTTTTTTCTTAAACTCTTCAAGGTTTACAATTCTTTGAAATGTAACAACAGTCTTTTAAAGAGTAGATAATGCAATTGAAAACTATGATGTATATAACTCACTAAACAATATTTGGTATCACCAAACGATCAACTAGTTCACGTATAATTCTAGTTTTGGTAGTTTAAACCTGATGAATTTTTAGAACCGTTTTATCATTCATTTTAAAATGTATGCAAAGTAAAGTGTGTGAATTCATTTTTGTTAGTGTTATCAAGTATGATATAAAGATTTATATATGAGCACTAAAATGAAAATTTCATTTTGCTTCTTTTTTGGACTTGATCCATGCATTGTTGATGTATTCTTACATGTTTAAAGCTTATTCTGAACCAAGCATATTATTAATACATTTTGATATTATCATCATCATCAATATATAAATAAAATCATAAATAATACCTAAAGATCAATAGAAACAAGGATCCTCAAACTAAAAAAAAAAAAAAAAACAGAAGATTAAAATGAAAAAAATAGAACCACTTCTTTTAATCAATAATGATTTGTAAAAATATAGGATAATGCATGTGTGTCTCGTAAATGATCTCTAGGATTAGTTCCTTTTTTTATTGATATATATATTCCATAAAAAACCCATGAAAACCACAATATGTATAAACACAAAGAATTAGTGCGTGTGTGTATTAAAACCTTAAAATTATTAACACGAAAACAAACTTTCTAAATATATTTTTAGGAAAAAATAAAGAAATTTTTTTTTTCATAATTGAAAATCAAAATTCAAGTTAGAAAAATAATTATTGGCAAATGAATTTCAATTTAGAAAAAGAGAGAGATATGATTTAAGGACATTATATTCATCGATCCTTGAAGATATTTCTCCATGTGAGAATTTTCTTAAAATTCATATATCCTTATATATTTATTAGGATATAAAAAATTAGAATTTTTAAAAAAGTTAACCGAATCTAAGAACAAAAAAACTTTAAAAATTAAAAAATTCAGAAAGACAAAAACTTTGAACATTTCAAAAAAATTAAAATAATTCATAGAAAATATAGAAAAAACCATAGAGACTAATGAAAAAATTTTAGAACTTGTGTCCTGTAAAATCAGATCAGTTTTTTTAACCTTTAGATTTTACTGATACTTTCATTTTTTTCTTTTTTCTTTTTATTGTTATTATGTTTTATAAGTTCTTTTCCTAAAGTTTTCAAGTTTCTTTAATTTTTTATAGTTAAGTTTCACCCATTTTTTATGTTCTTATAGTTGAGGGGTATTTTATCAAAAAAAAAAAAAAAAGTTTATGGGAGAAAATAATAAATATATATGGATGAACATGTCAAAGAATACTATCAAATATATAAAAATAAATTGGTCAATTACTCTTTTAATCAAATATAATGAAGAAATCATTCGCAACTAAAACAATTAAATAAAAAAAGGTTAGAAGTATTGTTCATCGTAACACAAGTGGAACTCCCTCACCAATCCTTCTACCACGAGGCATTATTGTCATTGTACAGACTTCCATGAATTGAATACACAAAGATTTCATTAAAATAACAAGTAACGACAACAAAAACCTCTCTAAGCTCATCATCCAGTCAAATAATTTAATAACCTTAAGTCAGCTGCTCTCACCATCAAGATAACAAAATTCAAAATGCAAGTTAGATTAGGTAGTGTTTAGCTTACGCGATTACAGTTTTTTTTAATATTTTAAAAAAGTAATTTTATTAGTAATTTTAAAAATATAAACAGTTTAGTTAAAATTGTTGTGAGATAAACAAATTATTTTAGTTTTTTTATAAAATTAATGTTTGAAATATAATTATATCTGGGGTTGAATTTAAAAATATAAATTATGTTACTAATCAAACAATTTTTTCCTTATAATAAAATAAAAAAAATAAAAATTACCATAATAATAAACGGTTTAACATATCATTAATACACATTGCATATTTTTAGACAAATAAACTCAATAACACAATAAATTATAAATTAGTCTCTTGGTTTTTATTTTAATAATAAATTAAATAGTTTTTCTAATTCTAAAAATTAATCAATTATATAGCATTATTTTTGTTTATATTTAAAATAAAAAATAAACGTTTCAAAATTCATATGTTAGCCTAAAATTTAGATGAGTATCAATAGAACAAAAAAGAGAATTTAGTTTGCAATAAAAGCTAATAAACCTCTCTCTATAATACTATCACAAGATAAAATCCAAACTTGTTGATGATATGTATAAAAAACATATAATTGTTTTTAAATCAACTAATAACAAATACAATAATTTATTAAAAGGATAAATCTTCAAGGGTTATTTGACTATAGTGAAAGAGAGTTATATATTTTTTTAATGTATGGCAGTATAATAATTGTGTATAAAATGTTTATTAATCTGTAAAAAACACTTTAAAATATTTTTTTATTTTTTATTAAAATCATTAAAAATATTATCAATTTAATATTTTTTTTAAAAATAAAAAAATTCTTATGATTGTATCAATCATTTTGGATGACCGAAACAATCTTGAGGGGAAAGAAATTACTAATTTTATTTTAAAAAAATAATATTTTTGAACCAAAAGATTTTAAAAACACACTCTTCCATAAATCTTTTTTTCTAATACAAAAAAAAAAACCCTTAGGGATTGATGACGTGTTTTCTAAAAAAGAATTAATCATGAATATAGAATCCAACACATATTTTATGATCTATTTTTTAAAATATTGAGATGATGATATATTGAATAATTATTTTCTCAAATATTATAACAACAACATGTTAGATCGACTCGAGTCAATTAGGGTTAACCAGCTCAGTTTGTGACCTTAATAATAAGACCATGATAATCCATCAAACGCAAATTAAAACAAATAACGAGGCTCAATACCCCAGGAACTGAATGTTGAATGACTAAATTAAAAATTATAAATATTCAATTCAAAAAAGACAAAAAAAACAACCCAGGTGAATATAGTTCAACCTATTACACTCGTGTTTTGGGTTATGCATCAAATTGATTTTAATAACTTTTTATCTCTTAAATTATTCTTTATTTAATCACACGAAGTGTGGGGCTGAAAAAAAAAGCCCTTTTTTAAAGTTAAATAAACAAAAAGGTTTTTTTTTTTTAATGAAAATAACAAAAGGAGAAACTTAAATGAAAAAGGATGAATATTTTTTCTTTAATTTTAAAGAGCTAAAAAAGAATTAAACAAAAAAAAAAATACCATTTTAAAAAAATATCAATTAGGCCAAGTGCGCAGGCCAAGCCACGCATTTGGCCCATAAACATAGGCATGGCCGCCTCGTTGAGCCTTTTTTTCCTAATAATAGAGGGTGGACAATGCATCGTCTGCTCACTATTTAAAAAATAAAATGAGATGGAATGCATGTCATCTACGTCTCCAGAATCCAATGAATAGAGAGTCGTTGAACAATGACAGTGGTGGTATTCTTTTCCAAAAAAAAAAAAATTCAACCTATTTGTGACCTAAAACATCTAGAAATACCCTAAAAATCTTTTTAAGCTTGTTTATGGGATCAAATAACCTAAAAACATGTCCATAAACCCAAAATCAACTAGAATTCAAAAACCTTATTGAGCTAAAATTTATCATCTCAAGCAATAGAAAGGACAAATAACACCCCATTAGAACTCCTCTCATCGATTGAAACCTATTAACATCAAAATTGACTTTTTTTATTGGCCTAAATCGATGTCAACAAATATTTTCTCTCTCTATCATTGGAATCTAACGACTTTATCCCTCAACTCTAAAACAAAGACTAAGAAAAAAGAAAAATAAAATTTTGGACTTAAATGCATTTTAAAAAACTAAAAGGGCTTAAAAGTGATAAAGTGGAAAGCAGAAGGAGTAAAGTATATTTTTGGAAATTGTTGTTCTAGGATTAAGGCTATAACACCTAAAAGAGTTGAATTAGGTGTTCAACTAATATTTAAAAATATTGTGATTAATTTAAATAAACAATTAAGCACAATTAACAAACAATATATTATCAAAATTAGGACCAGAGTCTTCTAAGGTTTGTTTCATCCATAGACTTTGTGCACAACAACTACTCGCTCTAATATATTCGACTTCAATTGTTGATAAGGCAACTAAGTTTTGTTTCTTACTAGCCCAATATACTAGTGATGATCTTAAAATAACAAGTTTCACTAGTATTACTTTTATCAACTTTACACTCGATAAATCCAACATCTGAATAACTAATCAAATTGAACTGGTTTTCTTTCAAATACCACAACACTAAATCAATTATACCTTGCAAATATTAAAGAAATTCACTTTATAGCACTAACATGGAATTCTTTAGGACATGTTTGAAAATGTCCACATAGACATACACAAAACATAATATCGAGTATACTTACAGTTAATTATAAGAATAAATCGATTATACCTCGATATTTGGTGATGTCTATATTCTTATCATTTTCATCCATATCAAGTTTAGTTGATGTTCTCATGGGTGTGTCAGCTTCTTTGACATGTTTCATCCCAAATCTTTTAGTAGATCTTTGATACACTTGCTTTGGTTGATGAAGATGTCATCCTTTGCTTGTTTGATTTGCAATTTAAGAAAAAAAAAAATTTAATTCTCCCATCATGCTCATTGCAAATTCCTTACAAAGAGATTCCTTAGTAGCACCGAATATAATAACAGTAACATGTATTTACACAAATAAGATATTTTTACCTTTTTCTCTTTGTGGAGAGGGTGATGTTAATTTTACTAATGTTAAAACTATTATCAATAAGAAAAGATTTTAATCTATCATACCATGCTCATGTTGCTTGTTTTAAACCATATAAAGCCTATTTGAGTTTGAAAACATGATCGGGAAAGTTAAAGTTTTTAAGACCTTGAGGTTGCTCAACATACACTTCTTTCATAATAAGACCATTTGAAAATGCACTTTTAACATTCATTTAAAAAAGTGTAAAATTAGAATGGCATGCAAAAAGCTAAAAGCATTCTTATTTATTTTAGTCAAGCCATCAGTGCAAAGGTTTATTTATAATTAATATCTTCTTCTTGATTATAACCTTTGACAACTAGTCTAGCTTTGTTTCTAACAATAGTCTCATGCTCATCAATTTTGTTCCTAAAAACCCATTTAGTTCCAATAATTAATTAGTTGTTATGTCTAAGGACTAGTTCTCATACATAATTTTCTTTTGAATTGGTTTAACTCATCTTGCATGACTGAAATTCAATTATCATCATTTTCAGTTTCAAGAAATGATTTAGGTTTTATATATGAAATAAAAACAAAATGACCATTTATATTTGTAAATGAAGTTATAACTTTTGTTCTTTAAAATGGTTGTCAATAATTAACTCAAAATGGTAAGAGATTACATACCTTAGCTCTTTTGGTGGAATAAAAGAGTTATTTACCATCTCTTATTGATTGCTTGTGCTTGGTTGGTCTTTGTTTAATTTTTTTTATTATTATTGTTAGCCTCCATAGGAGTCTTATCATTAAGACTCAAATGTTGACCACTTTCATTAATGTGATCAATAATCTCAATAATTTTGTCATTTTGAGTTTCCTCGAAGGCGACATATAGGAATTCTTCAAGACAAATTGTTCTACTATTATAGACTCTATATGCTTTGCTTAAGGAGAAATAACTGAGAAAAAAATATAACATTAGATTTTGAGTCAAATTTATCCAATTTATCTTGGTGTTAAGAATAAAACATTTTGAATCAAGAACTTTAGAATACGAGATGTTAGGTTTCCTCCCTCTCCAAAGCTCATAATGAGTCTTTTACAACTTTGCTTTTAAGGTAACATGATTTAAAAAATATGTGTTTACAACTTCAGCCTAAAAACATTTTGGTATATCAAATTCATTTAACATAGTTCTTGTCATTTCTTGAAGAAACCATATTTTCCTTTCCACAACTCTATTTTATTAGAGAGTTCTATGTGTTGAAAAATTATGGTGATATCCTCTTTTTCCACAAAACTTTTCAAACAAATCACTAACAAATTCACCATCATGATCACTCCTTATGTTTATGATCAAAAAACCTTTTTCATTTTCAACCTTCTTTAAAAACTTTACAAATTCATAAATAGTTTAATCTTTTGATTTTAAAAACTAACCCATGTGTTATAAAATTATCAATAATCACAAACACATATTTATTACCTTTTAAGCTTTTATTTCTAGTTGGACCAAAAAGATCTATATGTAGCAATTCTAAAGGTCTTTCGGTAGAAATATGGTTATTGCTCTTAAAAGATGTTTTAACTTGTTTACCCATTTGGAAAACATCTCATAACTTTTTCTTTTTGAATGCAATATAAGGAAGACCTTTAACAAGCTTATTTTTTATTAAACACCGTGTATGGTTAAAAACAATCATATAGCCTTTATCATATAAATGGTTAATACCAAGCAAATTATGTTTTAAACTATCAATAAGAAATATATTTTCTATTAAAGGAGAAGACTTCCCTCTAATATTGCCAACTCCAATGATCTTTCCTTTTAAGTTGTCTCCAAATATGACTTTTCCACTATTGATCTTGGTAATGTTTAAGAGCAATAAATTATTTTTTGTCATATGTCTTGAGTAAACACTATTCAAGAACCACTCCCTATATTCACTTGATTCCTATACACATAAAACCATGATGAGGTTTTTGGTACCCATACCTTTTTTGGTCTTTTGTGGTTAATGGTGGTTCCTTTTAGAACTCAAGTCATGTTATAACTCTTGTCCTTCTTAATAGAACATGTATAAATCAAATGACCCATAGGTTGAGTTATGTGATTGTTTGGCTTTGACGAAGTAATTTTTCAAATACTTTTGCTTCCTTTTGGGTTGGTAGCCTAACCCTTTTTTGTTGAAAACACATCTTTGACAAGCCAACATGGTTTCCAAAATTTTAGAAACTTGAGTGAATTTTCCTAATGTAATGTTTAACTTTTCAACATTTTCCTTTAAAGCCTTATTTTCGTTTTCATGTTGGTTCATCTTATTACAACCATCAACTATAATGCATGCTTTTTTTTTTTTTTTTTCTAATGTATCTTTCTCAACAAGTGAAAATGCATAAATCTTTTTTAATAAACTATACTTAGAACCTAACTTTTAGAATTCATCATACAATTTCTCAAAAACATCACATAATTTATTATAATAGAGGTCCGGTTCATCATTTGAAGAAAGTATCTCATTATCGTTCTCAATTCCTATGAAACACATGTTTGCAACATGCTCTTCCTCATTGCTTAAGCTAAAATCTGTATCGTCACTCCAACTTGTTTTTTTTTGCCTTCTTGTGATGAGAACTTTTCTTCTTGTTTTGAAGAATAGAATAATCTACCTTGATATATCTCATCTTGTTGCATTTGAAGGACCTTCATTGCTCTTTGCTAGGTTCCTCTTTGTTTTCTTTTTTCTTGAAGTTTATTAATCTTTTATTTCCCTGTTTCTTCCTTAGAAAGCTTCAGAATTTTCTTATGATTAAAGAAATATCTTTTTCAATTCCTTTTTTATCATCATCATCATCATCAACATGATGTATGATTTTTAAATGCTTCTTTATTTTTTCTTTTTGCTCTTGCTTTTCCATTATTATTTCATATGTCATCAAAGAACCGATGAGCTATTCCAATGGAAGTTTGGTGAGATCATTAGCTTTTTGAATAGCCATCACCTTTACATCACAAGTCTTCAATAAGGACCTAAGAGTTTTGCTCATGATATTAGAATTCATATTATTCCTACTAAGATCATACAAACTATTAGTCATAGTTGTCATTCTAGTAAACATACCAGTTATGAATTCATTTAAAAACATTTTTGAATAATTCATATTGATGAATTAACATTTCTATTTTGGATTTTTTAACCTGGTTAGTTTCTTCATGTGTTATTTCTAAAGGATGCCATATATCCCTAGCATTTTTGCAAGATGTGATTCTATTAAAGTTACTTTTACTTAATGCCATTTTACAAAAGTATTCAAAGCTTTAGTATTCATAAAAATTAATTTTTATCACCATCCATATACTCATTTATATCCTTAGAAATTGTAACACCATTTTCGATCCTGGTATATTTATGAGGTCCATTCTTTATAGATAAACATAAATCATAATCATTGGATTGAAGATGTATAATTATCATAGTTTTTCAGTAAGCATAATCATTATCATCAAAGAAAGGTGGCCTAGAGGTTGATGATCCTTCATTTTGTATATTAAAACTAATGGTTGCAATTCTACTTAAAGTCTGAGCAAACTTATATAAATGAGAACCATGCTCTAATATCAATTTTTGTTATAGGATTAAGACAACAATAATACTTAAGATGGATGAATTAGGTGTTCCACTACTATTAACAAATATTGCAATTAATTAAAAAAAATTAAACACAATTAACCAATAATCTAATTAAATTGTGTAAAGTAAAAGAATAAGGAAGAGAGATTGCAAACTGATTTTTAATGTAGTTTAAAAAGCTTACATCCACACCTCAAACACTAAGCTGATCTTAAGTATTATATTATTTTCTAATCCAATCTAAAGATTACAATGTCCTTGATGAATCATTATTGAGCCCTTTTTTCACCAATGACCAAGAGTTTTTCACCTAAACTTTTGAAGGTTTACAATTGTTTGAAATGTAACAACACTATTTCAAAGAGTAGATAGTACAATTGAAAACTATGATGTCTATAACTCACTAAATAACACTTATAAAGTGTTTAACTGTAGTGAGTGTGAGAATTTATACTCTTGTGCTAGAATATGAAGGCTCAATTTAGCATAACATTATAGTATGTTAGGATTGATGATTTTCTAGCTAGTTTTGCTTTTGAAATAGTCTTTATATATTGTATGTTCGGAATTCTCTTACATTTTTGCAAGAATAAAGCTATTTATAAGTTTTCAAAAGAAACTAGTCGCTAGAACCCACTGACGGCTGAAGCAATCGATCAGTTTCTATAAATTTCTAGGTGTTCATCCCTTATGAGCAAGCAGTTGACCGGTTCATTTGGTATCATCAAATGATCAACTGGTTCATGCATAATTCTAGTTTTGATAGTTTTAAACCTGATGAATTTTTAGAACCGTTTTATCAATCATTTTAAAATATATGAGAAGTGAAATGTGTGAATTCATTTTAATTAGTGCTTTTAAGTAGTATATAAAAATTTACACATGAGCACTAAAATAAATACTTCGTTTTGCTTCCTTCTTGGACATGATCCATGCTTGTTGATGTATTCTTCATATAAAACAAGTTTAAAATTTATTCTCAACCAATTATATTATTAGTACAATTTTGATATTATTATTATTGTCAAAACATATATAAAATCATAAATGTATTACCTAAAGATCAATAGAAACAACACCTATTTTTCCTTTAGTCTTTTATCCTTTAATTTTGTCTATGTTAACAATTTTGAAACAATTGATTATCAACCTTGCTAAAAAAAATCAGTAAAAAAAACAAAAAAACAAATTAGAGATTTAATTAATAATAATTTGTAAAAGGATGCACAATGTATGCGTGTATAATGAAAAGATCTCTAGGCTTAGTTTTTTTTTTTTTTGATATACATTTTCTATTGAAAACCCAAGAAAACCACAATATATATAAAGCAAAGAATTAGTAAATAAATATATATATTTAAAAATTGTAGATATAATTATTATTAAAAAAACAATGGGTCATTATTAAAATAGTCATGTCAAAATGATAAGTCTATTTATTGACTCCTAAATGTAAACTATTGTTGCCAATTGGTCACCATCATCTTTTCCCAATATCGTCGTTCGTGGATGTTTTATTGTTGTCTCTTTGCGTGCTGACAAGTCACCTTCTCCTAAAATAGGAGAACCATTCTACGCGTTTTGCTTTCCTCAATGCGCCCTCCAATCATATCATGACAAGTGGACTGTTGCCAGATTGTTTGTGCTCATGGTGTGGACGCCATTCTAGCTGTCTTCCAACCAGCACTTGTCACCTTTTACTCAGTGGTCGAGCCATCTCGATTCCATCACTGAGAGGGCAGATAGGGATCTCTAGTCCAACTCAATTGTTAACTTACCACATATTATGTGATATATTTGTTTTAGTAAGATTAATGGTCGGTGTCTCTGTCTAGATATATATTGGCCGGAGTTTTGCTTAAGCTCCTCCAACAAGTTGCCGGCTAGATTTTCCGGCAATGTGTAACTTACGCTCGTTCTTCACTCCTCTACTAGCTGTGCTACTACTTCAGTCATTGGTGGTTGTTGTCTCTGCTCAGGGATCTGCTAGTACCTGGAAAACACTCACCGGTCTGTCTTTGCTTTTCTCTCACTACCACGCACTCAGATTTCTCTCTCCCTCTAAATTTTGTGTTCGTTTGCTAGGAAAATGCATTTGATGCTCGATTTTCTATTTTAGAATTACAGCTTAGTAGCTAGTTGCATTTGTAGGGAAGTTTGTTTTCCGTCTTTGAAGATTTGGCCTTAAATAAATATTGAAAATATACAAGAGATGCAATATTTTACTCTTTTTTTTTTTTACTTTTGGTTTATGATAAATGAGTAATTAGTAGAATTTGTGATAATTTTGTGATAATTTTATTTATGGCATCCTAGATCGTTAAACACCGTTTTAAATAAGCTTTAGTTAAGAAAATAGCAAGGAACAACATGGTTACTATTTCTAGAATAAGATCACTTGTTTGTATTGGGCCTTGAAGATTACTTTAAATTCAAAGATTAAAATTGATTTCTTTTTCGAAAGCTGATTTTGATTTCATCATGGGCTTATGCAAAATGAATTCTTGAATTTCTTTCTTTTCTTGGAGAAATCACATCATGTCATTTATGGAAAACCTTCAATTTATATGAAATTCCTACCAGTTCAGTTCATTATACACACACAAAAAAAAGTGCATGCATTTCTTTTTCATGAATTACAGGCTTTTGGATATTGGTGTTGTGGGTGGTTTTTCATTTTTATTTTTACATTTCCCCACACTCTAAGTTCTGATAAGTCAATTGTTTTATGTGATAGTTAATTTGCTTGAACCTGGCTTTCCAAAAACCGGAGGTTTCTATAAATCTGAGTTTGTTGAGAAAATTGACCAAAAAATAATAATTTTGTTGGTCAATAAAATTCTTTCAAGAAAAATGGCTACTCATAAGATTCTTGGTGCTTTCCAAAATATATCTATTATGAATACCCAAAAAATGTTGAACTTGCAACTTAACTAATTCTTGTATGCTCACAAAATAATTTGATGTAATTTGTGTTTCAATAACAATTTTGGGTTAGTGAACTTGCAATCTGTGTTGCAGTAAATTTGCATGGATAAAAATATGACCCTATAACACATTTGAGTAGAGTCAATCGACCTTATAATGAAAAAAGCTCACTAATTAATTTCATTCTGCAGGAAATCGCCCTTTAGTCATAGCACGTGGCGGGTTTTCAGGATTATTTCCTGATTCTAGCTCAGTTGCTTTCCGGTTTGCAACGCTTACAAGTTTGCCGGATGTTGTCCTATGGTGTGATGTGCAGTTAACTAAAGATGCTGTGGGGATTTGTGCCCCTGATCTCAGGCTTGACAATTCTACTAGCATTGCACTGGTTATGCAAAATAAGGATAAGTTGTACCTAGTTAATGGAATTCCTACCCGAGGATGGTTCACAGTGGATTTCACTCTCAATGAATTGTCACTTGTATTCTGTGAGTTTGGCTAAGACTTCAACAAATTGCTTCATATGGTTATTGGTCATTTTTTGGAAGCCTGTTTATTTCTATACTTCTTGTAAAGTATTATTATTACATGAAGTGATCATTTGAAATATCCAGATTTTCTTATTGTTGATTGCTAAAAATTTGCATGAATCAAGTGAATCAGCTGCCATTTCCTTCTTTTCATTTTTTGTTGAAATTAGCAATGAATTGACAAAGGCGGGAGTCCAACTCAAGACCTTACCCCTTTTAGTTGCATAAGAATAACACAAAAGTACAAGCTGTTTATTCTCCATTCTTATTATTTATTGTTGTTGTTATAGTCCTGTTTGTGAAGTTTGCTTGATGTATAAGTGATAGTTAGTAATGGTCAAGCATGAAAGACAGTTAATAACATCAGGTCATTTAGAGACACTGAGAGTTTTATTGCAGATAGCATACTTCAATCAAATATTTGAAGAAAAAACCAATGGGGGGTTGTTTTGTTTTTGGATTTGGATATCCCATTGTTGATCTTCAGATTTTACTGATAGGGACCTGCTCAGTAGTCTCTGAAGGAGATTTTATCTAATTTGATCTTCATGAGATTGACTATGAAAATTTTCTTAGCATACCAGTCTCTGTGGATCAACGGTTTCTTAACTTCTCAATTCCTGCCTTGAACTTCTGATTCTGACATTGTTTTTCCTTGACAGTGACTCAGGGAATCTATTCTCGGAGTGAAAGGTTTGATTACTTTTATCCCATCCAAACTGTTGAGGATGTGGCTAACTTAAAACCACCAGGCTTATGGTTGAATATTCAGGTAGAGAAGCAGTATAATTTCTGTTTTATCTTATACCAGTACCTTCTATAAACTTATTAACATGAAGCCTTCTTTACTGCTGTTGCTGTTCTTCCCTTCCCTTTAATTCAGTGGAACATGCACTGTCATCTATTATTTCAACCAAATCCTTTTGTTCTGATACTTTTGCAGCATGATGCATTCTTCGCACAGCAAAATTTGAGTATGAGAAGTTACGTACTGTCTCTATACAAAAGGGTTGTCATTAATCATCTCTCATCACCAGAAGTGGGTTTCTTGAGAAGTATTGTTAAGAGATTTAACCTAAATATAACAAAACTGGTCTTCCGGTTTCTGGAACCAAATGTCATCGAGCCATCAACAAATGAGACATATGGTTCTCTCTCAAATAACTTTACTTTCATCAAGACATTTGCATCTGGAATTCTTATCCCGAAGTCATACATATGGCCTTTAGACGCACGTACTTACTTACAACCTCATGCTTCTATTGTCTCGGATGCACACAAGGCAGGGCTAGAGGTTTTTGTATCAGATTTTTATAATGACGTTCCACTGAGTTACAATTACAGTTATGATCCTGTAACTGAGTATCTCAATTTTGTTGACAATGGTGACTTCTCTGTTGATGGCGTGCTCTCTGACTTTCCATTAACTCCTTCTGCGGCTATTGGTAAGCTGTAATCCTTCTCTTTAAGCATCATGGATCTGAACAAACCGTGAACTATCGGTTCAATCTAGTATTTTTCAACTTAAATAACTGGACATTCGGCAGTAATTTTTTTATGGGAGCAGTTGTTAGCTTGCCTACCATCATTTAACTTTCAACTGTTGCTACTTCTAGCTTCTCATGTCAGAACATGCTTGATACTTGATTCCTTATCACTGCATGATTCAAATTTTGGTCGAACTTAAAAGGTTTAGTACTGTGACTGCTGTTATCATTGACTCCTAGAACCATTGAGACAATTTCTCTTCTTATCCTAGCTGTAATCTTTCGGTTGGAGTTAAAGATTATAATGCTTAAGTTCTGTCTGGATTTTTCTCCTAATCCAGAGAATAAATAATTTGAGATTCTGATTTCTCCTTCTGTATTGCAGATTGTTTTTCTGGTCTAGGCAAGAATGTTACACCTCAAGGTGCAAAATTATTTTCTGATTCTTTTTATATGAGATTTAACTTCGAAGGATATTGCATTTTTTGAACATTTGTACTTACCTCTTCCTTCCTCCTTTTCTCATGGTTCAGTGAACCTTTTGGTCATCTCAAAAAATGGTGCAAGCGGAGACTACCCTGGTTGCACTGATTTGGCTTACCAGAAAGCTATTTTAGTTGGTGCTGATGTTATCGATTGCCCTGTTCAAATATCAAAAGATGGGATACCATTTTGCTTAGGCTCTATAAATCTTTATGATAGTACAACAGTTGCCCAATCAAGTTACAGCAATCGTTCACGGATTATTCCACAGATTAAGGCAGGCAATGGGATATTCACCTTTAGCTTAGCATGGAGTGAGATTAAGAACTTAACTCGTAAGTTCAAACTGGTTGCCTTTTACTTCTTTGCTTTTTCAATCTTCTGTTGCACCCCCTTCCCAATAAAACATGATTTTTTTTATAATTGTTTTTCCTTTTAGTGCGGGAAAAAGTTTGGCCTATAAACAAACAATTACATGGGGGGGCATTACTCAATCCTCACATTCTGCTAAAATAGAATGCTCATTACTGGATCACAAAGTTAAAATAATGTAGGACATTGAGGAAGACAAATAAAGAGTGGCCAGCCAAAAAAACACATCCATCTAGGGCTCAAAGGAAATGATGTCTTGGTCGTGGGAGTCACAAGACAAGATCTCATAACCAGCTATTCCCACCACTTGAGATTTGAGAATAAATACATCAAAGGAATTACAGAGATTACAATTCTTGGAACAATACTAAGCGCAAATGTCCTTTGCCTGGCACCATTCTTTTGATTTTGCTCTCTTTACATTTTAAAAGGTAGAATTTTGTGAGAAAAGCAACAGAAATATTCCTCTGCTCTTTTTTTTTTTACTCCTGCCGAACTCTAAATTCTGCTTTGTAATCTAGTTGTTGTTGTTTGAATTCCATATAATGTTTCTTTGTGGATGTATGATTGTCAAAATGTTTTCATTGAAGATAATGATTTTGTATTGATCCGTTTCTTTTTTCATTGTAGCGGTGATTTCCAATCCATATTCAAAATTTGAATTGATACGGAATCCCAAATTCAGAAATTCAGGGAAGTTTCTGACATTGTCTGATTTCTTAGCATTGGCAAAGAACACTAGCTCGCTTTCTGGTGTCTTGATTAGCATTGAGGTGAGTTTTTGCTAAGCTCACATTACTCGTACATGATCCTTCGTTTGAATCATCTGATTCCTGCTATAGCATTCGCTGCGTTTTTACTCTGAACTTGCATATGCTTGCACTTAATATTCCTTTGATTGTTTGTGGAAATTTTATATCTTTTCCTGTTGGATGCAAAACATGTTATCAAAATCAAATTTATCATCACACTACACCTTATTAGTAAACAAAAGCAGTGCTTAATTGGTTAGTTCTGTCAGTGGAACATATTATCTCTTTTATGTTTCTTCCCCAACTTGGAAACCATTTCACACACGGTATTAGTTTCCATGGTTGATGAAACTTAATAGACCATCATATTCAATGGTTGCTCATTTCAGATATCTCATCTGCTAGCAATCTGCATTTTCATTTCTTTTGTAGCAATAAAGATGACATTGGTTCCTGTGGTTGTATTAACCGCATCCTTTGGCGTAACTTCCTGCCATGCTTCTAGTCTCATGAGTAGCTCACATGCTTAGTACAGACCTTTGAGCTATAATTGCACGCCTGAGGATTTCTCTCATAGAAAAATAGAATAAGGTCTTCAACAGCAGCCATAAAAAAGAAGAATATGTGATTTTTTCTTTGTCCACATTTCATGCAGCTCAGTAGAAAAAATGAAGGTTGTCCCCACCTGACTGATGTTTGTTGTCTGTTCTGTTCGTTTCAGAATGCAGCCTATCTTATAGAGAAAGAGGGATTGCCCATTACTGACAAAGTACTTGATGTCTTGAGCAAAGCTGGTTATGATGATCCAACTTCCAAGAAAGTTATGATTGAGTCCACCAACAGGTCAGTTCTAATGAAATTTAGGGACAAAAACAATTATGAGCTTGTGTACCGGATTGAAGAGGATATTGAAGATGCTCAAGATGCTGCACTGAAGGACATCAAAGACTTTGCTAATTCCGTGGTCATCAGCAAGGCCTCTGTCTTTCCTGAAAGTTCTTCATTCCTCATTGGTGTCACAAATGTTGTGCCAAAGCTGCAATCGCATGGGCTCTCAGTTTATGTGGAAACTTTCAGCAATGAGTTTGTATCTCAGGCATGGGACTTCTTCTCAGATTCAACAGTTGAAATTAACTCCTACGTCATGGGAGCCAACATCAACGGTGTTATCACAGAATTCCCTCTGACTTCTGCCAGATACAAGAGTAAGTCACTGATGTTTCTAGTTTATATGCAACAATACAGAGTGAATCCTGGACGAAGTTGTATGTTCTGTACAAATTATTCCTTAGATGATCTTGTTCTCATGAAAATGTCAGTTTAATTTCATACTGTACTAGGCTGAGAAAAATTGATTCGCATATTACATGTAGAAATCAGGTTAGGATCATACAATATGACTTGAGAGTATATTTAACAGCCATTATTTGTGCTAGTCTCATTTCAGATTTTAGGGAAATTCCATAATAAATTTGTCCACCAGACATGTAGTGATATCTGTTTGCCATTTAGTAACACATTGCTCCATTTTATTGCAGGGAACCGATGCTTGGGCGGTAACAGTAGTTTACCTCCTTACATGAGCCCTGCTCAGCCTGGCGGTCTCATGCAGCTAATCTCACCTGCTGCCTTGCCCCCAGCTGAGCCTCCAAACCCAGTGTTAACTGCATCTGATGTTGTGGAGGGACCCTTGCCCTCTAATACAGCAATTGCCCCGGTTCCAGGTGGTGGAGCTGCAGCAGTACCACCGGGACCTCCAAATGGGCTGCCCAAGATTGGTGCGTGCATCTTCCTGTCCAATTTGGCTATGCTCATCACTATTCTTCTGCTGCTTTAAAACTTTAACATGATCACTCTATTCAAGATCATTATGTGAAGGGCGGAGCCAATAATGTTTTCTGCTCTGGGCTATTATATATATATATAAAATTAATTATTAACTTATAAATATGAATTTTTGAAATTAACATTAAAATTTTAATTCAAATATATTATTCAAAATATTAAAAAATAAATTTGAAAATACATAAAATTGAAGTAAAAAGTAAAAAGAAACTCACTATTGAAGTTACATCCTTTGATGTTTTATTAAATATAATTCATCTACAATCGAATCTGAATCGTTATTATAACAATCCCTCAACTGGGATAAAATAACAATTTCATGTCAATTGAAAAATAAAGTAATTAAAATTTTTCCATCTCTCAATTCCTCTTTCCTTCACTTTATTCTTCTTTATATTAGTGTTTTATAAGTTAGACTTTGTAAGTTTACAAGGTTATTCTCTTTTTTTTTTTTTTCTTTTTCTTGGATTTTTTTTATGTTTTTTTTTCCTTACTTTTTTCTCTCTCTCTTGCCTTTTCTTTTCTTTCTTTTTTTATTCTACTTTTGCCCAGTCGGCAACATATAAAAGGAAGGAAGAACTGATTTGTTTTATTTTTTAATAACAAATAATTATTTTATCCTTAATGAGTTTGTTTTGCTTTTATTAGACATTCTTTATTTTTGTTAGCACTACTAAGCTTCGTTCATTCTAAAATTTTAACCAGATTTTATTTGATATATTTTAAGATTTCTTGTAAAATTTCAGCTCAATCTGATAGTCAGATTGAAAATTACATCCAATAACATAAAACCAGTTAAATTGTGATTTTTCATCAAATTTATGAATTTCTCTAAAAATTCTGAAATTTTAACCCAAGCTAAAGTATTTTTCATCAAATTTTCAGAATTTTTTAATAATTCAATTAAGAATTATAATTTTTTTATATAAAACTAGTCAAAATATATTGATAAAATCTTTATCTAGACTAGAGCTCACCCTAGCCCTCAGCATGCGCCCTTGATTTATGTGCTGTCATTTCCAATCTCTTTGGTCAAAGATGAAGTACCTTGGAGCTTTTTGTTGAACGACTGTTCAAAGCTAATCTTTTGTGTTCTTTCCCCTCTCATTTGGGTTTATTTATTAGACGGCTGTGAAGCTTTCTTTTTGTTGTAGCATTGTAGGCATTTTCTGCCTTAATTCCCTACGTATTGTGAAAAAAACAAATTCCTGAGAGGACACGTAAGATGTAATGGTGAATTGACTGCCTGTTTCATGGTTGTAAGATAATATTATTCTTTGATGGTAAAGTATATGGTTGGTATGGAAGAAACTTAAAAGGATAGATTTCCATTTCTTATTTGCTGACTTGCAAGTTGGAAGGTGATTTTCCTTGTTTAAAAAAGGATGAAGAGATGAAGCTCTTTTTAAAAGAAAGAAAAAAAAGGATGAAGCTGGCTGTAGTAAAGGGGAGAAGCGTTCATGGCTGAATGAACAGGTTGCTTTTAAGATCGCCTTGTAGTATTACTACCTCATAATTATTAAAAACACTTTCTTGTATTAATGGATATTAAAATAAAAATAAAAATCAGTTAGGGTTGTGAACTTTGTCATGGTACGCGAAGCAAGCTATTTTTTCTTTCAATTATTCTCATTGAAATGTCTTATTTAATTATTTTCATTTGTTGATCTAATAAATAAAGTGATTTGTTGATTGATAATTAATTCTTTAGTTAATATGCTGCGAATTTTTCTTTCTTTTTCCAACAAAGAAAAATTATAATTACAAACTTAATCTTATCAAAGAAGTCTAGCTAATCAAATGAAATATAGAGTTCATAACTTGACTAAAACACAGAAAAGAAAGCATTTAAATTATAATTACAAGAAATACTAAAAGATGTGATGATTTCGCTATTACATGCTCTGCTGCTCATCTCTTTATAGTTCACCGTGGATTATATTAATATATTTTTTTCCTCGAACTTTTTTTATTGTAACTTTGCATGTGTCGTTTATGGCCTTTTTTTTTTTTATGATCTTTTCTATTTGTATATTCTCGGAAGTTCAAGGTTTCAGTCGGATTTTTGAACTTAATTAGAGTCCGATTTAATGAGATAAAGTTTGAATTTGCAGCGCAAAAACACAATTAAAAGAGAAATGACCAAGCTAAAAAAAATGTGGCTCATTTGAAACTTGGGTGAAGAATTTCATTTTTATTATTCCAATGTTACGGTCACACAAATTAATTATTTTAACTTAAATAAACAAGATAGTATAAAGCAAATAAAAGATCGATCCCATGAGAAAGGTTTAATTCAAGTTTTTACGCTAGATGATATGAAATTGAAAGGGTTTTGAGGCTATTTAAGTTATGTTATGGTAAACAGAATAAAACAATCAAGCTGAATTAAATAAATCTAAAACTTATCAAGAAAAAAACATTGGTCTCAAGTAAACATTCACCTATGAAAATCAGAATTGATCATTGAAACGATACGCCAATTTATATTCTAAATATTTATCTTTAGACCGACATGCAGTGTAACTAACTCTAACTATTAAACAACCACATTGTCCGCACTATTTATTTAATTCAATGGTAGCCTTAAAAACTACATATGATGATAAATCTAGATAATATAATTGTCTACAGTCTATGTTTGATTTGATTGAATATTTTCTCTAAGATTAATGTAACAGTCTCAATTCGTAAACTCAAAAATATATTATATATATATATTTGTAGTTACCAATTTATATATATATATATATATATATATATATATATATATATATATATTTTCTCGAAATTTCGGCAGAGTTTCCTTTGTATTCTTTAGGTACCAAGTTATTGACTCAATCATTTCTCAACCTGTAACATCAATCACATATTCGTCCCATCATTTGGACATAAAAAAAAACTCAAGCATATTTCAATATCTTGATTCTATTTTCTATAGAACACTGCAATAAAACTAATAAATTCTTAACATGCATCGTCTCTTTATATATATATATACAACCAACCATAATTCAACTTAATAATAATAACCTTACAAATTACATCATACACAAGATAATAAGTTAAACATTACAATTTTAGATATGGAAGCATATTACAACAAAATATTAGTTCTTCCAAGTACATTAATCACATAACAAAATTATTTATCCGAGCATCTACTTTCCAGATCGAGGGTGCGATGTACCTAAAAACATAATTGCATTAAACATGATTAAAACAATTGCACATTTCAATAAGTAACTGATTAAGGACTAATTAGTTATATACATTAAGGTGATTTTCATATCATAGAATTAATTGTCTTATTTTTATTTTTTTTTGAAATTTCTAATTTCATAAATTCTCTTCTAGACAGGGATAAATCTACTAAACTAAAAATATCAAGAGTGTCTCCCACAACCAAGCATATTTAACTTCAAAGTTTTATGATTTATTTTACATCGAGTGATTATCCCATTAATTTGAAAATTTAATTTTTCTTAACATAGTCATTCTACCAGGCATAAATTTCAATAATCGGGAAATGATCTTCAAGGCTCGCCCATTCACCAGGGCATTATTTCCAGTAACCAGGAAATAATTTTTCAAGGCTTGCCCATTCACCATGACATTATTTCTAGTAACTACCCATTCACCAGGGTATTATTTCCAGTAACCAGGAAATAATTTTTCAAGGCCTGCCCATTCACCAGGGCATTATATCCAGTAACCACCCATTCACCAGGGCATTATTTCCAGTATCCAGGAAATAATTTTTTTACAAGGCTTGCCCATTCACCAGGGCATTATTTCCAGTAATCAGGAAATAATTTTTCAAGGCTTGCCCATTCACCAGGGCATTATTTCTAGTAACCAGCACTAATATTTATAATCTATAAAATTCCTTGTACAATAAAAATATAAACTGATTAATTAATCAAAGGTGTTGAACACCTACCTGGTGTATGTGCGCGTGAAGAGGTCCCTTGTTGCTGATCAGGTCCTGCGGCCTCCTCTGCACCAACAAAATTACTTTGTCATTTGTTCATTCATTTGAACCGGTAAAATTCTAATACCCATGACATATTCTTTGATTAAATCCAATACCCTTAATTAAGTTTAATTGACTTTTAATTCAAGGGGGATAAACCCCCCTTTTTGAAACATTTTCTTATTATTATTATTATTTCCACAAAAGTCTCTATTCAATTTAACCTATCAACATCAATTGTCTTAAATTTAGTAAGATTCCTAAATAATATTATTTAAACTCCATTCTCTAATTTTTCTTCTCCATTTAGCCAAAAACTCCTCAATAATATCATTTAAACTCCATTCTCTAATTTTCTTCTCCATTTAGCCAAAAACAACCTAGGGAGGGAAGTGAATATTTTTTCTTTTCTCCTTGAAAAATTCCTACTCCATTCATATAAAAAACACTTATAAACTTTCATCTTCCCATATTTTCCAAACAATTGTATTAAACCTCAAATCCCCTAAATTATTCCTCTCTTGGCCAAATATTCAATTAAAATGGGGAAAATTAATTTTTGTTTCTTTTATTTAAAATTAAACACTTACCCAATCATAATTCATGCTTTCTAACATGGTTCATACATAATTTGCATTATTCCTATAAATTATAACATAAATCCACAACTTCACATAATCATCATTTTGCATAATCCTTCATCAAACATAAAATTAAAGGAATTAATCATTTAGAACATGTTATTTACCTCACTTTGATAAGGATTTAAGGAAAGAATGCAAGAAAAAAAACAAGTTTTCTTCTTCTCCCTCTTCAAACCCTAGCTTGAAATCCTTCCTTCAATGCACTCACCACCTTAAAATCAACCCCCTCTTGATTTTTAATTAAGTTAATCACTCTAATTACTCACTTTAATTAGTGAAATCAATGAGCATTTAAGTAGAAAATCACACAATTCTTCCCCCTCTCTTTGTTTCAAACTCACGGCTAAAAGAGGAAAAGATGAAGCATTTATAGTCTAAGTTTTACCAATTTACACATTGGCCCTCATTTCTTCTTTTTTCTATTTTTGTCACTCAACTCTTCTTTTACTTAATTCACACCATAACATCTTATATTTTATTCTATTGTATCCAACTACAATACTTAAATCTTTTTATTTAATTTATTCAATACTTTATTTATTTTACTCATATTATAATTTAGTGGGTTTTCACATTATCCTCCCCTAAAAAGAATTTTGTCCTCAAAATTGAACCTCGTACCTGAATCTAGAAATAATTCGGGGTGTTTTTGTCTCATTTGAGATTTTCTTTCCCAAGTCACCTCCTCGATTTGGGAATTCCTCCACAATATCTTGATAATTGGAATCTTTTTATTTCTCAATTCCTTCACAGTGTAATCTAAGACTTTCACTGGCTTCATTTCCAATGTTAAATTCTCATCAATTTCCAGAGGAATTTGAGGCAAGACCCGGGATGGATCCACTTCGGCCTTTCTTAACAGAGAGACATGAAACACATCATGGATTTTGGCCAGATGTGGAGGTAGAGCCAATTTGTAAGCCACAGGCCCAATCCTTTTAGTGACCTCAAAAGGCCCTACGTACCTCGGCGCCAATTTCCCTTTCAGACCGAATCTTAACACTTGTTTCCACGGGGCCACTTTCAAAAATACTTTGTCACCAATTTCAAACTCTAGGGGTCTTCTCCTATTATCAGCATAACTCTTCTGTCTATCCTGGGCCGCTTTCATTCTATTTCTTATGATCTTTATCTTCTCAGAGGTAATCTGTACCAGCTCTGGTCCAATTAGTTGTCTATCCCCTACTTCTTCCCAACATACTGGCGTCCGACATCTTCTACCGTATAAGGCTTCATAGGGAGCCATTCCTATTGTAGCCTGGTAGCTGTTGTTGTATGTGAATTCTACTAACAGTAGATGATCTTCCCAGTTCCCTCCAAACTCCAATATACAGGCTCTTAGTAAATCCTCTAATATTTGAATAGTCCTCTCAGATTGACCATCAGTTTGAGGATGAAAAGCTGTGCTTAAATTCAACTTCGTTCCAAGAGCCTGTTGAACACTTGGCCATAATCGAGAGGTAAACCTTGGATCTCGATCTAAAACTATTGACACTGGCACACCGTGTAACCTTACAACTTCATCCACGTATAATTTTGCCAATTTCTCCACTGAGTCTATCATTTTCATTGCTAAAAAGAGTGCAGATTTAGTCAATCGGTCCACAATGACCCAAATAGCATCGTTTCCTCTTTTTCCTCTCGGTAGTCCAGATACAAAATCCATCATGATATTTTCCCACTTCCACTCAGGTATCAATAATGGTTGTAAAAACCCAGCTGGTTTTTGATGTTCCACCTTTACTTGTTGGCAAATCCCACACTTTGCCACATATTCAGCCACTTCTTTCTTCATATTCGGCCACCAATAAAAATCTTTTAAATCTCGATACATTTTAGTACTTCCAGGGTGTGTTGCAAATCTAGACTCGTGGGCCTCCTGTAAAACTTCCCTTTTCAGCAATTGATCATCTGGTAAGTACATTCGTCTTCCAAGGACCACCATTCCATCTTTCTGAATTTGAAATGACGTCTCGATTCCTGACCTCACCCTTTCTCTTATCTTACAAACTTCCAGATCTTCTTGCTGAGCCTATAGTACCCTGTCCCGGAGTGTTGACCTTACTCTTAATTGGGCCACTAAAGACTCATCCGGTCCCGCCTCTATTTGAGCATCGATCTTTCTCAATTCTAGTAATTCTTTTTCATCCCAATCCTCCAATTGAGCATCCACTGTCTTGACCTTGCGACTAAGAGCATCTGCAACTACATTTGCTCTCCCCGGATGATAATCGATTACACAATCATAATCCTTTATCAATTCCACCCAGCATCTTTGCCGCATATTCAATTCCTTCTGCGTCATTAAATACCTCAAACTCTTATGATCCGTAAATATCTGAACCCGAGACCCATATAAATAGTGCCTTCATACTCTTAAGGCAAACACCACAGCGGCTAATTCTAAATCATGCACCGGGTAATTGATCTCGTGAGCCTTTAACTGTCTTGAGGCATACGCAATTACTTTACCGTGTTGCATTAATACACACCCTAGTCCCTTCTTCGATGCATCACTATAGACCACTAATCCTTCAGTTCCTAATGGGAGTGTTAACACCGGTGCAGTAGTGAGTCTTTTTTTCAGTTCTTGGAAGCTTTCTTCGCATTCTTGAGTCCACTCCCACTTTGTCTCTTTTCGAGTCAACCGAGTCATGAGAATAGCTATGGTAGAAAAGCCCTCGATAAATCTTCGATAGTACCCTGCTAATCCAAGAAAACTACGAATTTCAGTGATATTTGTAGGTCTTTCCCATTTCAACACTGCTTCAACTTTTCTAGGATCCACCGATATTCCTTCAGCCGATATAATGTGTCCTAGAAAAATCACTTCCTTCAGCCAGAATTCACACTTACTAAGTTTGGCATATAGTCGATGCTCCCTTAAGGTCATCAATACCTGCCTCAGATGTTGTTCATGCTCCAGATATGACTTTGAATAAATTAAGATGTCGTCTATGAATACCACCACAAACTTGTCTAAGTATGGTCGGAAGACCCTGTTCATCAAATCCATGAACATAGCTGGTGCATTTGTTAGCCCAAACGGCATTACTAAGAACTCGTAATGTCCATACCGAGTTCTAAATGCTGTTTTTGCTACATCTAGTTCCTTAATCCTCAACTGATAGTATCCCGATCTCAGATCTATTTTCGAAAACACTCTCGCCCCCTTCAGCTGATCAAACAAATCATCTATCCGTGGGAGCGGATATTTGTTCTTTATTGTTACTCTGTTCAACTGCCTGTAATCTATACAAAGCCGAAGGGTCCCGTCCTTTTTCTTCACAAATAGCACAGGAGCTCCCCAGGGTGAATTACTCGGACGAATAAACCCTTTATTTAGTAATTCTTGAAGTTGGATCTTCAGTTCAGCCAACTCAGCTGGTGCCATCCTATACGGTGATTGGGCTATTGGAGACGTACCAGGCAATACATCAATAGTGACCTCTACTTCTCTCTCTGGGGGGACTCCCGGCAGTTCATCCGGAAATACATCAGGAAACTCCCTTACTATTGGAACATTTGACACTTGACTATCTTCCATTTTGGTTTCTAAGACATAGGCAAGGTAAGCCTCACATCCCTTTTTTATCATTTTTCTAGCGGCCATAGCTGAAATAATACAGTTTGGGATGACATTTCTCTCCCCCCTAAACACTATCTTTTTACCATTAGGCCCTTGAAGAGTTACTGTTTTTGTGAAACAGTCCATTTGAGCTTTATTTATACTTAGCCAATCCATTCCCAAGATGACATCAAAATCATGTAATTCTAGTGGTAATAAATCTACTTTTAACTCATGACCACCTATATTAATCTGGACCCCCTTATACATATGATCAACATTCATATTTTCACTTAATGGAGTGCTTATAATAAACCCATTTTCTATTCTACAAGGATTTCTCCCTAATTCCCCCACAAGTTTATTTGCAACAAATGAGTGTGTGGCACCCGAATCAAACAGTACATGAACAGATAGAGAATTTAGTTGCAATGTACCTGCAACTACGTCAGAAGCGGCTCTGGTCTCCTCCTGGGTCATGTAGTATACTCTACCTTGGGTTCGACCCCCCCGTATTCTGTCACCCTGGGCATGAGTTCGGCTTCTATTGCCACTGGCCCCTGACAAAACCTGTCTGGCTGGTCTATTCACGGTAGCAGACTGCTGCTGACTCTGAGCTTGCTGTTGATTTTTGGTGATTTCAGTCCTACGAGGACAATCTCTTCGGAAGTGCCCTTGACCCCCACAATAATAGCAGCCTCGGCCTAAGTGCGGGCAGTCCCTCCACATGTGCTCCCCTCTGCATATGTAACACCGCCCTGGTGTTGCAGAACAGTCCCCTGGATGCCTTTGCCCACATTGAACACATAACGGATAAGTGATTGTTCTCTGCTCTGACACTCCTCTAGAAAAATTACCCCTGAGGTTTGGCTGTCCTCCTGTCGACCCCACCTCAATAGTCTGAACTGATGCAACTGATGTACCTCCCACCCTTTTAAACTGGTTGTACTGTCCTTTCCCCTTTTTTGAGAAAGGGGGTCTGTTATGGGTGTACTCTGTATCCTTTCGTTTACCTAGACCATGCTGGCCTTGTTGGCCCTCTTTCATACAAGCTTCTAGAGCCTCCGCTGCTTCAACAAGATCTCTAGTGGTCTCAAACTTAAATGCAATCAACCCTTGTCTCAACTCTTGACAAAATCCATCCCTCAACCTTTCCACCCTATGTTGCTCACCGGGGACATAATGCGAAGCAAACATGGAGAGGTCATGAAACCTCCTCTCATAATCAAGTACTGACATGTCTCCTTGCCTCAGGGCCAGAAACTCTTGCTCCTTAATTTTTCGATGATAGGAGGAGTAAAACTGATGTTCAAACTGCATTTTAAACTCAGCCCAAGTCCAGGATCCTGCGGGTCTCCTTGATCTCACTGTATCCCACCAAGACCGTGCCCTATCAGAAAGCAAATGAGCAGCACAATTCACTCGCAAGCCCTCTGTTACCTACATCTGATCCAGAGTATCCTCAATTGTGCGAAGCCATCTTCCCGCTATCTCGACGTCTGGTTCTCCTAAAAAGGGCTCACACCCAAGTTCTCTCATGCTTTTTACAATCCGCACTAATGTGACCACATTATCAGCTTTTGTCATAGCCGCTGGAGCTGTTTATACTGCCGGAGTTATTGGGATTGTCGGGGCCGAGGCACCAGGCATTGCCTCAATCACTGCTCTCACTATCTGAGCTATGAACGAAGGGTCGACATGTAGTGTAGGAACTGCTGCAGGTGCTGGAGTCGTAGCTGGAGCCATAACTGGAGGCACGACTTCCTGCCTTTGCTGGTCTGAACCCTCAGGTTGTAACCCCTCAGTTTGCCTCAAGTCAGTGTCACGAATGAGTCCAGTCGACTCTCCCAGTCTTGACTGCTGGGGCTCTAAGGGCATATGAGAGGCAGTATCCTCTAATGGATCCTCTCCTTGTCTCTCCTCAAACCCTTCTCCAAATATTGTACCTTTCCTTGTACGAACCATCCTGGCACAAGTCAAAAATTTATTAAACCCCTTTATTATATATATATATATATATATATATATATTTGTTTTTTTCCACTCCTGAACCCAAGCCAGGGCTCTGATACCAACTGTAACAGTCTCAATTCGTAAACTCAAAAATATATTATATATATATATATATATTTGTAGTTACCAATTTTTTTTTTTTATATATATATATATATATTTTCTCGAAATTTCGGCAGAGTTTCCTTTGTATTCTTTAGGTACCAAGTTATCGACTCAATCATTTCTCAACCTGTAACATCAATCACATATTCGTCCCATCATTTGGACATAAAAAAAAAACTCAAGCATATTTCAATATCTTGATTCTATTTTCTATAGAACACTGCAATAAAACTAATAAATTCTTAACATGCATCGTCTCTTTATATATATATACAACCAACCATAATTCAACTTAATAATAATAACCTTACAAATTACATCATACACAAGATAATAAGTTAAACATTACAATTTTAGATATGGAAGCATATTACAACAAAATATTAGTTCTTCCAAGTACATTAATCACATAACAAAATTATTTATCCGAGCATCTACTTTCCAGATCGAGGGTGCGATGTACCTAAAAACATAATTGCATTAAACATGATTAAAACAATTGCACATTTCAATAAGTAACTGATTAAGGACTAATTAGTTATATACATTAAGGTGATTTTCATATCATAGAATTAATTGTCTTATTTTTATTTTTTTTTGAAATTTCTAATTTCATAAATTCTCTTCTAGACAGGGATAAATCTACTAAAATAAAAATATCAAGAGTGTCTCCCACAACCAAGCATATTTAACTTCAAAGTTTTATGATTTATTTTACATCGAGTGATTATCCCATTAATTTGAAAATTTAATTTTTCTTAACATGGTCATTCTACCAGGCATAAATTTCAATAATCGGGAAATGATCTTCAAGGCTCGCCCATTCACCAGGGCATTATTTCCAGTAACCAGGAAATAATTTTTCAAGGCTTGCTCATTCACCAGGACATTATTTCTAGTAACTACCCATTCACCAGGGTATTATTTCCAGTAACCAGGAAATAATTTTTCAAGGCCTGCCCATTCACCAGGGCATTATATCCAGTAACCACCCATTCACCAGGGCATTATTTCCAGTATCCAGGAAATAATTTTTTTACAAGGCTTGCCCATTCACCAGGGCATTATTTCCAGTAATCAGGAAATAATTTTTCAAGGCTTGCCCATTCACCAGGGCATTATTTCTAGTAACCAGCACTAATATTTATAATCTCTAAAATTCCTTGTACAATAAAAATATAAACTGATTAATTAATCAAAGGTGTTGAACACCTACCTGGTGTATGTGCGCGTGAAGAGGTCCCTTGTTGCTGATCAGGTCCTGCGGCCTCCTCTGCACCAACAAAATTACTTTGTCATTTGTTCATTCATTTGAACCGGTAAAATTCTAATACCCATGACATATTCTTTGATTAAATCCAATACCCTTAATTAAGTTTAATTGACTTTTAATTCAAGGGGGATAAACCCCCCTTTTTGAAACATTTTCTTATTATTATTATTATTTCCACAAAAGTCTCTATTCAATTTAACCTATCAACATCAATTGTCTTAAATTTAGTAAGATTCCTAAATAATATTATTTAAACTCCATTCTCTAATTTTTCTTCTCCATTTAGCCAAAAAACTCCTCAATAATATCATTTAAACTCCATTCTCTAATTTTCTTCTCCATTTAGCCAAAAACAACCTAGGGAGGGAAGTGAATATTTTTCTTTTCTCCTTGAAAAATTCCTACTCCATTCATATAAAAACACTTATAAACTTTCATCTTCCCATATTTTCCAAACAATTGTATTAAACCTCAAATCCCCTAAATTATTCCTCTCTTGGCCAAATATTCAATTAAAATGGGGAAAATTAATTTTTGTTTCTTTTATTTAAAATTAAACACTTACCCAATCATAATTCATGCTTTCTAACATGGTTCATACATAATTTGCATTATTCCTATAAATTATAACATAAATCCACAACTTCACATAATCATCATTTTGCATAATCCTTCATCAAACATAAAATTAAAGGAATTAATCATTTAGAACATGTTATTTACCTCACTTTGATAAGGATTTAAGGAAAGAATGCAAGAAAAAACAAGTTTTCTTCTTCTCCCTCTTCAAACCCTAGCTTGAAATCCTTCCTTCAATGCACTCACCACCTTAAAATCAACCCCCTCTTGATTTTTAATTAAGTTAATCACTCTAATTACTCACTTTAATTAGTGAAATCAATGAGCATTTAAGTAGAAAATCACACAATTCTTCCCCCTCTCTTTGTTTCAAACTCACGGCTAAAAGAGGAAAAGATGAAGCATTTATAGTCTAAGTTTTACCAATTTACACATTGGCCCTCATTTCTTCTTATTTCTATTTTTGTCACTCAACTCTTCTTTTACTTAATTCACACCATAACATCTTATATTTTATTCTATTGTATCCAATTACAATACTTAAATCTTTTTATTTAATTTATTCAATACTTTATTTATTTTACTCATATTATAATTTAGTGGGTTTTCACAATTAATAACATAGATTTGTCATAATTATTAAACTTAGTTGCTTCACAAGTTTAGATATTACAACTTCGATTTTGATAGCAAACTTAGCAATAAATTAGTTAGAATAATAACTTAGAGTCCGCTTTAACAATCAAACTAAACAATTATAAGAAATAATTACAGGAAAACAAATATATGCATCATGTAAACTTAAAAGAAAAGGTAAAATAGATCTCACAGTTCTTGAATTCTGAAGGTTTTTGTGTCTTTGTAACCAAGAAAAAAAAACTTAGCCTTGCATATCTATCAAAAAACTAATGAAGAGAAAAGATGAATACATGATTTCAGGTATAGGAGGAAAGGGTGGAGTTTTTTTTCTCTTTCTGACCGCCCCTCCCTTCCTTTTTCTCTTTCTTTTTATTTGATAGGCAACATTAATCCTTACTTCCGTACAAATTAGTCATTTTATAAGTAGACAATTTACATTTAAGTAATGTAACAACTATTTTTCTAAAAAAAAAAAAAAAAACAGTCTTGCATAAAATCTTCAAGCTTTGACTTTGAACTTAGAGAAGTTAAATTTCCCAAATAAAAACTTGGATGTCGGTTTGGATGCTTGGGAAGTGAATTGAATTTGTTTCTTCACAAAACCTGTTTGCTGGTAGAATTTATAAGTCGAAAGGTATGAATTATCTCAATTATCTTCAATTTACTTCTTTTTGAATCTTACTGGAATCACTTCATTTCGACCTCTAGAGCTTAGGCTCTGCACAAAACATCGATCGGTGGTCAAATCTACCAACGTTCGATACAGGATGGAACATGGTTTGAATTATCTCTAATTTACTTCTTTTTTAATCTTACATCCAAAAGTACCTTAAAAATATAAAACAAAGAATATCAAGACATTTTATATAAAAAACATAGGCAAAATACTAGGTAAGTATGGGTAAAACTATCAAATAATATGGTTGCGTCATTTATGCACATATTCTCCATTAACTCCTCATATGGTTCCTTTAGTTTTAACATTTTATGTTTCGCTACGAAACTATTTTTTTCATGTTTTAGTCATTGGGTTTGCAATAAGAGAGAAATCAAAGGAAAATGGGGGACGTGAGAAAAAGTTATCGGTCAATAATATTTTGACAATAAAAAAGTTGATCATTATGTCAGTGAATTTTACTTGATGAGAGGAGCTTTATTGAGATGTTTCTTACCCTTGATCTTGCTAGAAAAAATAGATAAGATCTTTCGATCTTTATTTATATTTAGGATGATGTTTTGGTTTTTTGACAAATAAAGGGGTTGTTAGAGGTTATATATTGGTTTGTGGAAGTTTATAGGGTGTTTCTTTTATAATTTCAAGTAAAAAATGGGTTGAATTTTTTTTTTTTTTTTTTTTGTCTAATAAGTAGGGACCTAACTTTCTAGTCACATCAAATGGCCTAAAGCCCACTAGTAAATGGTATGTCATTTACCACTATAGATGCCACATCGTTTTCTTATTTGTTTTCTTCTTATAGATGGCCATGTGGACTTGGCCTCTTTTGTTATGGGCCAAGTGTGTTGGCCCACTCAAGCCCAATTAAATGACCTTTTTTTGTTGAGGTCTTTATGGCTTTTTCATTCTATTTTTAATTAAATTTTATTTAAATAAATTACTTTAAAATATATCAAGGGCATCATTTTATTAAATACTGCTTTATTTTTACCTGGATTTCAACTAAGACTATAGAGTTCTTTTTATAATATTAGTGAGTGCTCTTTTTATATATTCTTTCATGATTTTGTTTTTAAATTATATTCATTGACTTTTCTACGCATGTCTATTTTTATTATTTTATAATTAAAAAAAATAGACTCTAAAAAGCTCATTGTGGAATCGCTCGAGCAATGTATTATTCTTATATTTTTTTTAATATATTCATGTCAAGAATATAAAAAATATATATATTAAAACTTGCGTTTTATGATTCTAATATGCTTATTTTAAAAATAAAATAAGTATTGAGGTTAAAAAAAAAGAAGCTCATTAATAAGATGAAGAGGTTTGAATTGAAGAGATACCTTTTTTTTATCATTATTTTAAATCGTCCAAATTTGTTTTTGATAATTATTCTAATTGCTTTCAATTTTTATCAAATAAAGCATATGGTGAAAAACAAAACTATATTTTTTTTGAGAAAATTAGATTTATAAGAAAAGAAGGAATTATACAACCAAATTATTTTTTTTTCAATGAAATTTAAATTATTAATTTTCTTATAAGAAAAATTGACATATAATTAAATAAAAAATTTGATTAGCTCCTCTTGGCATGACATCAACTTTCTTAGTTTGTATTTATCTCTTGAATTTCTAGTTTATTTTTTTAGTTAGCGTTAATGACTCTTTTTAATATTTTTTCGGATATATAATTTTTGATTTATTTGATTAAACTCATGTGTTAACTTTTTATTTAACAATTAATTTTTTTTCTTTAAGCTAAAAAACACTCTTAAAACGCTTGAATAATTTTTTTATGTTAAGAATTAACTTTTGATTTGACCCGGATTGAAGCATGTGTAAGATAACTAGTAAAATTTGTAAGTAAAAGAAATAAATTTGTCATAAGTAAAAGAAAGCAATAAGTACATAAAATTATGAGTAAATTGTATAATAAATTATGTATATGAGACTGACTATTGTTTTAAGCTATTTAATTATCTATTTATATTTTTATAGAGATAAAATCTCACATAAACATAAAATCCTTATCTTAAACAAACAATCTATAACATATAAAGACTATACAATCTTAATCCTAGCATAATTTGCACTTATTTACTTGCACACATCTTTATAGTAGTCACATGTGCTCATATGAATTTATAATACCCATAACTTAAGTTCTTTTTTTATATAGGATTTGATTAAATGTAAAACTCTGAGAAACATATTTTTATATATAAAAAAAATCATTATGGTGAGTATAATAATAATAGTACAGTTAAATAAAGAAGAAGAAAGTTGGTAACCCAAAAAAAAAAAGAGAGAGAATTGGAGACCTAAAGTGGAAGAAACAAACAGGGGAGAACTAGACTAAAAGGTATGAATAAATGAGGGATATATAAAAAAAAAAAAAAAAAAAAAAAAAAGAGGGGGGTGAGAGAAGAAAATTGGCATCCCTTAAAGGAGGAGAGCTAATGACATAAAAGAAAGAAAAAAGGGAGATCAAGAGTCACTCACTATCTCTTTATTTTTTCTCAAGAACTTAACCTAGGGTTGTTGTTTTCTTGCATGCAACTTACCCATAACATTTGAAATTGCTCTAGGAAGGTCTTAGATTTGTCCTAGTTATGTTTTTTGCTCTTTGAAACCCCTTTCTTCCTCAAATGTTTTGGCATATAGGATTTGATTAATCAATCACTTAATGTGAAACTTAATCTCTTAGACAATTTTCAAACTCACCCTTCTTTACTGGTTTATGGTCAATTTTATCTTTCTTCACTATTTTTCTTAAAAACTAACAATAAACTATATTGTTCTTAATCACATGATACATGAGTAGTTTAAATGTGATATAAATAATGCATCCATATTTCTTTATTTAATATAAATGAAAGAATATTGATTTACCTTTTATATTTCAATCCAATCGATCAAAAAATTAATCATGAATGACATGAAAAATCAAGAATTGTTTTTCCAAAATATCAACCATATTTCACTATCTAACATGTCAGACATTTAAGAAATTTCAAAATAAAATGTTTTCTACCTTTTTAGCATGATATTACAATTATAATAACTATAATTTTGATTTATAGTTAATTTATCAATTCAAGCAATTAACTTCCTATTCTTTCATCTTCTTTAAAAAGTCCTCAATCCAATCTTTATTTGAAGAAACCAAAGATTTCTAAAAAAACGATAAACCTTAACCTTCTTTCTTTAAACATATAAATGACATCTTCAAGCTTTGCAAAATAAAACCCTTCTCTTATAAATGAAAGAGTGATTAAACTGATATATCATGCTTACTTATCTATCATCAATATTTTCCCAAAAAAACTGATTCAAAAATGTCTTTGGGCAATATCAAGAAGAAATTCAATAAGAAGAAGATAACTTGTTTGCCTTAGATATATAGAGAGAGGCTTCCATTCTAGAAAAATCATGTGAACCTCAATAGATAAAGATAATAAAACCACACTTTGACAAAGAATGAAAATGCTAATAGATCTTTGACGTAATCCAACTATATAGGATTACCACCAAGCCTAGCAAGGATATGTGATAACTTTATCATTTTTTAGTCTAATCAAATAACATCTTTGTATTTAGGTATAGGATGCTTATATTTCTATATGATTTGACTTTAATAGGAGCCTATACCTAAAAGGTTAGCTACGTAGCTTTATGCATCCATATAATTTATTACAAGTCAATTGAAGATTTATTGGTAAGTACTCCTAAATATAGTGTTCTTTTTAAGAAGGAGAAGAAAGGAACCAAATTTTCCTTCTAGATAGAACATGTGGCATTTTTTCTCTTTTGGGTATATAGATATTTAATTTTTTCTAGGTCTTATAAATTAAATAAGGCCTAGTTAAATATAGTGGTGACCTCGGCTAATGGTAGGACCATTGTCCTAAAACCTTTTATGTTAAATCATATATACATGGTATTAGAGGAATTCCAAGTGAGAGGTGAAGACCACCCTTTCAAGATAAAAGGAAACTTTTATTGAATTTTATGGTTTCAAAATTCTAAAGAAAGTGAAAAATGTAACATAGTTAACAAAACACAATTTTGGATTCTATAGTGTGAGAGACTTTATGCTAATATTTGGAAATCAATTAAGGTTTTTCCTATTGTACAAGAAAGTTATATATATGTCATCTTAAACCTTTCTTTAAAAGAGATGGCTAAGAAAAATTTATACGATGAAGAATCTCTTATAAAAGATAGTAAGATAAGGCCTACCAAAAATTTAGCCAATAGATTAGCTAGGAAATTGAGCAAAACAAACTTTTGGTGAGAAATCCTTATACTTTAGTTATTCATTAAACCCTATTGGATAACTTGTCTTCTAATATATTTTCTTATTTTTTTAGCACCATAATATATAAAAGCTCCTTCTATAAAGGTCTCTCAACCAACCAATTATTTATAGCACATTAATGTTGAAAAAAAGAAGATGATGATGCTCTTATCTATAAGTTGAAAAAAAGACCAAAGGTTAGTATTTTTATTGATAAATTCCTTTTTTCTTACTCCTCTAACATTTGCACTTAGTCATTGTCACTTTTATTTTTTAGGTGCTAGTTCCCAAAGGCATTCCTTTAACTACTCTTTCACAAGCTAAAGCTAGATCACCATCGCCATCTTTAAATAGATATCTAAAACTTATAGTTACTTTTTATTGTTTATAAAGAGCCTATGAGAGTGTGTTCATTAGCCACTAACTATAGCCATGCCAATTTGGATGTGATCCTAAAAGGAAAATCTTTCCTAACTAGTGATTTCAGCATGGATGAAATTAGTGAGGAAGAAGTCTCAAGAGTTAACATCAATGGAACTTTCATAAGGTAAATTAAAGAAGTATATACTAATGTTTCTATAATCCCCTTATCATGTGAAGATAAGAGTGGACATACTCTATTGTTACCAATTTTTATAGCACATTATTGTTGAAAAAGAAAAAGATGATGCTTTTATCTATAAGTTTATACTAATGCTGCTATAATCCCCTTACAAAACTAATTGTTTCCCTTAGCTATGTTAGTCCCTCCTCTGTGTTGGAGATTGAGTAAGACTTGGCTATGAGTGCTAAGAAGACTATTATGGAATCCTTTTATTCAAATCAAAAGGTAATTCATTTCTATTAGTTAAGTTTACTTTTATTTAGTTTCAAATACCAATCATCCCTAATAAAAATTATTTTCCTTTATCTTGCCAAGAAATTTTGAATGACTTGATAGCTTTCTTAGATCCTATAATTGCATGGAGGATGTCTAGCATAGAAGTAGATTTTGAGGATGATAAAAAAAAAAAAAAAAAAAAGCTCTAGTAGGGAATGTCAAGGAGATTTTAGAGTTTCCAAAGCAATGAATGCATATCCTCAGCGACCAAACCAAAATATAACATCTCTAACAACTAATGGACAACATTCTATCCTAAAAATTCACAAAATCATTAGGCCAAGATACCATTTACACTAAAGTTGCATATAAGTTATGAAGAAGCTTAAGAACTTATGGTGTTGTAAAAAAAATCATGAGAAGATGACACCACTGGCTAATCTTTTTTGTGAAGAGACTCTCATTAATCTTGTAGTCATATAAAGCTAAAAAAAACTATATTAAGAGAAAGATTAGCCAAAATTAAAAGAATAATATTAGAGATAAGAATTTTTACAAGTCATGTGGACATAGAAGCTAAAAGCCATATGCAAAAGGCATTTTCCCTTAAAACTTCAAAGGATACCTCATGGGTTGGTCTTAAGCATTAATGAGCATCAAGGAAGAATGTTATAAAAGAGCTTCAATATATTTCCAAGTTATAAGAAAACTTTAAGACTAGATTAAAAGTAGCTTGTCTTAAGCCTCTTTGCTATTTTAAACAATTTTTGTTGAATCGAATAATTTTTGCTCTATTTTAATGCAATTTTGTAATCTCATATATTTAATTGATACCAATTCTGTGTATAATTTTCTTTTATATATGAAATTTTCATACATCACATGTTTGTTAATCTTTGAAAAAAGTTCTCACTTTTTTTGTTAACTTTCTGCGTTTTTGAATAAAACTTGTTCTCTAACCATCTAACTTGTTAACTATTTGTATTTAAAAATAACTCAAATTCTTATTGTTATTAAGAATCAATAAAAAAAAAAACCTTAAGTAATAAATATGTAATAGCATAACTATTAGGCTTGAAATATAAATAGTACAAATCTTAGGTCATTTCACACATAGATTTCCAAGTCAATCCTTTACTTATCTTATAATTTCAATCTTTCATTGCATCCATCATATAAGGCTAATACCTCTTCATATATCCACCATTGATTGATTGACAATGCAATTTCCTATCTTAGTTTGTTAAATTATATGAACCTCCTCTAAATACTTTAAAATAATATATAAACCTTCCTAGTTAAAGGATTACTAACCAAATTTTGAATCCTTATTGTTTATTGGTAATATGACCTTCCATACAAGGTCATATTTAAAAAAGCTTTTTTTATTTAACATATTTTTTGTATGTTCTCTTCACCTTTTTCTTACAAGCTAACAAGTTATCTAATACATCGAAACCTTGCTTCATCTAAATCATTTAATTATACTAGCATAGCATAAGAATAATTTATGTTATCTATCTTACATTGTATAACCCTTCTAAGTTATTGTACTATAAGCTTCATAGGTAACATAACATTATGGCCATAAGTTAGAGTTAATGATTAAATTCCTAAAACAGTCTTTAGCAAAGTCCTTTATATCTATAATACTTCTTACAAATGCATCATGCCAAATCTTATAATAGTTTTGACCAATTTCTACATCTTAAGGATTAGAGTTTGGTCAATTTCGTTTATTCATTGGCCTAGATATATTAAGAAGTAGAATAAATTATTCTAAATTCATATTCGTGTGAAAATTCTTTAATGTCCTTCCTAATGAATATTTTCCTTGATAAATAATGATTGTTTATAAAAGTTCAGACCCGTGAATAATTCATTTCTTGATGAATTTGATAACAGTTTCTTGATAGTTTTCTGTTTACTTTTGCTTTAGCCTAGATAACCTCCAAATCCCTCCAAATTGCATATCATATAGCATAAAAATCTGAACTAGACCTTCCTCTTGGGATTGACCCCTTACTTGCTCTGTACTATCTTGAGTGTTGTGTTTTAAGCCAGGGTAATTAATATGTGCGACCGTGACATCGCAACAAATTTTGGCGTTGTTGCCATGAAAGTGATTTTAGTTGATTCTTGTGCTATGATTTTTATTTGATGTGATTGTTATTTATTTTGTTGAAAAAAAAAAGAGAGATTTGCTTGCAATGTTCTTGTACAGTTACTGTTCAAACCCAATTTTTTAGTGGAATTAACCATTTGTTTCTTAAAAGGAAATGACATTGTGAACAAGACTAGTTGTCTTTAGCTACTAGCCTCATCCTATCGAGGCTAAATTCCATTGTTTTTTAGGGGTTTTACACAATTTTTGTTTTCTAGCATAGAATTTTTATTCAATTTACATTGTTTTCAATCTCTTGTATGACTGATTTCTTTTGAGTTTTTTTTACTATTTATGCTTGTAACCCATTCTACTAATGAGAGTCAAGTGCATGTAGATCTAAAAATTAAAAACACTTTATGCAGGTTACAAAAAGAAGCTCACGTCAACACCAGGGTTGTTACACGACAATAGACATTAAAGGAGCTCGCTGCTCCTAACATGGAGAATTAACCATTATGCATAAACATTGATAATAATGTCAAGTTCGAGCTTAAGTTTGGTTTTATACACTTACTATTAATATTCAATGGACTTGCTAGAGAAGATCCTCATACTCATCTCAAGGAGTTCCACATGGTTTGTGTTGGTATGAAACCGAATGAAGTTGATGAAGAACATGTCAAGTTGAAAGCTTTTTTTTTTCTTTAAAAGGGGCAGTAAAGACATGTCTTTTCTCTATTCTCCCAGGTTCTATTAGAACTTGAAATGGCATAAAGAAGATTTTCCTTGAAAAGTATTTACAAGCATCTCAAGTTGCCAACATAAGGAAAAAAATATATAGGATTCGGCAATCTCATGGGGAGACACTTTTTGAGTATTGAGAAAGATTTGAGAAACTGTGCATTCAATGCCTTATCGTCAAATACTCGATCTGCTGCTCATTCAATACTTCTATAAGAGATTGATGCCTACTGACCACAGTATCATTGATGCGGCAAGTGGAGGGGCATTGGTAGATAAGACACTGAGGCTACACACCAATTAATCTTCAATATAGCAGCCAACTCGAAATAATTTGGCAGTCATGGAGATTTCCCAAGAAAATGAGTAATTGAGGTAAGTATTTCTAACCTTAAGAATAAAGTTAATGATCTTACTTTTTTTGTACATTCTTTGGCTTGTGGAAATATACAACAGGTGAAAGTTTGTAGCATATGCTCCTTACAAGAATATGCTTCCAACATGTGCCCAACAATGCAAGAAGATTACATTAAACAAGCTAATAAAATTGATGGAGCATTCAATGGACAGCCCCAACATAAGTATGATCCCTTTTCCAACATATACAATCCCGAATGGAGATATCATCAAAACTTACGCTATAGGAATCCGTCTCAACAAGGAAATCTAGGCCGACAATTTTATGGATTTCAGCCCCAACAGAATTATCAAGCGAGACAACCCCTTGCATTCACAAATTCTAATGTTATGGGGTCATTGAGTGATGATCTTTGTGAGATGATAAAAATTGTGGCTTATAACATAATGAACTTACAACAAAATATCATGTCTTTTCAATAGGAAATAAGGTCAAGCATTCACAACTTAGAGAAGCAAATAAAGAAAGTAGCTTCAAGTGTAAGGAAATTGGAGGCATAAATAAATAGAAAGTTGCCCTCCCAAGCATTAAATCTAGAAGAGAATGTTAGTGTGATCATGCTGTGAAGTGGGAAAGAACTTAAAAAGCAAAAGTCGAAACAAATTAAGATGGAGGAAGAAGAGGAGAAAGAAACAAAATTGAGTATAAAGAAGAAACATCCTTCTTCTCCATAAATTGAAAAAACAACCAACACTTTAAAGGTAAATACTAACTCATTGAATTCTAGTTTTAAAACAATTCCACCCTTTCCTTTGAGTTTTTTTAGGTCTGAGAAAGAGAACAAAGAAAAAGAGATTTTAGAGGCTTTCAAAAAAGTGGAACTCAACATTCATTTGATTGATGTTATTAAGCAAATTTCCAAGTATGCCAAATTCTTGAAAGAGTTGTGTACTACTAAGAGAGCCTATAAGCTAAAAGGCCATGAAATGGTAAGTATGGGTGAAGTGGTATCTGCTATTGTTCAAAAGAATATGCCTTCGAAGAAAAAAGACTCAACTGCGTTTACTATCCCATGTGTTACTGGTAATGCTAGTTTTAAAAGGGCCTTATGCGATTTAGGTGCATCCATTAGTGTTATGCCTAAACATGTTTATGATTCTCTTAGTTTGGAGCCTTTGAATAAAATTACTATTGTAATACAATTTGCAGATCATAGTTTTTTTTTTTATCCACTTGGTGTGATAAAAGATATCCTGGTAAAGATTGATAGTTTATTTATTCCATGTGATTTTTATATTTTTGATATGAAATGTGATTCTTGTGATTCATGAAACAATACTCCTATATTGTTTAAGAGACCATTCTTAAAAACTGTCAATACAAAAATTGATTATGGTAAGGATACTTTGTCCATAGAAGTAGGAGATGTAAAGAGTGAATTTAATTTTCATGATGCAATGAAATATCCTTATAACAATGTTTATTCTATTACATGCTATGACCAAGTTCATAAGTGTGTGTAGTAAGTTTTTGATTTTGATTGTGAGGATTGATTAAGCATAGCTTTGAGCTATGGTTATGATTTTACTAAGATAGAAAAGATGGAGAGGCATATATGTGTTCCCCAAAATGTGCACGAATCAGCATTGCCTTTGCAAGCTTTGCAAACCATTCCACATGGTAATGTCTTTGTTGATTTAATACTATCACATAAAAAGCTTTTGTCATCTATTTTACAGGCTCTCAAGTTAGAATTGAAATCTTTGCCAATAATTTAAAGTATATATTTATTGGCGACAACAATACACTTCTTGTTATCCTTATAACTTATTGTTGATGGATGATTGTTGAGCTAACATCAGACCCTGGATCAAGAGTCTTGCAACTCAACTAATTTTCATAGAAGGAGATGAAACCTATATTGGTCCTTGATTTCAAGAAAACCTATCGACTTATTATTAAAGTTGTTTTACAGTTAACAATGTCGTATTATGCCTATATTGGTCCATAAAAACAAGGAGACATGTTGACTTAATTGTTGAAATCCAATCACAATCAAAATACAATGCTAATTTGATGAAAACAGATTAATATTATTGTTTTTTTAATATAAATATTTACATACACGTGTATACATAAAAAGATGAAAATATAGTTTTACAAAATAAAACTAACTTTCACTTGAAAGTCATTAAAAATAAAATAAAAATGCATGAGTGAATAGTAATCTATTTTCAAAAATGAATTTTTATGGGTGCTTGCATACATAGAAATGAGAAAGCAAAGTTTTACAAAATTAAGCTAACACAAATGCAAAGTTGATAAAAATAAAATAAACATGCATGGTGAATAATGACATGCATGAATAGTGAAATATTCATTAGTTTGTAATTTGAATAGTAACCTGCTTTCAAAAATGGTTTTTTATACGCATATGCATATGTAAAATGACAAAAACACAATTTATGAATTGAAGCTAATGTGAAGCCTATAAAAATAAAATAAAAAATACATGGATGAATGGTAACCATGCATGAATAGAGTAATATGACATTTTTTTGCGTCTTTGAATAGTAAAATTCTTCTTCACCATAAGAAAAGAAAAACAACCATAGTTTAGCTTAGGGGGTTCCATGCAAGGTAGAGGTGTTAGGGTTGTTATTGGTTGCGGAGACTATTATGGTGTTTGTGATAGAGGGGTTTTTCTCGCCTGCTTTCGACGAGAAACCTGCTTTCTTTCTTTTCCCTCTCTTTTCTTCCCTTCTTTTTTTCTCCTCTCTTATTTATTGGCTCAAATAACCACAATTTTCCCTATATAATCTCCTTTTCTCCTTCTCTCTTTCTATTTTGGCAATTTCTTTATCCACCTTTAAGTTTTGTTCTTTCTTTTTTTTTCCTCTATTTATAAAAAGGGAAAGGCTTCTAGAAGCTTTCTTTTGTAGCGATTTCAAATGTTTTTTCAATATTGAGAGGGGCAGTGGTGAAAGAAATGATGACAAGGAAAGGAGTGAGGGCTTTATGTTTATAGTTGTGTCGAAGAGTGTGGATGGAAGGATATAGTACAATCATTTAAGCATGAGAGAGGAGTGGTGCAACATAGAAAAAGGAAGAAAATAAGTTGGGCAAGCACCAAAACAACATTGTTTTGGTGTATGCCTTTTGTTTTTCCATGTAAAACGATGTCATTTTGCTAATGTTTTTTTTTTCACACAAAATGACATCATTTTTCTTAAAAGAGGAATTTTTTCAAGTAAGTCCTCAAAGTTTGCTGTTTTTTTCAGTTTAGTCCTTAGAATTTTTTTTTCTTGGCCAATTGGACATTTTTTCATAATTTCTTTCAATTCAGTCCTTATTTGTATATTTTCACAGTCCTCTCATTTCTTCACTTTCTCTAGTTTAGTCCTTGGATTTGTAAATTTGTTTTGACCCTTGAAATATATTTTTCTTTCGCAGTTTTTACTGAGAATAGAGTAAAAGAGTGATTTTTGTTAAATATATTTTTCTTTTGCAGTTTTTACTTATTTGGACATGAAATGTTTTTTTAAAAAGAGTTAAAAATTAGGTTATTACAAAGATGAATCATAAGATTAAACAAACCTAACTAAAGTAAATTACATAAATTGAGAAATAAAAGTTTAAGATAAATAAAAAAAATCACTTTTAAATCTACGTAAGAGTACATTTACAGATATACAAATGAGAGTACAAATAAAATTATAGGAAGTTGCAGTTAATGAGATTCGAGTAAAAGAGTGATTTTATTTAAATATATTTTTCTTTTGCAGTTTTACTTCTTATTTGGACAAGAATTTTTTTTTTTAAGAGGGGTAAAAATTGAGTTATTACAAAGAATTTTATTTAAGAATTTAGCTGGATTTGGTGGCTTCATCATGGCTCCGAATGCTTCTTTTGTGTGTGGATTTACAAGTTTTGAGGGCAGTGGATGCAATCTTCTTCGTGAGCTTTTGGCCATTAAACATGGTCTTCAACTGGCATGGGAAAGGGGTTTCAGATATATTTTTTGCATTTTGGATGGGAAGATAATCTTAGAGTTTGTATATTTTTGTGTTTTAAAAATATATTTAAAAAAATTAAATTTTTTTTCAAATTAATTTTTTTAATGTTTTCCGATCTTTTTAATATACTAATATCAAAAATAATTTTTAAAATATAAAAAATATTATTTAAATACATTTCTAATTAAAAAATAATTACTATTAACAATATCAGTAATCACAAAGCTATTATTCACAATATTAGGGATTTGTTTGCTATGAAAATGATGTCGAGTATTCAACGTCCTTTTAAAAAGATTTATGTTGATTTCATGATTGAGGGATGTTTAGAAATATAATAATAATTATTTTTTTAAAATATTTTTTATTTAAAATAAATTAAATAACATCACCGTATTAAAATAATCTAAAATTATATATATAAAAAAAATTTAAACCAAAATTTTAAAAAAAATTTCATGGAAAGCTTCCAAATGGTGGAATGCAGCAGGGAATGACTTTAGTCTTAAGACATGAGATGCTATTCCTCAAGGCTTGAGTGAGTTTTAGGTTAGCGTAGTTTTCTTTTCTATTCCTTGTACCAAAATAAAAATAAAAATACAAATGATAAGACACATATTAAAACAAAATTAAAAATCAAACATTAAATATATATATATATATATATATACACACACACACATGCATGTGTGTGTGTATATTAGTTTAGATTCTAGTTTATTTATGTTTTAATATTTAATTTATTATGTAAATGATTATGATAATTATAAATAAAAAATAATTAGTTACTTGAAGTGAATTTAATTTTAATAGGATTAATTAGTAGATTAGTTGTATTAAATTTAAGTTTTAATATGATATCTTAACTTAATAGTTACGAATACAATTTTGGAAATAAAATGACTTAAATAAATGTATTATTTTTCTAGTTATTCTTTTAACTGTTCTGCTTTTTCAGAAAAACATTTGTTTACAAAGCAACTCCTACATTTTGCCAAGCGCATCACATGTCATCTCTTCATTGGTTCAGTCAGCTGTAAAACTCAAGTCAAGCTGAAGTCATGGTAATTAATATTTAATAAACCAACCTTCGTGGGCTCCTCCACAACCTCCTCGTAGCTCAGGCGGAGTGCACGGTGCGTTACGTCAACTGCACTTCCGTTTTGGCGCAACAGAGAAAATTCAACAAAAAATCTAACACTCCTCCAGAGACCAGGCAGAGAGAGAGAGAGAGAGATGAACAAAACGCATTCAAAGCTGTTGAAGATCGTTATCTTTCTCTTCGCCCTCAACTCCCTCTCTCTTTGCCTCTACTTCTCCTCTCACCACCACAATTCTAACAACAAACAAGAGGATTACCACTCTCCTCTAACGTCAAACAACCGTTCCCAAACCGAAAGCAACAGTAACGGTAGCAGTAACAATTTCAATCTAAAAGCCTGGCCAATACTTCCTTCGTACCTTCCATGGACTCAAAACCCTAACAAAGTCACCGTCCGTTCATGCGAAGCTTACTTCGGAAACGGCTTTAGCCGCCGCATCGACGTACTTTCGAGCGGCGGATGGTTCAGGTGTTTGTACAGCGAGACATTAAGGAGCTCGATATGCGAGGGAGGGAGTGTACGGATGGTTCCGGAGAGGATTAAAATGTCGAGAGGAGGTGAGAGGATCGAGGAGGTAATTGGTAGAAGTGAGGAGGAGGAGTTGCCGGATTTCGAAAACGGTGCGTTTGAGATTCTTGGATCGACAGCGAGATCTAAATGGCTTGTTGATGAAGGTTTCTTAGATGCGTTTGTTCCTGATGGGGATGTAATGCGACACACCATGCGTGGGTTGATCCGATCGATTCGGGTTGTGGATAATAGCAGCAAGGAGTTTCATTGCGATCTGGTAAATAATCTTCTTCTTCTTCTTTTTAATTTTATTTAGGGCAAGTGATGTGGTGGAACCGGATTCGAATGTTAATTGATTAAGTAATAAATTATCTATTTTGATAATTAATTTCGCTTATAGACTGACAGGAGTGGAAGGGAATTTAATGAAATATTTCATAAGAGGAAGACAAATTGTTACTAAATAGAGGTGATAATAAGTTTATGTAGATTAAATTATGGGTTATGCTTGTCTCTTATTGATGGTAATGGATCTATCTGCTTGCAGTGGATTGAGGAGCCAACCCTTTTGGTCACCAGATTTGAGTATGCAAATCTTTTTCATACTATCACAGATTGGTACAGTGCATATGTTGCTTCGAGAGTCACCGACTTGCCTTATCGACCTCACTTGATTTTTGTGGATGGTCACTCCAGAGTATGTTGTGCTCTCTGTTTTACTTTCATGATTTCTTGGCTCTTTAAGATTATTGCATATGAGAGACTTTAATTAATTTTATGCTTAAATTGGTTTGTCCGGGTTGTCTAGTATTGAATTTTATAGATCAGTGGAAGGGAGGACTGGAAGAGAGAGATAGAATTCTAGGTTTAGAGATGAATTGCAGTGGAGTACTTCTCTATTAGCTTGAAATGTTCTAATCAGTAATCAAATAATATCAACTCTTCTTCCTCAGGCTTACATGGCATGTCTTTGATGGTGTGGAAGCGTTTAATCATCTTTCATAAATTTATGAAATGCTTAGCTAGTAGAACTTTGAGAAGTCAGTATCCAATTGCTTTTGTTCTTGGAAAGATTGAATTCAGCATGAGAAGGTTGATTTTCAAAGCATGCTTGAACAACACTAGCCATTATTTGAATTTGCACTACCATTTATATCATAAGCTGCCCACTCACCCCAATATCCAGATTTCCTCAACACCCCCCTTTCCAAACAAACCCTGTGGTTTTGCCATTTCATTCTAAAAATAAGTTCATTATTCCATTCCAAACATGCATTTAGTGGATCCAATTCTTTTGAATGAGTGATCAATAATCATGATTTCAGCAGGGGATACTCAACCTGCCAAGAGTTTTTTTTTTCCCTTGCACTAGCCATCCTCTGCTTTGTGTTTCTCCATTGAAAATTTTCAAGTGCCCCATGGCAAGTCTTTTCAATCTTCTTGATGAGCTGGTCATCATGTTGTCTTTCTTGTTAGCGAAACATAATCAACTACAAGCAATAATTTCTCCTTATTTGAACGAAGCTTGTAATGTTCTGTCACTTTGGACATTGTTTTTGTTCTGCTACTGTTCTGCATAGTTGGGAAACATGACAGGGTTGGATGGTGGAAAAGTTTCACCTAACTGACCCAATGAAGGTCGTGTATAAATTACTTTTATGAGCTCACCACCCTTACAAATTTGTTCTGCTGTTCTTGATCTAATTTGCGTAGAATACTGATACATGCTTATGTTACCTGACCTGCTGATGATGACAAATTTCAGACACCCTTGGAAGGAACTTGGAAAGCGTTGTTTTCAAGCCTTAGATATGCTAAGGACTTTAGTGGCTCAGTTTGTCTTCGGCATGCTATTCTTGTCCCTTTGGGATATGAGACTGCACTCTTCAAGGGACTGACTGAAAAAATAAATTGTCAGGGAGCATCAGCGCATGATCTTTGGCAAAACCCTGATGACCAAAAAACTGCTCGATTGTCTGAGTTTGGAGAAATGATCAGGGCAGCTTTTGACTTCCCTGTCAGTAGACACAGAGCTGAAAAGCCATTTTCTGGGCACAATGTCCTCTTTGTCAGACGCGAAGATTATTTAGCCCATCCACGCCATGTTGGTAAAGTTGAATCAAGGCTTAGCAATGAACAAGAAGTTTTTGATTCATTGCAGACCTGGGTATCTAATCATTTGGAGTGCAAAGTGAATCTTGTCAATGGATTGTTTGCACATATGTCTATGAAGGAGCAAGTCCGAGCCGTTCAAGACGCGTCTGTTATCATTGGTGCTCATGGCGCAGGTCTCACTCACATAGTATCTGCAACACCAAAAACAATAATTCTGGAGATTATTAGTAGCTACTTTAGACGGCCACATTTTCGATTGATTGCTGAGTGGAAAGGGTTAGAGTATCATGCCATCAATCTTGATGGATCATATGCGCATCCGTCAGTTGTCATAGACAGGTTTAGCAGGATAATGAAAAGTCTTGGATGTTGAAATTCTTTTGGATACGTGTGAAATTGATCGATACTCATGGCAGCAGGGAATGGGAAAGAAGTGATGCGAAACTTTATTGATCTTCAGGAGTCTGCTTTTTAATGCCACATCCTCTCTTGCTGATATTAATTTTTGCTTTCAACTCTTTCTCCACAACATTGTACTCTGTGGCTGATTGAAGATACCATATGCCAAGATTGTACTGTGAGTTTCTTGCGGTATGTGGTCATCTCAGGAGCACCTTAAGCAGTGGTACAGGACAGACAACGTAGATGCTGGTCTTTCTATTGCCAGCCCCCAAAGTTTGATGGATGGCCATAGTTTAACTTCTTAGTCCGTACGAGGTGGCTGTCTTGTGTTCTTTGGATATGGTACGTCATCCTGACACTGGTGATAATTATTCTTGTTAATGATATTTTGTATTAGGAAATAGACTTACAAGCCGGGCTCGTTTATTTTAGGAGATTAGCTCATGATTGCTCACACGTACGACACAACTACATGTTGGTCTTTAAATGAACTACTACTGTATGATACCAGCAGTTTCTGTTCCCTCCCTCTTATTTAAGGATAACCACATAATTAATTTGTGTATTATTTTTTTTTCTTATTTTGCTCTGTCCAGTCGTTTAACTTGTCAATTAAGTGCACGAACATATATGTTTTTGTTAAATGGAATAATTATAAAAAACCTCATGTAGTTTGATATGAATTTCATTTTTCTTTCTATACTTTCATAAATTACTTTGTATTCAATAATAATTTACATCTTTAACCTTTCATCATTTATAATATTTTGTTTGACTCGATAGAAAATGTAATTTATAAAAGTACAGAAAGAAAGTGATTTTCAGATGAGATTTTCTGTAATTATCCATTGTTAAATTATAAAATAGAAAACTAAGAGGTATCAAAGTTGCCTTGTGAAGTTTCACTATGGACCTGCATGCGAAAACTAAGAGGTATCCTCGTTTTTTTGTTCTTTTTATTTGGTTGTGATTTGTTTTTTATGCATGCGTAAGGGAATCTTGCAATGTCGAGGAAATGTTGATTCGTTCGATTAATACTCGGCTTAACAAAATAAAATGTAATTTTATTGATTTAAAAAAATTAAAGCTTAGAGATTGAATCTAGAGCTTAAATGAATGTTCAATCCCTGTGTTTTCTCTAAAATTAGGGATCCATTTGCGCTATCAAATTAAAAATTTGTTGATGAAGAGAAAGTAGACTAGGATAGCTTGGTGGAGTACTACCATTAAAAAAGGGGATAATAGAAACATCACAAGTGTGGATGGCGTTTGCCTGTCGAGAAGCATATGTTTGTGATAACAAGTATGCCTCCTCGTGCGAAGAATGAGAAGAGGACCGGTGTGCGGTCACGATGGCGCGTAGTCATACAAAATTTGTAGTAGTGGTAGTGTTCGTGATTCTTATTCCGTGCTTGATTTGGTTGCTTTTCTGATTTGCCTGTCGCGCACCATTATATCTACTCCATGCTGTGTGCACTCACCGAAGTGGGGGGCTAGAAAACATATAAGCTTCTGAGGGGATTTTTTAATATTGTTATTAAATGTGAAAATATATTTATTTTGAATTTTTTTTCTATTAAGATAATTTATCTTATTAATGCATCTTTTATTTGTCTTGACGAACAATATTTTTTTTTTTAACTAGAATCATCGTTTAAAAAAAAATATTATTATTATTATTAAAGCAAGCTAACAAAAACTACTAAAATATTATGTCCATTTTTTGTGTGATTGAAAGCTAAAAAAAATTATAAATGCGATAAAATCATATTCAAAATTTATTTAAAAGTTCTAAGAATAAAAAATGATTTGAATTGATTTTTCATAAATAATTTATTATTAGTATTATTATTTTCATATTGGATACATAGTAATTGAAAAAAATATTAAAATTCAAATAAAAAATTATAATAGTATTTAAGAATTATGTCAAAACTAAAAAGTAAGTGAATTTGTCTAGGTTTTTTTTTTTTCCAAGGGGCAGAAAAAACCAAGAAAAATAAAACAAAGGAGTCAGGCCTAATACCTTGCTTTTATTATTATTATTATTATTATTATTAAGTAGGTGTCCTGACAGGATCAAATAGTTGATGTCTTTTTTCATGTATGACTTTTTAAAGATGCCCGTTTAAGAGGATCTAATTTTTGGATCAACCAAGTTGTATAATGCAATATGTATTATTGAAGTTGTTTAGCGTTCCATACCAGTCAACAACATAGCTTATCTAGCTAACTTCACTAAAACTTATAATTAGTGATTTTTTTTATTAAAGTAGTAAATGGCTTGCTCTTTTCTTTCAAAATTATCATGTTGGCCTAATATACAACTCATAGCCACTTCAGTCATGGTCAAATACAGTATGAAGGTCTTCTAAGTATGGGTGGTACCAAAAAAGGTGATTTTTACAAATACTTCTTAATCTTGTCAAAGGCTTCTTAGTAGTCTTCATCCTATATTTTAGGATTTTTATTTTAAAAAGTAACCAAAAGATTGGTTCACATGTAGTTATCAGTTGAGAGATGAAATGGGTTATATAATTTAGATACCCTATAAAGCTTCTCATTTTTATTTTATTTTTTGGTCTTAGAAGCAAGCATGGCTTGTATAGCTTTAATTTTGTTAGGATATATTTCAATTCCTTTATTGCTCACAATAAATCCTAGCATATTTCTAGACTTTACCCCAAATATGCACTATATAGGATTCAACTTTAATTAATATTTCCTCAATCTTTTGAATAACTTCCTCAAAGTTTGAACATGATTGTCTCCCTTTTTAAACTTAGCAATCATATTATCCATAGAAATTTTGATCTCTTTGCGCATCATATCATAAAAAAAAATATCATCATTGCTCGTTGTAGGTCACTTCGGTGTTCATCAATCCAAATGGCATGACTTTGTAACACAAAGTTCTTCAATAGGTAACAAATATAGTATTTTTCCTCTTCATCCATCTTAATTTGATTATACCTAAATTCATTTATAATGGAATGAGTGAACCTTGGCAACATTATCAACAAAGACATTTATATAAGGCTAATGAAAATCATCTGTTCAGCTAGATTTATTCAGATCTCTAAAGTCTACACATCCTAATCTTAATATCTTATTTAGGGACCTCTATGATGTTTGATACCCATTAGAGGTATTTTACCACTTTAAAAAACAAACAAACAAATCTAGCATCCCATTGTTTTTGCACTTCATTTTTAACCTTAACTAGTATATCATACCTCATCCTTTTTATATTTTGTTTGATTTGCTTACATCCATTAATTAGAGACGGTTTATATACTACAATTTCTATGTCTAAATCTAGCATGTAAGCATATGACCATGCAAACATATTTGCATAATCATTTAACAAGGCTACATTTCTCTAATTTTTTTACATCAAAATCTCTATCTTTAATTTTCTTAATTGTACTCGGTGCCTATATTCACTAATTTTAACTCCTCTTTAATGGGATTCAATATATGTTTAGACTGTTTAAATAGCCTAACAAATTCTTTTACATAACAATTTTCCCAATCCTCTTCATCCATGTTGATGAAGCTTTCATCAAAGTTAGGCTAATTATTCTCATGCAATGATTTGGTGTGTTTTATGGAGCATTTCTTTTAAGGATTTCTAAGAGCAAAAAGTGGTTTAGGGTTTACACTCTTTACATCAAAAAGTATTTTTGCCAATTTTTTCCATACTAATCGAACCTTACTCTATTATTTTATTTATTTTAGTATCTCAAAAAAAAAAAATAGAAGTTCTTTGAAAAAGTTTTATTTCCTCAAAAAATAAATTCTTTCTTTTTTGTTATTATTTTTCAAAAAATCTGAATTTATACATATAAAAACGAAAAGCAGGTATGATAAACTTTAAAAAATAATAAAAAAATAAAAAATCTTTGATTAATGATATTAAAATCATTATCAATTCAATACAAGAAAGGAAAGTTGGAAAATTCCTTTGATTGTATAGAAAACTAAAAAGACAAATAAAAATATATCCCTTATAATATATTTTTTTCTATTTAGTTATTTTATGTTTATTCTTATTATTTAGTTGAATTTGATTATATTAAAATAGAAAAAAAAACTATGAAAACATTATATCATAGCTAAATATGTGAATAGTAAAACATAAAAATCTTTGATTAATAGTATTAAAAATCATTATAGTTCGATACAAGAAAAGGGGTTAGAAAATTCCTTCAATTGTGTAGAAAACTAAAAGGACAAATAAAAATATATCCATTATATATATATATATATATATATATATATATATATATTCTATTTAGTTATTTTATGTTTATTCTTATTATTTAGTTGAATTTGATTATATTAAAATAACAAAAAAAAAAACTATGAAAACATTATATCATAGCTAAATATGTGATTAGTATCATAATTGGACCACTCCAATTTAGATTAGAAATAAAAGGATAAAGTTAAATAATCTTCTTACCAAGACACCACATAATTGAAATTGGATGAAACCCAACACCATAAAGGACTCAAAAATCATTTGCAGTTTGAACATTTTATCCCATAAATAAAAATAACCTTAAACAGCTCAATTTTAGTTTGAGTTTCAGAATTGTACTTATACCTTATTTGAAAAAAATTAATATTTTTTTAATTTATTTTAAACTAATATATTTTTTAATATTTTTTAAATTATTTTGATGTGTCGATATTAAAAATAATTTTTTTAAAAATATTATATTAATACATTTTCTAATAAAAAATACTTTAAAAAACAGGCCTACCAGTATAATTTTTTTTCAACAATTTAGCGTTTAGTAAATTCATAGTGACATGAACAATAAGAAATTTTCCAAGACAAGCAACATAGCAACGACTAGGAAGAGAACTCAAATTATTAATGGGACCACCGCCTAAACGGAAATAATTTTATTAATTCATCGAGTCAAAATCAAAACACAACATGATCATTACTGGACAAGAACGATTAGTAATTCATTGAGTCAAAATCAAAACATGAGTATTACTATGATTCTAATTGACAACTCGACAATTTTATAAGTTTTCAAAGTTCAATTTCTCATCTCACCATCAGTTCAACATCTAAAAGAAGGGAAAATATAAGGTGAAGGTTGAAGAAGCCTACTCGGAAATTACAAGTTTGGGAAACAAAATTTTATGCACTAGCTCCCTTGCCCTTCTTCCTCTGTATCTTCTTCAAGTAGAACTCCAACTCTTTGCCCTCCAAGATATACCTGCCACCAAACAAAAAAATCATGTGAGAGATTTTTAGAGGAAAAGAACACTTTCAAGGAACTGAAAAGGTCAACTTGTATTATCTTCCTCTAGCTGTATTTAACAACTACAAGAAATAGATGCAGGAGAAGGGTTACATACCCATCAGCACGACCACACTGACCAGGACATGATGAAATACTAGCTAATAAACGGCCACTGCCAAATTGCTCTTCAATATGTGGATCAAGCTTGCGAGTCTGTTGTCTCTTTTCCAACTTTCTCAGTACATGGTCGCTTTTATTGACCTCCTCAATAACAGCTTCACCTTCCTACAAAAAAAGGAAAAAATTTATAGGTTCATTTACAAGCCATTTCCAAAGCATAATACCACTAAAATGAATGACACTTGTATAGTCAGAACTCAAAAGGCATATATATCGCATATAATTTTTCAGAGGTGTTCATTTTTTCCTCAATCATCCAAATCTCCAAAAAAGGCTGACCATTAAGACTTAAGTCTTAGAATGAACATTTTTTATATATTTGTCTATGAAAATGACAAGTGCTCACAATTCCTTCTATAGTGCTTCAGAATTGACAAAATAAGTAAAAACCCATCAAGTTTACTGATATGCTACACAATGAGATAAGTATTCCACGGGCATCAACAACCAGTAACAACAACGAATTAAATTGGCATTTTTTCTTGCTGAAAGAAGATTGGGAACATAAAATCTACTAGTATCACAAGGCATTGCAACACTATGGAGAAATATATAAGTCTTAATATACCAATATAAAATCAAGATTCAAAAGCAACCTAAAAAAAGGAAATGATGTGCCTGGAAGGAAAAACTATTTCAAGCTCATACCTCTCCTTCTTTGCATCTGTGGTTTTCTTCTTCCAGCCAATGTCAATACCATAGTGCTGGAGATACCACTGCTTGAAAGGCGCAGCATTAACCTGAACAATGGCACTCTTCACCAAAGTTTGAGTATAAACCAGTTCATTGTTAGATGCATTGTACACCACATCAAGAATTCTGGTCTTTCGGGTCACAACCTCATTTCCCCATGAGTAGTTTCCAATACCAAGCCTCAAAGCACGCCACTTTACATTTCCTCCTCAAACCCTAATCCTCCTGACTGTCTTATTGCTTGACAATTTAGTGTTTGCAAGTTGCCTTCCAAGCTCATACCTTCAAACAGAAGAAGACATGAATCTAGATATCTAATTAAGTACACGTGATAAAATATAAAAAGGTAAACATTGTTGGCTTCTTGCCCCTGCAGATTCATTGATGTTTTGTTTTTACTCATAGTTTAAAATTTCTGAATATTACCCTTCTAGTTTCGGAAAGTTCCATTGTGCCCTTAACCATTAAATATCTTACCTTTTGAATTTGGTTTGAGAATTTTTAGTTTTTTTGTGTTTTGTGAGATATTATAACATATTGGGGATTTGAGAGGGAAAATGAGTGAAAAAAATGAAAAAAAGTTTCTTTGTTAGTTATTTAGCATTAAAGGGGAAAATTAGAACTTTCTTCAGACTATAGGGGCGGCATTAAAAAATTTTAAACTATGAGGGTAGAGGTGAAACATTGACAAATCTATAAGGGAGAAACATAGTTTGCCCAGACCAGCATATGATGCTATTTATGTTTTTTACATATACAATCCTTCCACAATTAGAAATAAAAGACCGATTGTATGCTAGTATGACCGCTTTCACATATGTAGGGAAATAGCCATTGGCAAACTAGAAAGGTACATAAACCATTGACACAAAAATTGTAAAGTAACCCACCAAGAAAAGCACCATATAAAATCTAAACTAATTGATCTCAAAGGAAATTATTAATTATTAAACATTTTGAGGCCCTCTAACTGAAGTAGCCTACCAAGCATCTGTACTTTTTACAGATACAATCCTTCCATGTTTAGAAATAAAAGAGTAATCTTTACAGATATAGTCCTTCCACATTTAGAAATAAAAGACTAATCGCATGACCGCTTTCACACATGGTGTAGGGAAAAAGCCATTGACACAATAGTAGGGTACAAAAACCATGGACACAAGAATTGTACTTTAAACATATTGTAACTTATCCAGCTTAAAGCTCAATTTTTCAAATGAACCTATCAAGAAGAGCACCATATAAAATCTATATTAATTGATCTCAAAAGAAATTCTTAATTATTAAACAAATTAAGGCCCTCTAACTGACCTAGCCTCCCAATTCACTCAGAATTTCTCCCTTAAGTTGATTTGTCTATAAATCTAAGGTTGTCAAGTCAAGGGGGCTCAAGAGGAATCCTCCTAGACAACTTATTCTCAGAGAGGTCCAGGTAAGAAGAAATTTTAGTTGGGCAAAGGATGATGGTATGGTACTAAGTTAACATGGATAATGACCATGGTTCTAAAGCTACCACAATGTCTAAGAGCCTCTTTGGCCCCTACTAGGGTTGTTGTGATGTGCTGCGAGTACTTTGTTATGTTGTGTTGTGAGATTAAACTATTTGGTAATGAACTGCTATGTAATCGAAAAGAGAATTGCAATTTTTGACAATTTGCAATAAACCTAAGAATCATGTCAAATGATTGATTTCTATATGAAGATAGTTCTAAGAGCTCAGTCAAGTTGCCACCAATCATAGGAATAAAAAATCAAATTTGTTGGTATCCAAATAAGCAGATTGTAACACAAATTTTGAGCAATAATTCAGGCATATCACCAAAAAAAAAAAAAAAAAAATTGGTGTTCACTACTTTGACAATCGAAATTTATAAGTAATAATCATGTATTTGATCTGCACTCTTGACCTTTTTTATCACGACCTCTCTACCCATTTTTTATTTAGTTGGTCCATCTACTCTAGATTATTTCTTAATATGATGGACATATGTCAAGCACATGTCAGGCTAAGTGTCAAAAAGTATCTAGATACTGGATGGAAGGACTATATTAAGAATTTTTCTTAAGTAAAGGTACCAATATGGGTTTTGCTAGAAATGTTAGAATAAACACTTACCTAGCTAGATTTCAAGAACACTAAGCATTTTGAAAATTGATGTTGTAGTTAAGGAAATAGAGCTAGAATTTAAAAGTGACAAGATTTTTTGGGGGACAAAAATGCAAGACGATACTATTGTTTAGGGAGAAAAAGGACACAAGATGATACTATTGTTCTCTTTAAAGAGCGTTTGTAAAAGATGGTTGGCATGGTCAGTCTTAAGAGTGGGAAATCTGAACACTAAAACAACCACAACCACAACCACGTTGCTTAGAATTACTGTTAATGGACCTACTTTAGACCATAAGACCTCCCCAGCTTCACTTTGTCAATGTCTTTAAATGGTCTTGTTGGGGCTATGCTTTGGCTTGCCTAAGGGGCTCCTTTTCATTCATCAAAACATATAAAAAGACATAACTTTGTGTGAAAAAACACCAAGATTACCAAATCATTCATTGATTTCTATATTCTCTAAAAATTTATGAGTTCTTTTTCCAAAATCTCTGATCGAGGAATTTAAGCACTCATCTCCAACTAAAAACCATATGACAATACCATAAAAGACACTATGTGAACCATGTAACTTCCAATAATGATAATAAAAAGACAAATGGCGACTTACTTCAAACAATGTTGTCAAAAGGCGCTCGCTTAAGTGCTACAGGTAAGGCCTTAGGTGATGATATTCAATGAAGCGTTTCCTAGGCAAGCGCCTAGCGCCTCAGGCCTTGTATAGACTTGGCACCTTTTACCATTTTTCGCCTTTGACAACATTGATACTACTTTAAATTATCTCATTTTGTTTTAGGGATGAAAAATATAACTTTATAGGACTCTGTTATGGTATTTTATATTTTTTTTTATTTTATAATGATCTAATCTTAATTGAGAAGATATATATTTTAGATTGATATATCATAATATATTTATAAACATTTTTATTTATTTATAACATATTGCCAAGGTTCATTCAGGTGAGCGCCTAGTGCCTTGAGTATTTTACAGGCTAGGTGCCTTTTAGCACTTTCCGCCTTTGATAACACCGACTTCAAACTTTTTCATTTTCTCATTACAGTTTGTTTAGGAAGGAGATCAGTTGAGGGGAACTGATAAGTTAATTTATTTGGGAAAACATTTTAATAGGAGGGAAGAGAGTTTTTTCAAACTCCATTCCTTTCCTTTTTATTAAAATGTCTCCTCCAAATTGGAGAATTAGAAGTAATGGAGGGGAAGGAATACTTAAAAGATGTTGGACTAAATTTATGGTTATATCCTTGTTATTTATTTATGAAACTCTATCCAAGGACATATATATAATGTAATAACAAAACATCTCATTCCCATCCTCTAAGCAAGTAAAGAAAATTTTTTAACTTCCATTCACCTACTAAGAAATCCAAAGAACGAAAGACTATTTTCTTCCCTGCCCCTCTCTCCTCCCTTAAAAAATCCCCAATGACATTTAATCAATCAAGGTAATAACAATGACTCTCCTAAACTAGAGTTGGTCAAAGCAACTAAAAAGGTCAAAGCATCACGATGTAAGCAATTCGCAAGAGCCCTATGCTGCAAACTAGCATCTTTCAGCAATTTGATATCATAAATATCAGTCTTCCAAGAGCAATTTATTCAGTGCCTATCGTATTAATTGCTGGACCTCTATGTGTTTAATAACAAGTGAAAATGCATGCATCAAACATGTTGCTGCTCTAAATACAGAGATTAAAATAGTAACCAGCAAAACACATTAAAACAAAAAATAAAAAAGTTGCTCACTTTCTCTTTTTCCTCCAAGCTTTCTTTTTGCCACCAGTAGCACATCTCTTGTGCATAGAATCACGAGAAATCCCTATGAACCAGTTAATTCATACAAAACTATTTTTTAACTAAGTTATAAAATTTGAATTGAAGAAAATAAATAAATAAATAAACGCTTACGCACCCATTTTTTATTCCCTTTAGAGCAATCCCAAATCTGCACACTCACAGCAGCAACGGATGAAAGAAACTGAAGTAGGGAGATGGGCTTGTTATGGGTGTGAGCGTCATCAATTAAAACCCTAGCTAGTCGGTGGTTTCGAGGAGTCAAACGACCATGTTTGGTGATCAATCAAATTATTAATTTTTAAGAATTAATAACAGACATAACATTTGTTTGTTAAAAAATCAACACATCGATAATGTTAATTATACCCACTGTCTGTCTACAAAATCCATTTTTATACTAAATATCCTTAATATTTTTGTAATTGTTCCCTTTTTAAAATTAAGGGTATTTTAAATATAAAAGGAGACTTTTATAATATTCTTCAACTATTAGATAATCAATGATAAATCTTAAAAATCTTCAAAGAGTCCTAATCTAATTAAACAATCTAGGGTTGTTTAGAATTTGTTTAAAAATTACTTGAAAATTAGATTTTATTTCTAAGATTTTTATCAACTTCTTTCAATATTAAATTATCGCAAATCATAAATCATTGTCCAAATATTTGGTTTTTAAAACTAATTCATGCGAATTATTAATGAAAAATCTCTTAAAACTCTATTAGAAAAAGGTGAATCACTATGTCTTGTTTCCATATACCGTGTGTTCTCTAACATAATCTTTTTTTTCCCATAAATATATGAGTCATAATATTCTTTCTATAAGGAAATTGATAACTTTATAAATGGTAAAATATCAATTCACTCTTTAAATAATATCACATATATTATATCATGATAGTTTTAAAAACTTATTGAATAAAGTCTCTACTTGATCTTTCTAACTCTAGAATTGTAATCCATTTATTAATTATATTATAGTCCTTAATTTCTATATAAAAAAAAAATACAATCAAGGCACGCTTGATCACTCATTTAAGTTTAATTTATGACAAATAGTTCTTAATATGTGCAACCCATTAGGTTTTTAAATGTTGGTACAAAATATAAATCATAATATTGAATCAAAATCAAATTAAATAAATTAAAATGAATTAATTTATTATCAATTCAATAATTAATTAATTTATATTCAAAACTCACGCGCTCTGTCTAGTAAAATATCATAAGCCCTAAAAAATTATGAAAGTCATATGTGGTTTAACTTAATTTTTCAGTGACTAATTTCTCAAAGTAATTATTACCTTTTTTTCACAAATGTTATGATATAGACATTATGACATGGAGTATGTTTACTCTATCAAATCATGTTTATTTCTCAATACGATTATCATTGATTTTTTAAATAATATTTAAAAAATTTTCAAATCTCATTCCACCTCGTGTAAGGATTTTGCAATCAATGCTACTCGAGAATAATGGAACATTTTTTTAATTCACATAAGGGTGATAAATTCTCTTTTGATCACTCAAATATTTTCATATATTTTACATTATACCATAATATTTGCTCCATTTATTATCCTTGATTAGCACAACATATTTTTAAGATTAAAACATTACATTCTCTATATAAAATAATTTAGTAATCTCAAGTCTAAAAATCACTTACACAATTGTCATATTAGTCTTTTCATAGCACAAGTGATCTCTCCATATAGAATTCTTATACGAATCGGTTTAATATGGTCATCTAACAAGCACATGTATATTAATTCTAGGTATCGCTCACACTTTAGCTTTTGAGAACAACAACTTTCTTTTATAAAGGAAAAAACATAATATGTATTAATTTTCAATTACTATAATTAATGTTCAGTCTTAATAGAGCATTGAACATGAACATTTAGGAACAATGTTTTAAAGCAATAGAAATCTCATAATTATAACAATTTTATAATTTTCTTTGCGAAGTATTTTTTATCCAAAGATTTTATTTTTACTCTAGACTCATTAATCAAGCATGTACATTAAATAAAGAATACATTTATTAATAATAAATATGTTTTGCATGTACAAAGTTAATGTCATGTGTAACCAACTAATTAGTTATAGGGCATATACAGTAACAACCTTCTAGTTGCACTAAAACCAGTCACTTGTGTATCTAATACCATATCACTCCATATATTGATCATGCTTTTGTCGAGGTAGTGCTTAGTGAAAGAATCTAGGAGATTTTTTTTAGTGGGTACTTACTCTATCTTTACATCTTTTATTTATTTTCTTTAATCAAATGAATTATCTATATACATGTTTGGATCATTGATGAGACATTGGTTCATTTACTTGTGTAATGACTCCATTATTATCACAATACAAGGATATTGGATCAACAATGCAAAGAACCACATCTAGTTCAAATAAACTTTTTTTTATCCAAATAACCTATTTTTTTCGCCTTAAACCCTAAAGATGCATTCAGCTTCAAATATATAATTTGTTGTTATCTCTTATTTAAAACTCTTCTAACTTACAACACCACCATTTAGAATAAAAACATATCATAATTGAGATTTTCAATCATCCATATCTAATTGAAAATTGGCATCTAAATAACCATGAACTTCTAGTTCAATCTCCTCAATAGATCATAAAGACATTCTTAGTTTTTCTTAAATACTTAATAATATTTTTAACTATCTTTCATTGAACCCTATCTAGATTAGATTTGTATATACTTATTATGTTCAAAGTATAACATACATCTAGTTTTATACATAACATCGCATATATAATGGATCCTATAACTAAAGCATTATGCATCATTTCTATTTTGTTGGTAAAAAAAAAACCCCAAATTAAAAGACCAAAATCCCTAAAATCATAACAAATGGGCTAGCTTTCTTCTTCCTCTTCTGTAATTAAACACTAAGTCCCTCTCTATCTTTCTCTTTTCCTCTCCTTCTCTCCCCAACTCCTTTTTTTCTCTTATCTTCTCCTCCATGCGCATGCATGTCTTCTCATCTCCTTTTCTTCTAACTTTTCTATTTTTCTTAATTAATATATTGTTCAAAAAAAATTTATTTCTCTTCTCAGCTTCAATCACAATGAAATCAAGGTATGATTTTTCTTTTTTCTTCTCTTTTTTTTTTGTTTTTTTTTTATTTTATTTGTTCTTAATAATTGTATGAATGTTGTTGTAGGGACTTTTTTAATATGAGAACAATTTGTTGAATTTTAGTTGGATTTATTTTTTCAATTTTGTTCTTCAAATTCAATTAAATGTATATGATTGATTTTAATTATTATTAGTTAATAATATTCTATTAAACATTAATAAATTTAAAATATTCCTAGTTAATAATCATTGATTATCATATATTCATAATTATAAGCTCGATTTCAATAACAAGTCAAAGTTATAAATTTAGATTGATTTTTTTATGATATACAATATAATATTATTGTGATAATAATTGTAAATATAACCTAATTATAGAAAAGAAGCTTTTATATTTATAAAGTAAAATCCTAGTTAAAAAGTAGAGAATCAATAATTAGGTTTGCTCCATAATACATATATAATACATATATGTATTATAAAAAAAAATATTTCAAAAAATATAATCTAAAAATTAGGTTGAGTTCAGGTTGAGTGAACTTTTCACTTAATGAAAAAGAAACAAATTGAATAAAATCAACTAGTTTGTGGCAATCAAATTTAAATTGTTATGTAATATAAGTCTCTTGTATAGGGGAGATGCTACCAATTTTTTTTAAAAAAAGATAGGAATAGTTTATGGTATCATAATCCTTTAATTTGTATAGATACTTAAGAAAAAGTCAATAGTACATCGTAAAAATAAGATGACTACTAGTTATTCTAGTAATGCTTTTGATGACTATGAGTCATTAGATGTCGACCAAGAAAAGATACCTCTAACACAGGCATCCATGCTCGACACAAGCTTAATGAGTATGATGTCGCCATGTTAAGGAGGGTCATTTCATAGCAGGATTCATTTACCTCAAAATATGAAGAACGATATTTCAATGTAAGTTTGTTTTCTCTTCACAACAACATGTTAATAATTTTTATATAAAATTAATTTTAATTAACAAATGCAATTTTAGGTTTACAAATATTGAAGCTGTCAGAACCATAACATTAACGATGAAATCATCGATAGAAATTCCATTGTATCAATGGAGTCAAATTTTCAAATATCCTAAATGAAAACATATGTTGATGCATGGTTAGGAAGGTTTAAGGTTAGTTTTAACTTAAATATATTTTTTTATGTTAATTCAGTTAGTTTATAAATATTAATGAAAATTTTCTTGTACAATTTTTCACGACAAGTAAACATTTGAATGAGATAGAGCTAACAACACTATTGCAAGGAGGATTTGAGAGAATCACGCTGCAACTATGTAAGATTGGAATCAAGATAAAAAAAATATTTTTATTAAATTTATTTTTCATTTACCAACAAATAATTCATTTGTACTATATAGATTGCGTAAAAGAAAACAAAAAAAATAAGCAAAAGAAAGAGAGCTTTTAGGCTAGTAGGAGGTGGCAGTTTGGAAGGATTTCAAACCATCATACGTCTTGAAGGTCGCGTGTGTGGAATATATTTAGCACATGACATCTAAACATTTCATGCGACAATCACATTCTAGTATGGAGAGCCATAACCGATGTGTTCACGATTCCATTACCATGTATATCGGCAAGTCCATTCTGTTCATTTTGCATGTGAATTGGATGATAAGATTCTCTTGTAATTGTATCCATTTTTCATTTGTTGTTTTTTTATAAATATATTTAACTAACAACAATTTTTTCTTCCAAATGACAGTTTTTGAACACGAGCCAAGTTTGATGGAGCTTTTTGTGGAAATGCACATGCAAATTGATGACTGCCAAAAAAAAGGTGCAACAGGTCGTGGATAGCCGAGCTCGACACTTTGTTGTATGTTGGTTTTCAACCTTTTTTTTTCTTAACTTATTTTTTTTTAAATTTGCTAACTTTTTTTTCAAGGATACATATAACACCTGATTGGATAGATAGAGTGATGATCCTTCGACCTATTCAGATCTCAATCCAGATTTGTGGTTGGAGGTAAGATTTTTTGGTGGACCCAATAAAAATCAAGTGTATGATCTCTTTAACATTGCAACCAAGAACTTACAGATGACTTGTGTTGTTTTAACTATTGAATGCTTCTTAATGGTTCCGAGCACTCAAACTCTTGAGTTCGAGATGATTTTAGATCAACGAGTTCAAGCTTAGATAATCCATCTTGCTGCTAATTATAAACGACTCAGTGCTAAGATGACTGAACTCCACCAATTGGAAATGAAAATGAGATTACATATGGGTGGTACATATGCTCCCTTTTATTCACCCTGTGGTCTCGACAAAGACCTGCTTCTTCCCCATCCTCCTATAGTGCCTCTATTTTAGATTAATTGTATTTGAGCTTATATATGTTTAAATTTGTAATAAATATTTGATTTATATATTAATTTAATATAATTTAATTATCTTCTATTTCTGTTTATTAGATTTTTATGTTAAAAAAAATATTTTAAAATTATTACTGACGGGGTTACAAATGACATAAGTTCATTGGTATATATTCTAGAGAGTTAGAAAAGAATTACTGCAAATATTATTGATTTTCTAATTTTGTTTAATAGATTTAAAAAAAATCTAAATTATTACTGACGGGGGTTTCTGACGGCCCAAGTCCGTTGGTATATTCCAGAAAGTTAGAAAAAAAATTATTACAAACATCACTACTACTGTTTACTCACCAACGGAATAACAAACAGTCTCTTTGACAATTATATGTCAAATTCACTGGAAAACAAATACCGATAGACAAAAAAATTCACTGATGGAATGATATATGATTTTGTTTGTCAACAATATGTTATGTTTATTGATGGAAATAATGACAAAATGAAGCATGTAAATTTTTTTTTTGGCGCACCTTTTCCATCAGGAAATCCATTGGTAAAACTATTACCGAAAAACCATAAATCACCGATGAGAGTTTTTTCAATGAAGTATTTATGTTAGTATAAATTCATGCCAACAAAATGTTAGTATAAATACCAATAAGAAATTCTGTCAGTAAATCTAAATATTCTAATAGTGTCATAACTTGGACCATAAGTTTAACGGGTTAACTCAATTAACTCAAGTTTTTTTAAATTAATTTTTTTTGTTAATTTTATCCTTCAATATCAAATTAATTGAAAATTAGGTTTCATAATTTTTTTTATTTTATTTTCTATGAGGTTATTTTCATCTCGTGACTCAAATCACGAGTTAAGCGAGTTAACTCGAATTAATTCAAGTTATTTTTTATATATTTTTTTAATTAATTTTTTAATTTTAATTTTGGATGATATAATTAATAACTATTCTTGAATTAATTTTAAAGTTTCTCGAGCTCCTGTAACCTAGGGCTAAAACTAAAATTATAAGGAAGTACCTAGTTTTTAGTACTAAACCGCACAAAATTTTGCCATGTGTGAGATTTTCTCAATGTCATGTAAAGTTTTTTAGATAGCATTATTTAATGTACACTAAAATTACCCAGTTCTTTTTTTCTTTTTCAAATATTTGTTTCTCTTAAACATGATTCTATCTTTTATGCTTTGTAAATTTTGCTAAAAAAAATTTTATTATCAATAATTACTCTAAACTAATTAAAAAAAAAACCATTTAGTTTTTCCAATGAATCTACGCATTTGTAGCTTTAATAATTTAATTTTCACACATACTAGAATAACAGCTGGAAATATAAGCAAGTGAATAATTGATCCAGTAACCTTTTTTTTATCTTTGGAGGAGAGGAAATCTATTTCCATTGATTTAAACTAGAGCTCGAAGAAACATAAAAGAGTTAATTAACTCCATAACCCTCTATTTTGGGAAACACCACGCGCTATGTTTTCAAACTCTTGCACTTTTACCCTTTATTTTTCCAGGAATTCTGTTTTCCACCTTGTATCAAGGTTAAAATTTGATCACTATGCCCTAAAATAAAATTTTAATTTGTATAGATACCTAGGAAAAAGTCAACAATGCATCCTAAAAATAGGATTATTATTAATTCTTCTAGTAGCGCTTTTAACGACTATAAGTCATTAGGTGTCAATCAAGAAAAAATACCTCTGACAAATGCATCCATGCTTGACACTGGCTCAATAAATATGATGCCGCCATGTTGAGGGGATCCCTTCGTAGCATGATCCATTTACCTGAAAGTATAACTGTTCATTCAATGAAAAAGAAACAAATTGAATGAAATCAACTAATTTGTGGCAATCAAATTTAAATTGTTACAATTATAAGTCGTTAGGTGTCGATCAAGAAAAGATACCTCTAACACAGGCATCCACGCTTGACACAGGCTCAATAAGTATGATGCCGCCATGTTGGGTGGTTCCTTCGTAGCGAAATCCATTTACCTGGAAGTATTAGGCTCAATAGAAAAATGATCTTTCAATATAAGTTTTTTTTCCCTTCACAACAACATGTTAATAATTTTTTAAACAATTAATTTTAATTAACAAATACAATTTTAGATTTACAAATATTAAGATTATTAGAACCATAACATTAGTGATGAAATCATCGATAGAAATTTCATTAAAGTATTCATGTGCACTAAAATTACTCAATTCTTTTTTTCTTTTTCAAATATTTGTTTCTTTTAAACATGATTCTATCTTTTATGCTTTGTAAATTTTGCTAAAAAAGTTTTTATTATCAATAATAACTCTTTACGCTAATTAAAAAAAAAAAAAAACCATTTAGTTATTCCAATGAATCTATAAGCATTTGTAGCTTTAATAATTTGACTTTCATACATGCTAGAATAACAGCTGGAAATATAAGCAAGTGAATAATTGATCCAGTAACCTTTTTTTATTCTTTGGAGGAGAGGAAATCTATTTCCATTGATTTAATCCAGAGCTTGAAGAAAGAAAAAAGAGTTAATTAACTCCATAACCCTCTATTTTGGGAAACACCACGCACTGTGTTTTCAAACTCTTGCACTTTTACCCTTTATTTTTCCAGGAATTCTGTTTTCCACCTTGTATCAAGGTTAAAATTTGATCACTATGCCCTAAAATGAAATTGTCAATGGAAAATTATCAACAGAAGGATTCTTAGAAGAAAAGGAAGTAGAAACAGAAATGCCATAAGTGCGTCAATGGGGAAACTTAAATTGAAAACCCTAAGTTCCCCATAACACATCCAAAAGAGCCTTCATTTCAACCCTTTTCCCCGGTTTCAGAAATGGTTTTGAAGGGTCGCTAGGTACCACATTAATTCACGCATGGACGCCACTGTTTGCTTGCATGCATTTCAGCTTGGAAACTAGCAAGCGGGTAACGCAATCAAGTACAGTCAAGCTTGATCAATAAAAGCAAATTGACCAAAAAAGAAGAAGTAAGCCTGGCAGCCAAAAATAAAAATGCATTGCCAAACAAGAAATCATTTCATTGTCTAAGCCTGCAGCAAGCTTCAGAATCTAAAACTACAGATTTACATGATACATTGTCACCATAACAGCAATCTAAACATTATGAATTTGCTCCTGGTTTAATCAGGGGGTGGCGGCGGGAAAATTGGCACTCTTGGGTTTCCTCAACGACTTGGAGAAAAAGGAGAAGGCCCCTTTTAGTTCATCTGGAAGAGGGAATGAAAGAGGGAGTGCTAGCGGACAAGGTTTGCTGTGATAGTCACATTTATTCCTTGAAGAAATAGAGTGAGCCAGTGCTGCTTGCTTCTTGTTCAGCCCTTCGATGATGAATGAGAATGCTCCAAAAGTAAGGCAACTCTGCAGAAGTGCCTGAGGTGCACCTGTAAATCCATAAGAGAAACTTGCAAAACTCAAACCTATTGACATCTGCATGAGGAAAAAATACAGTACCAGAATCTGGCCATCCATCATGTACATCATAGCCCTTTTTTTTTTTTGGTCCAGCTAGGAAGAGCATGTATGCATATGAGAATGCGCTCTCCATCATTGAATTGATTTTAGAGTAAGGTTTATATTCAACTCCTTTTGGTTTAAAATTATACATCAACCAAAAGGCAAGACTAATTTTAACATTCAACCTCTTTTATCATCTTAAGTTTGAGTCAGCATCCACCCTTTGAACCTTTATTGACATGTTTACCTCATCTCTGACAAGTGCCATCTTTTCTTCTAGTTTATATTGTGAATTAGAGTTGGAAGAAGAGACTACTAGTGGCATCATGTGTGAATTCATTGCAAACTTACAACAAAAATAGCCTGCTTTATATTGTGAAAACATTTTATTATCGAAAGAATTGGATTACAAATTGGAACAGAATAGGGTGCAAAGGAAATATAAATTGACAGTAAACAAGAGAAAGAACAATAGAAAATTGAATTCAAAAGATCAAATCAGAAACAGAGTCTTTGTGAAAGAAAAACATTGCCACTTTTACAGGCGATTTAGCAAACAGTATTATTTGTATTTGATAGAGGATAAATATGCAATCATGTGATGGTATTTCTCTTTGTTTTGCTTTTTCTGTTATGTAGCAAATCCAACAACCAAGCCTTTTGCTGTTCCATGAAAAAACAATTGGACAGTGATTGACAATAAAAAACAAAGAGGCTGATGTGAAGGAGTTGATCAACTGAGAAGAATAAATATAAAAGATAGAAGTTTAAAGAAACAAGGGAAAAGAAAGTTAGCAGAGGAAGCTAAAAAGAAATAGGGAAATGAAAAAAATGTCACAACTAAGAAGCATTAACAATTATGGTAGCCATCTTTAACTAGCAGTTTATCCCAGATCTCTATTCAGCAGTTTCCATTTTTAAGAATTTGAAAACAACCATAAGTTTCATAAAGAACTTGTTCTTTGTGTGGAATATGTGTTTGTAGTTACAACAGTACTGAATTTGGAAATGATAATATCATTTGTGAAATTTTGGAAGTTCAGAGAGTTTCATATATTTGGATTGTTGAAAATATTTCTTGAGGATGAATTTCAATGTAGAAAAACAAAGTTCCTACGAAATGATGGAGGGGGAATACCTTCTCAAAATAGGTGAGAACCAAGATGATTTGGAAGTCACCAGAAAAATAAAAGATGTGAAAAATCCAGATTTTGCCATCAAATAGAAAATGAAATATACGCTTAGAAAAGAAAATCATAGCTGATAAAGATAGTCATCAGAAGAACATAAAAGACATGAAGTCTCCAAATGGCATATGAAATTATATGCTCAGAAACAAAATGATAGCTGAAAAAGATTTAAGAGAAGTGTCAAAACAGTGAATCAAGTTCTGAGGAACGCAATCACTAGCATTTTAGGTAAGATTCAATTGCTATGAAAAGACAACCCACACCCCCTACCACCCACCCCACACCCCATGGAAAAAATATTTTACTAGCATTTAACAAGTTATTGCTAAAACAATCCAAAGATGACAGTATTTTGCTTGCACAAATGGCAATAATATTGTGTATACAAGGAGATGTTTATACACATCATGGGAAAATACGATAGAACAGATTGTCATTGATGAATGTGCACAAGATCAATAAAATTTAAAGCTCAGAGACACTATGAATACAAATAGCTAATATATTTTTTCAGTTGAGACAGAATCCAGGTCTTAGCAAATTAAAAATTTGACGTGTCAAGTAAGAAGCTGAATACCTGGAAAACTCAGAGCAAGACCAGTACAGCATCCAGCTACTCCAGCATTGATGACTGCAAAGAGAGAAGCATGATTAAAATATAAACAAGAAAGAAATGTGAAAGAACCAGTTCAAATATGGGGCATGTCATACCATCATCCTTCCCTCGCAGCCTCTTCAGAAAGCAGACAACCAAACTGTGTACTCCAGATAGAACTGCAAATGTCTAATACAAGAAACTGATAAGTGTGAAACGAAGTAAAAATTAAAAATTTAGCAACTAAAGACAGGAAGAAATACAGCAAAGACCAAAAATTGTAATTGAAACATCGAAGTAGAATAATGAATAGCGCATTGAAGCGCACAAATAACTTGATAGGAAATAACAAGCATGGCTTTTAACCAGCGCGCGCGGGCGCACTTGCGCACAAAAGCTGTATGTTGCAAATAAGCAAAAGATAATTATTATGATTATCATTATTCATATGTCACACCTTGGCACAAGATCCTGCTTCCCCAAAGGATCCTTTGAAGCCTTGCTTCTTAATCAATCCCGAACCTGAAATGCATCCATTTAAAAAACAAAACATCACTTCACTTCACTTTAAAATTAAATTAAATCTGAATTATAAATATAGATTCCAACAAAATCGAGAGAGATACAAGCAATGACAAACTGTAAGAGTCTATTATATATACACATATATAAATATATAAAGAAAGAGGACCGTAGCCGAAGATGGAGCCCATAAAGGCGCCTGCAGCGGAGTCACCAGCGAAGCGGATGAGGCAGACGGAAGGGGTACTGGACTCAGCAGAAGGAATAATTGATGCATTGTTATTATTACTTGAAGGATTAGGGTTAGGGTCTTCGACATCGGAATCAGAGTTGTTGCTGGTGTTTGGAGAATTCGCCGTCGCCATTTCTGTTTCACTCTCTCTTTCTCTAATATCTATCCAAAAAGGAAAAAAAAAACCGAAAACGAAAACGAAAACAAAAGGTGATAGTACTCGTAAAGATTTTTTTATATCATTTTGTCCGCCCCTCTTTTATGTTCTTTCTACAAAACGACATTGTTTCATTGAAGAAATAATAAATACATACCAGTGGTCCTGTATGGTCTATCAGAACTTTAATAAAGAGTCTAAACAGTAAGAAAAAAAAAAGATATTTAGCGGTTAATATCATACCAAATGTTGGAGTTTTTTTTTTTTTCTTTCGAATTTAGTGTTTTTTTTAAAGTAAAATAACATGGTTTAGATGTTTAGAAAAGCTTTTCTATGAGTTGTAGATAATTTCTCCGACTTGTAAGTTATAAATATAATTAGCAATTTTTAAAAAAATTATAAAATCATCTGGCATAATATAAAATGAAAAGAGAAGAGAAATTAGAGGGAAAAAAAATCTTGATAAAATTTATTTTATTTAACTTTTTTTATAGAGATTTTTTTAAAAAATATTTTGTGTATTAAATTTTTTATAAGATTTTCCTAATTCATTTATATTTTTTTTCTTTTGTATAGATACTTTTATATTTTATTTATAATTACAAAAAAAAAAAAAAAACATTGAAAATCCTGCAAGTCAAATATTGTATTTGGTGTATATAATATAAATAAACATTCTAGGTAAACATTAATTTTAACTTGCTATTGTATTGTACTCCCATATCTTGCTTTGGTTATCCCAAGATTGTGTGCGCGTTTCTTGATTTGGTGATCTTCCGCGTCATATTTTTTTACGGAAACACATCACTATACAAAGTATATATGGGGAAAAAAGACATTCAACTATTTATATCCTGAACCAGCTTTCATTAGAATTTCTTCGTGAAAGCTTTCAATAAGCTTCCACCGGAGATGGGAGATGATAGGATACAACAAGTGGTTCAAGAAGTTGTAAAATGAAGGATGATGATAGCATAGCAAACAAAACATATGAATAAATCATGCACACAAGTACAGTAGAGAAGTTACTTTGTTTCCTTGAAAGAACAAATTGACTTGGTCACTCCACATGAATTTTGTGTAAAACTTGGACCCAAGGAGGGTCTGTCTCTGTATATCAAGGCCGAAGGTTTAGTAGTGTTCTTGATAGATTGCTCCAAATTCTGCCCTCCATGCCTGGTCATCATCTGGGATCGTGTTGTGTGCTCCGTCAGAATTCTCTCGGTATAGTGGTTGCAATGCAGATTCTGGAAGTCTGCTTTCTGCCATGTACTGCTTCATGGTGATCATCTCCATTTTGTGCTTTCTCTTAAGCTTCTCCGACTGCTTCTTCAATTTTTCATTTTCTTGCTGAACCACGTTGAAGTTATCCTGCATATGTGATAGAATCAATAACATGATAAATCAGATACCTATCAGCACTTGATGTCTGTGTAAGAAATGCCCTCTCACGTTAGTGCAGAGAGGGAGGCATGGTTTCATCAAGCTATACTACTAATATCAAGGGACTGAATGCTATTCCATATGACTGCTAGATGAGTCACATTTCTCATTCGACATTTCTAAGCATACTGTAAAATAATATCGGCAAGTAACGTGTAATCGCGGTAATCTACCTCTGCAACTGAGGCAGCTTGCTCAGCTTCTCTCAGCCTGACAAGGAGTTCTCCAGCAGCATGAACAGCTTCTGCAGTGTCTCTAAGCTGGATTTTCAGACTCTTGTTCTCCTTTTTCAAGAACTCCCTTTCCCTTTCCCTTTCCACTCTCAAGGAAGAAAGCTCAGCTTGAAGTGATTTGGCAAAGCGATTTCCGCCCTTTTTTCCTGCCTTTGCTGCTGCCCTCTTCACCTCTGCTATCCCTTCCATGATTGCACGGTGCTTTCCCTCCAAGTCATTGTACTTCTCTTGTAGATCAGCATAGTGTTCAACCATTCTAGCATGCCCAAGGACAGCCCTATGAAGCGCATCATCTAACTCCTCTGTGCATTTCTTCTCTAATCTTAATTCCATCTCCACCTTCTCTGCATGCTGACGACTGCATTGAAGATCAACTCTAAGGTCATCAGTTAAGGAAATCCAGTCACTCTCCATTTCTGTCCATCTCTGTCTCTCTCTCTCATATTCTTCCATGCTACTATTTTGGGTGTCTGCACTTTTGCATAGTTGAATGGATTGTGTCAACAAAGAGGACCTCAGCTTTTCAGTAGATCTGTTTCTGGATGCATCAGTATACGACTGCAACTTCATCTGTAGGTTTTGAATTTCCTGAAGAAGTGCTTCCTTCTCCTTCAAATCAAAATATGTGTTTTTATCCATCGCATCCTCTACTTCATATTCTTCTTCTCTAATCTCAAGCTGATTATTCTCAACACTGAATCTTGGAAGCTGCACAAATCAACAAGAACGAATGACACAGAGAAAAATTGAATTAACAAGATTGTCTGCAATTGATGATGAAAACAACTATTAACCTTGTTTTGATCCTTTAATGACTGGTACTCTTCATCTGCTGATCCTTCAAAGAGTGTCATTTGATTCTTTGATTTCCTGGGCAGAATCTCATCCCCTTCTTGACCAGTCATGATATAATGTTCTCTTTCTAGTTTGTACTTTTCAACCTGAAGAAATTCAGGTTGTCATTAAAAGTAAATTCAGAAATGTGGAATTACAGTAGTTAGAGGGGTGATCAAAAGAATTATTACCAACTGATTCAGCTGCTCAATTTTAGTTGCTTGCTCCATACATAAATTTTCAAGGTCCTTCTCCTCTCCGTTGTTGGTTATTGCTTTGCCTGAATCCTGTCATAGAAAATAAACAAAAAGTATAAATAAAACAAGCAAATATACAACAGAGTTTATAGCACTTCTCATCAACTAAGTACTCATCATACTTTGACCACTTGACTAATCAGTTGGTTAGGTTTCCGAGCTTCTTCCTCTGCCACCACCCATGTCAGGCTATCCTGGACCTCATTTGAACTATCATTGATTTTCTGTTTACAAGATGCACAAAGTGAGGAAGCATATGATCCATGTTCTGCTAACTTCTGAAGAGACACATTCACTTTGTCAACTTCTGAACAAGGTTTTAATGACAAGGGCTCAAAAGAGAATGAAACTGAAGATCTGTTTGATGCAGAGTTCCGCTGATGATAGTCAATAATCTGCAAGCCTCTCTGAAGGCTAGCGGCCAAGGACTCAGTGGGGCCTGGAAACACCTTGCTTGAACACAAAGATGATCTGATGTTTTCACTTTGCTTAAGTGACTGGGGCGGTACATCTGACTGGAAGTTGGAGCTGTCTGACAAATTGTTCTGACTTGCTGAAAATAATGATGGAATGACCATGCTTTTCCTGGTATTTCCAATTTTAGGTGACTCAGACAACATTGGCTCATGGAGGACTGCAGACTGACGGCATAGACTAATATTAATGCTGGTTCGAAGCGAAGGATCCGAGGCATCAGGGGCAGCTGGGAAGTTGTCTTGTGATTCAACACCTTCCTTTTCTTTCTCAAGATTGATATCTTCACTTTCAAATTCATGTGGGCCATTCACTTCGCTGTCACTCACCAAATCTGTCTCAAAGCTTTCTTCTACAGAAGAAAAGTGGGCAGAGTCTCCATTATCAGATAGATCTCTTGAGTTGTCATCAGGAGAACAATGTAATTTATTGAGTTGCTGATGTAGTTCCCTCACATCATTCTCGTCGATGTTCACCTCATTGTCAGAATCAGTATCTATGCGGGGTAGCATCAAAGAGCGATTAAGACTCACTCTCAAGTGATTCAAGCTTTCTCGTACATTTCTCCCCTTGAAGTATCCACTTCTACCCTCGAATGAATTATGTACATCAGATTTCGCTCTTATAAGTTCTTCCTGTAAGAGACACATTTAATAAGGTGATGCCTTGAGATGAAACAGGAAAATAATTACTTCCTGAAAAACCTTATACCTTCAACTGACGAATTTGATCACTCAAATCATTAACATCATCCTCTGATATTTCATTTATAACCGGGTCATTTTTTATGAATTTAACTCGCTGGCCAAATCGGAGTGTCCTTAACGTCTCACCATTGTTTCTGCAACCAACAAGCACATCATAATACATAACAAGGGACTCAAACTGATGACAATAAACTAATTTGACTATGCATATGGTACCACCTTTTTTCCTGAAATTCACAACAAGGAAAGCAGTTGGTTACCTGTTATTAGGGGAGATGCAGCATATGACTGTGAGTTTCGCATTGCCACCAAGTGATTCTCGCAGCAAATGTGTTAAACAGGATCCTTGGTATGGAAAAGCTGCAAATTTCCCTGGTTGATTTTCCTTTGCTAGAGTGTTCACCATTTGCCTGTTTCACATATGAAACAAAAACTGTGATTACCAAAGTGCTCGAATGAAACAGCTGTTAAGATGCTCTTGCATTAAGCATCCAAATGGAATCTAAATACACCTAATTCATATGTGAAAAAATAAAGGTCTTCAACAAAAAAAACATACATTTTCAGCGCAATAAGCATAAATACTGAAAATGAACACGATCATAGAGCTTGCATCTGATTTTGACAGTGAATATTGTTTCTTTACTACTTTTACAGTTCGGAAACCTTCAGAAGGAAGTGATGGATCATACCCAAGCAGTGACAGGGACTTCTTTACACTTTTGCCTTCCTGCACAATTTGTCTATCGGCATCACCAAGTTTATTTCTATCCAGTCCAGCAAGATCAAAGAGGCTGATTCTGCTGATTTTTGAACTACTAAAACATTTTGATGAAGTCCCCTGCCACGTGAGAAAATGTAAGTGGTAGAACCAACAAAAAGAATAATAACACTACAAAATGATACCAAAATCCAAAAATATATAAGTGGCTCAACATTGTATATCATAAATAACTATATGAACAATGCATATATACATGATGTCATTTCACAAAGAATGATATCTATTCTAAGAGAAGTTAACTTTGAGGAAAAATAAGATTAAATATTTTGATCATGATTGCAGCAATCAAGTTGGAGAAGCCGACGATACAGACCTTGCACCATGACTCAATGATCATAGTAAAAGCAATGTGGGACCGAGAGCTCTTAGAATTTATGCTCGTTGCTCCAACTTTTCTACTTGAGAGCCCCTGCATCATATAACTAAATGTTCACTATTGGAAAATAAGAAGAAACATATATGACAATGAATTAAAGATGCTATCAAAAGCCAACCATGAGTTCCTGAAAAGGTCCAAAACCCAGGGATATTAAAAATAGTAGCCTCCCCCTACCTTGATCAATAATTGAGTTACATCCTCATAGCTGCTCACGTACTCCTCGGTCAAATTCTCGACGTATAATCCATTTTTCGGATCATCCCTTATCTGGAAAATATTTTTTCAAATGAATCGTTATCGTCAAGTATAAACTAATTAAGGCGAGGTGTTTCAAAGAAGGCATTGGCTAGTGAAACAAGAATCGAAGGACAGGAGCCGAAAATCCCACCTCAAGATTTCTTTGACCTGGATCAAGCAAGTCCCCTATTTGCTCGTTGTATATCTGCAATTATCAATCAATTAGTCCTATACAAATTGATATACAGGTCACATTCTATCCATTACTTCTTAAGACTGTTACGCATACCTCAAGAAATGAACATCTGCACTGATAATTGATCTGCTTCATTTGGGAGTTCTCTTGCTGCTATGAAAGACAATCCGAATACGTAGTTACTAACCATTTCCACACAGAAACCAAGGAAAAGGAAACTAAACAAAGCAAAACATACTCGCTGAATCTCCGAGAATAGCATATGGAAGATGCGAGGAACGATGCCTTGGTTGCTACCCGTTGAATGATCCCCAACCATCGCGCTTGGTGGGCCCCACATGGTGTATGTCTTACCACTCCCAGTCTGGTTAAGTACTCGGAAAATCATTAGTCGGTAATAAGAAAACGAAGTGTTCGTTAGCATAACACACAGTTATAATACCTCTCCGTACGACAAGATGGACGAATTGTAACCTGCTAATGCACTTTTAACCAAGGGAACACCAACTAACTGGAAGACATCTTCCTGGTACACGGACACACAATCCAAGAGTTTACGAATCAAAATATGTTAACAGCAGAATAAATAAATTATGCTAAGAAAAATCAAGTAGAAGAATATTGTACCTGGTTTGAACTCGAATCAAGAACCGAGTCGAAATTGAATTTCCTATCACCAATTGATACCGAATTCGAAGAAAGCTTCCTCACTACACCATCACCACCCTCTCTTTTAACATCATTTACTTCTCTAATTCTCGCCACAACCTTTACATTATGCGATAAATAAATAAATAAATAAGCCAAGAGAGCGGGAAAAAAAAACAGTTTAAAGCAGACAAAAACCTTCACTGCCGGATCCAAATCCTCCAATGCCCCGTGGGATCCATCGACTTGTCCCAGTAGCGGTGGTGGGTCCCGAGGAGAGAGTGATTGAACATTCTGACCGTCTGATCTGTTGAGAGAAGCAGAAGAGGAGAAAGACTTGGAGGGTGGAAAGAGTTTAGGGATGGAAGGGGAGAGAGGAGGATCGTTGATTTGGATGTTAGGGTGAAGTGGAGGAGGAGTGTTTTCTGAGAATTTTTTGGATTTCCGCTTGGAAGAAGAAGACATGGATCTGGGAAGTAAATTTCTTATCGATGAAGATGATAAGGTTCCTAAGAACCGATTATTCTCGCTAGCTTCCCCTTTCATGGTGTACTTTCTCTTGGTTTAGAAATCCGGGGGGAGAGAGAGAGAGAGAGAGATTTTGTAATAAGTGGTGAGGAGAGGAAAGTTTTTGATGCGACTATAAACACCCTAGAGAGAGAGAGATGACCGTTGAGACTTTGAGGAATTTAAATTCAACTTTTGATATTTGTGCAATGACAATAACGCCCTACTATTGTGGGGTCGTCTCCTACTATTGATGTGAAATAAAATAAGAAATTTTAACTAGAAATTATGTAGACATCAGTTGAAACATGTTAAAAACTTCCTAGTGTATTTTATTTTTTATTATTTGTATTAAATCCGCTTCTTCCTTTTTGTCTTTCTTTCTTCTGCTTCCTCCTCGTTCTCCTCCTCTCTCCGCCATGGCTACCACCGCTTCATATCCCCCAAAATCACCGGAAACCAGCATCAAATCACCGCCGTTTCCTCTCTTTTACTCCACTGGTTCTCCTAACAACGTAAGGGCCCCTAAAGCGTTGGGCACACATAATGGCATCTTTTAGCATGATAATGCTCTTAGCTGCTTCATGATTCGCCTCACCAGCAAGCATCCCAATGCGGAAATTGTATGAACCCGCAACCTATAAAAAAGCAAGCCCAGTCTTTATTTTAACTGTTTGATGCTGTAGACACTGTAAATAATGAAACTTTAAGGATTTACAGTGTAGAAAGTTTGAGATTTTGAAGGCTTGGTTTTGTTAGTATTTCAAACCCAAATTATGTTTTTGTTGCCTAGAAATCATAGATTAATTCAAGTCCACAGTTAGGATATGTTTTTGAACTTTTAATTCTACCGCGTATACACGTGCGGCAGACGATTGAATAATTGTGCCATTTTTTAGAGGAAGTTTCATTTGACAGGGAAGGATGATTCTGTCTTCCTTATGTGATGAGCCAAAAGGATTGAAAACCAAATTGTGCATGGTGAGTTCTGGGTCACGGGAGGAGGGAGGAGAGGGAGGAGGGAGGAGGAAATGACAGTACTATGGTGGTGGTTTTTGGCTATCAGGGTCCGTGTTCTTGGGTTGTTTTTTTTAAGTATTTTTTAGTTAAAAATATATTAAAAAATATAATTTATTAAAAAATTATTTTTAACACTTACATATTAAAATCATTTAAAAATATAAAAAAATATTTTACATAAAATAATTAAATTTTAATTCATTTCTATTTAAATTGTATTTTTAAATCACGACTTAGAATTTTTTAAAAGTGTTTTTTAATATAAAAAATAAAAATATTATTTTGATATAATTTAAAATAAAAATTAAGATAATAAACACACATTTAATAGTGAAAAAATAAAGAAATTAAAAAATTAAAAAGGCAAAAAAACAATAAGATAAAGAAAACCTAAATAAAAATAGATATGTGCATTTTTATTTTTATTTATGTTAAGAATATTATTGATAAATTAAAATTTAAAATTTTTCCAAATAATTGTAAATATCACATCAATATGATATAATTAGAAAAAAACTAATAAATATGATATAGTTTCTAGTAATTAGTAATTGAGTCTTTTGTATTTAATTGTTAATGTTTCTTACAAAATAGTTTAAAAGAAATAAATCGACATTTCAAGCTTTTTCCCATCAAGGGCTCCAATTTTCACTAGCTTATCAGCATCGCGAGCCGCTCCTTGAAAAAGGGCGAAAAAAAAAAGGGGGAGAAGAAGGGAAGGTGGGGACAAGATTGTCCATCCAAAACTATTTCAAATTACATGGCCGTTGTAACCAGCGCGGAACGTGGATTCCTCATGATGCAAATTTGAATGTCACATGATCACACCAACTTCATTCGGAACTGAGTTAATGCTTTTCAGTATCCCTCTATTCTTAATTTTATTTCTACTATTTTTAAAAATATAGTTAATTCTACTATTTGTTTTTTAAAATTAAAATTTAATTTTTAACATAAATTCTTTAATATAAAATATTAATATATTTTAAATAAATCATGGTTGAATGAAAAATTAACTTTCAAAAAACTTTTATTTGTTATTTTTTTTATGAAACCAAAACTTTCTAAAAAATCTGTATCTTGTATATAAAATAAATAAAATTTCTTGGTGTTTATATATAAAAAAGTTGAAAAGTTAAAAGTGACCTAAGCTTACAAAACCCAAAGTGGATCTTGGATCACATGTATACGGGCTGAATTTGAGTTTATTATAAAATAATTTTTTAAACTATAAAAAATTATTTTTTATTAAATTAAATTTAGACTTGGATAATTATTTTTTTTCCAACTTATCCTATTATTTTGTTCATCCCTTGAATGAATTAATCATTTTTTAAGTTTATGAAGAATTATTTTTTTCAGCTTAGCCTACTATTTTTTCTAGACCTTGAATGTAAGGAATTTATCAATTTTTTCAAAATTATTTTATAGAACCTCAATAATTTTTTCATCTCTAAAGACATTTGATTTAAATTTAAAAAAAATAAACATTCAATTTTAATTATGGTTTTATGGAAGGTAATTAAAGTGTTGTGTTCTGTCGGAAATTGAAGAAAAGTTCTATTTTCTACATTGTTTTGGAAGAAATTGTCATTTTATACCAAGTTTTTTACTGGTTTTTAGGAATAAATATCATTTTTTTTTTTTTTTTTTTGCGTTTCAAAAAGCGTTTTTGAAAAAAAAAAGTAATTTTTTTTTTTTTTTATTTTTGCTTTCAAATTAATATTTTTTTTAGTATTTTCAAATTATTTTTGATAAATCACTTTGATGTGTCAATATCAAAATAATTTTTTTAAAAATAAAATAATATTATTTTAATACATTTCCGGGTAAAAAATAGTTTAAAAAAAATCGTAACTACACTTACAAATGGGATAGATCCTTGACAACAAAAACAAATTTCATATTAGTTACATGCTAAGTTCTTCTACAAGAATTTTTTTTAATCTCTTACATAAGTTTATATATTTATTTAGAAAGTATGTTAGTCTTTTGTTATGATTATAAATTTACCATATTACATAATTTTAAACTAAATATATATATACACTCACTTGGAAAGCCATCTTACAACTACAACATCCATCTATAGTTTTTTTTTTTCAATTAATTTCATACTTATATGTTTAAATTTTATTTTAATTAAATCTTGTTGTTAGTGTGGCTGATTAATGATCCACGATTTCTTCGAAGAATGTGTCCCCGTTTAATGTGTTCTTTGTTCTAAACATTTTCTAAAAATTAAACCTACAGTTAAGTCTATAAGATGATAACACATGTCCAATCAAAAATATATTTTTTAAAATATTGAAGATGGACATAAATTTAGGGAAAAAAAATAAAATGAAAGAAATAAAAAAAAAAAAAGAAAAAAAAAAAAGAAAGAGAAATTGATAACAAAACGACATAATTATGGAAAAACTCACATTCCATAAAAAAAAAAAAGGAAAAAAACAAAATAATAATAAATAAATAAATAAATAACCGACATCAAAAGGCCATTTGTGTTGAGAATTTTTTTGCCATCGCTTCTTCTTCCCATTTCTTTTGGAAATTGGGAAATTTTTGAACTTATATAGTACATGTCTAATACTTTAAAATTTTTGGGAAATTGATAACAAAACGACATAGTTATGGAAAAACTCACTTTCCAAAAAAAGGAAAAAAACAAAATGAAAAAAATAAACGACATCAAAAGGCCATTTGTATTCACTTCTTCTTCTTTTGGAAATTGGGAAATTTTTGAACTTATATAGTGTCTAAAACTTTAAAAATTTTGGGAAATTGTTAAATAGAGATTATTTCAAAACAATATAAGAATTTGCATAGAAAATGAGATTTTTATAATATTTTCTTGAACATTGAAGGAGATTTTCAAATCTAAAACTTTAAGTATTTTTTTTTTTTTTTGTAATCTTCTCAATATCACATGAGGTTATTGTTGTTTATCATATGTAATTTGATAAAAACATCATCCATGTGTAGAATAGTATAAATCACTAAATAATTTTATTTGCACTACACAGTAGGTTGGATTATTTAAAAAAAAAAATTAAAAAAATATTCAGGTTTACTAACATATTCTCTTAATTAAATAAATTGTGTAGAGACTGAATTGATATAACCTGGTTAACTTGGTAAGTCCAAAGATACTTGAACAACCGAAAACAAAATCATAATTTAACTAAAATAATATGACATTTTAAAAAAAAAAGATGAAAATATATTGGAGCGTCCTAGGTTAACCCAGGTTAACAAATAAAATTTATGATATGAGTCATAAAACTATGATAAGCTCATAAAAAAAATAAAAAAATATATTGAATCTCAATTCTCAATCAACCCAATGTTGAATAATAAAATTGAAAAAACAAGATTAAAAAAAAAAAGCTTGAGTTAACCCGAATTAATTTGTCAAACCTTGAATCATGAGACTGGAATAACCTAATAGCAAGTAAATCAAAATAAATTATGAAACTCAATTCTCAATCAATTCAACATTAAATAATAAAATTGAAAAAAAAATCAATTAAAAAAAGAAACAAAATACCCGAGTCAACTCGATTTAATTCATTAAATCCTTGAATCAGATCATAAGATTGAGAAACAACCTCATATGAAGTAAACTGAAATGGTGAAATAAGTTATAAAAGCATAATTCTCAATCAACCCAAATGGTGAAAGATAAAACTAAAAAAAGAAATTCAATTACAAAAGAGAATCCAAAAAATGTTCATGTCAATTTGGTTAACCTGCAAAACTCATGATCCAGATCATTAAAATTAGGATAACCTAATAGAAAGTAAAATGAAATAAATTATGAAATTCAAATTTTAATAAATATTTTATTAAATCATGAAATTAAAAATTAAAAAAAAAAAAAACAAAGTTCAATTTCAATAAACAATATTTTGTGAGGGAACAATGATTTCCTCTTGTTAACTTGATCTTGTTAATAATGTCTTTCCTTTCTTAGATATAATGAAATTATAAGTAGTCTTTAGAAGTTTAGTGATTTGAGTGAAATATATTTAAGTTTAAAAAATTTCAATAGAAATTACTTATACCTACTTAAAAGATTTGGGGTGCAGTACCCTTCTTTTTATTTATTTATTTATTTTATTTTTTCTTTAAATTTCATTCTTTTTGTTTTTATTTTTGTCCTGAAATTTTTTTTTTTTGATCATTAGGATGCATTTGGAGTTTTTTTTTTTTTTAATTTCACTTTTAAACATTGAGTTATTTAATAATTGAACTAATTATTTTTTTCATTTTTTTTTACAGGGTTACCCTGATATTACTACCGAGTTACAGATTTCGCATGCTAAATCGAGTATACTCGGTCAGTTTTTTTTACATATTTTTAATTTATTTTTTTTTTTTGGAATTTCATCTTTCAACATTTTATTTACTAGAAATTGATTTTTTTTTCTATTTTTCTTTCAATGGGGTTAGCACATTCTCATTTAATTTTTGTTTTGTTATCAAATAAGATCCATTAAAATTTGATTTTTTTTAGAATTATTTTTTTTTTTAATTTCATCCTTTAGGATTTGATTGATTAAGAATTGATCTTTGTGTTTTTTTTTTAACTTTCTTTGTATGAGGTCATTCCAATCTTATACTCATGGTCGTAGGGTTAACATGGTAACCCAATTTGTTCTTTTTTTATTCTTTTTTTAAATTAGAATTTTTTTTTCTATTTCACTCTTCAACAATAAGTTGTTTGATAATTGAGTTTTATAATTTTATTCAATTTATTTTCAACTAGGTTAGCCTAGTATCATGACCAGGTCTCATATTTGACATGTTAACCTGGATGAGCTCCGGTCATATTTTTTTACATTTTTTGTTGTCAATTTATTTATTATCATTGTATTTTTTATTCATATTATTTAAATTAGATAAGCTTATTAAACTAAATGAAGTCAACGATCTAAGTCTCATATTTGTTTTTTTTAAAGAATGCTTGTATTGCCTTAACATCCTTTTTTTAAGTCAAAAGGATTGGGCAAGCTTCCAACATAGTGGGCCACCTATAAAGTTTTTATTCTAATTAAGATAACATCATATATTACGACATCTTTATAAAGATACGAACTTTATTTTAAAATACCATTTAGAAATAACTAGTTTACATGCCCAAGTTACATTATGTGTTGAATAAAAAAATCAAACATAATAAAAATATCCAAATGACAGAGAATTATTTGGCATTGTTAGCAATCACAATCCAATGGGTTAACCTTGAAACCTATTGACCAGACTTTTTGCCTAACTTAGGTTCAAAATTAAATTATAAGGGAGTTACCCCAACGTGATACCATCGACTTGGCGAATCTAAAGGCAATCGGGTGACCAGTAAAAAACATGGTTTCATTTAAAAAAAAATCAAGATGACCCTTTTAAGAAATTTAAGACATTAATATATTGAATTGACCCGAGTCTTATAGCTTAACACCACTAATTCGCAATTCGGGTGATAGACTCCATTGAGTTTAAAAACTTGGTTTTTTTAAGAATACTTTTTACATAATAATACAATAACATAAATAGAAGTTCGTAAAACCAAGAACAAAATCAATTTCAAAAATGTTTGTTTAAAACTATGATAACATAATAGAAACCAAACTAAACCAATTTATGAACATAAATTTAAAATCAAGCAAAAATGAATAACCAAATCGAGAAAAAAGAATAAAAATAAAAGAAAAATGTGGGGAAATTAAAAAAAAAAGGAAAATGAAAAGAAAGGGTCATGTCTTTTAATATTCATATGAATAATGAAGTAGGTGAGTTGACACCTCTAACTCTTTTAGATATTATAGGTAATTTGTTAAGATTTTAGACAAATGGAATGAACCTAAAACATGTATACATAAGGTTAGCTATTAATTTAATTATGCAATCAATTTGGTAATATATAACTTATTTCACCAATAGAAAATTCATCGCGACTATTCCATATTTATTATCATCAAAACACAATTTCTTGCATTTTCTATTAGTCTTCCTTTGATCATATTATTTATTTATTTATTAGCTCACCACTTTTAATTCTATTCTGATAATTCATTGTTCTTACACACACTTATAATTACTAACTAATAACTTTATATCATATGGTTAATTAGGTCATTAAGGTTATAGGCCTATTCATATGGTTAGCTTAGTTCTTTCCAATGTCTTTAAGTTTTCTTTTTCTAGGATCATCTAAAGGATATCATGTCTATAAACCCTCACTCTAGCAACTATTTATAAAACCCCAAGTCCATGTCCCCCACTCATATGGCCAACGTACCCAATTATAATTAATAGCCCCTACTTATATGACTAGCTAACTTAATTCTAATTAGTAACCCCCACTCATGTCAATAATAGCTTATCCATTTCTGATCAGTAGCCCTCCAATTATGTGTTCGACATAACAATATCTTTTATAATTCTTTGATATTTCCCATTTCTTTTCTTCTTTTGGTATTTCTCATTCATCATTATTATTTGAATTGGAAAACACAATAATCATAAGGAATTTAAAGACAACATTCTTTTAAATAAAAAGTGTAAATTGGAGAGAATCTACACACTCCTCCTGATGTTTTTTTAGCTCTTCATATCGAGGATCTAGCTATTGATATCTCTCTTCTCATCAATTTTAAAATTTTCAAATTTCATGAATATGCATTCATGTTACTCGTTTTGAATTCGCATCAATATATCGTATTTCATATTCCATTTACTTTAGTTTCCAAGTTCTTAATTAATTCATTTTTTATTTCCATCAACTTTATATTTAATCCCTTGTTTTTCAATGTATACAATACCCATTTAATATTTCCTTACATTAAGGTTTCATGTTAACTTTGGTTCATAACCTTCATATTGATATAATTACACAACAAAGTAATTAATCTTTTTTCACTTTTAGTGCATATGCATAACATTCATATTATCTTCCCGATATCTTTATGTGGTCATCAAATTCCCATTTCTTTTCTTCTTTTGGTATTTCTCATTCATCATTATTATTTGAATTGGAAAACACAATACTCATAAGGAATTTAAAGACAACATTCTTTTAAATAAAAAGTGTAAGTTGGAGAGAATCTACACACTCCTCCTGATGTTTTAGCTCTTCATATCGAGGATCTAGCTATCAGTATCTCTTTTCTCATCAATTTTAAAATTTTCAAATTTCATGAATATGCATTCATGTTACTCGTTTTCAATTCGCATCAATAAATTGTATTTCATATTCCATTTACTTTAATTTCCAAGTTGTTAATTAATTCATTTCTTATTTCCATCAACTTTATATTTAATCCCTTGTTTTTCAATGTATACAATACCCATTTAATATTTCCTTACATTAAGGTTTCGTGTTAACTTTGGTTCATAACCTTCATATTGATATAATTACACAACAAATTAATTAATATTTTTTCACTTTTAGTGCATATGCATAACATTCATATTATCTTCCCGACATCTTTATGTGCTCATCAAATTCCCAAACATAAGGTTAATTTCCATATTAAGTCTTTATGTTCCATTTTAATCCATTGTTCTTATTGCCTACTAATTGATCCTCTATTTTCATTACTCCTACTTAATGTTTCAACTTCTAAGATTGTAAACTTCACATTAATACTTTCCAACACCTTATCCCAATTAACATCGACTACTTTGTAACTTCATCCTTGCTCATAAAATTTAACACATGTATTATAATATATGCATGATTTTTACTTTACAACATATATAATATTTCATTTTTTATGTTCCATCCATCCTTCATTTTTTTTTTTTTTACTTTTCTACACCAAATTACTTTATTTCCAAATTGTACCTAACATAAACACCGATAATATAGTAATTTAAATAATTAACAACTCAACAACCCCATAAACCTTCACCATGTTTCCCAATAAGTCAAATAGCATGAATCACACATACTCGACCCTAACATCAATCTCACAACCTACTTTCCACAAAATTTTGTCAACTAACATAAAGTTACATAAGTTTCCATTTAATATTCCATTTCTATTATATTACTTATGGTTAGCCTTAAGCCTAGCAACCATTCCATGATTTTTATTTTTATTTTAACTCAATTGCACTTAATATGACTTTTATTCCTCATACTTTTTCAATTTCACAACTCAATATTTTTCCTTTAACTTTCATAACACACAACTCATATTCCTTTTGAAGTTTTATAGCGCAGAACATATTTTCAACTATATACTTATCTCATATCATATTTCTCATATATATACATCAAAATATCAAACAATTTCACATAACTTAAGCTTAATCCTTCCCTTTCATAAACCCCTTCTCATGGTCGATCCTAGGTTTAGGGTTACCCATAACTTTCCTTTAATTTCTCTTCATTATCGTACTCTATCTAGTAATTTAATACTTATTTATATAAGCATTTAACATAAAAACACATATTTTCCCTAAATTACTCAAAACCCCTAACATTGATAATTTGAGAATTACTTCCTCTAAGCATAAAAACAAATATTGACAAGAAATTGGGTTACTAGAACACTCTACCTGATGATTTAGGACAAAAATAGGAAATTCCTTGCAATTTCTCTTCTCCTTCCTTTCTTTCCTCTTCAAATTTCTTTCTTTATCTAACTAAAAATTCATTCCTTGATTTCCCCTACTCTTAGATAAGTTTATGTATTATTTTCTTTACTAATCTTTGTACAATTTCTTCCCTCTTCAAATATCTTTCTTTATCTAACTAAAAATTCATCTCTTGATTTCTTCTACTCTTAGATAAGTTTATGTATTATTTTCTTCACTAATCTTCATACAAAACACTCTTATCTACCCATACCATTTAGTTTGAAGAAGAAGAAGAAGAAGAAGAAGAAGAAAAGGAACAAGTTTTGCAAGATCTTCCTCTCTCTTCAAAATATTTGGCCTAAATAGTGCATATTTGTTTTCCATCAATTACTATTTTACTCTTATTCCTTCAATTATTTTTTTCTTGTTCAGGTTTACACTAATTGACTCGGGTATACAAAACAAAACAGGGGGTCTATACCATTAATTGTAGAAATTTTCTCATATCTACTAGTTTTAATTGGGATTTACACCATTAAACCTAGAGTTTACAACTATAAATATATATGTTGCTAATTAATTTTACTTAGGATTGAATATGTGATAAGGCGATAGCTATCTCAATCAAACAAGAAGTAACATTATAGACCTTGGACGCGTATAACAGGTTATTTGTTCTTAAAATAACCATTATGTAAAGAAATATATGAGTTTAATGGATAAAGGGATTGCAAGAATCTATAACACAAAAAAAATGAAAGCAATTAAGAGAAAGTTGTAAATAAATGAAAGAAATAAAACACTTTAGGGTTAAAAAAAAAATAGATAAAATTGCAGAAATTAAATGTATAGGGTTAACCAATATTTACAATAACATTTAGCCTTATTTATACTATTACAAAGTTTAAATCATACTTTCATACGTAATTATAATCCTCTATAAATATTGATAGTAAATAAAAAGGTTTATTAAATATTAAAACAAACTAAACTCCTCTTCTATTGATACACATGTGAATTCTAAACCAATCTTTGAATTCTAATTAGTTATTCAATTAAGGACTCACACTTTAAATAGAATTGTATTTTCTAGTTCTTGTGCATCCATATTTTCTTGGTCAATCAATTTTTTAGTCGATTGTGGCTTCTAGTCGCTTGGTTGACTAGTCCACTACCTCTTTAACTCTCCCAGATAATCAATAAATATTATATAGCTTAGTTGATTTTAGTGATTCATGATCAATTGCAACTTGTTTCCCTTTTTTTAATAATCATTGTTCCATATAGCCAATCAAGTGGTTGTAGTTGACATTGATTTTATTAATGCAAACATGTGTTTTTATTTATAAATGATTTTTTATCTTTAATATTCATTTAAGTTTGATTAATAAGTCTAAAATAAAAACAAAGTCTTTTGGATAATAATATTTTGCAAATAAAATTATAAAGTGGTTATAATTATGAAAATTTCTACTACATTAAAGCATTGCTCTTAAATATTCCTGGTCAATGTTTTATTACAATTATACTTTTATTAGATCTATTAAGACTGATACATAAAATATTATTTCTTTAATAAAAAAAATGATTATTCTTATAAGTTAGAGTATGAGGGACACTTGAAACTAATAAGCAGATGCTAAATAAATGACATGTACACTAAACTAACCCGTATGAGGATTCTATATGAATATATTACATATGTGTATGGAAAGACTCATATGGAGGTTGAGCAAGTGATTCTTATATTTGAGACTATCAGGTTATCTTATATAAGAAATGACATATTTTGATCCTGACTATATGATGTCTTAATCAAAGGTAAAAAATGAGCATACATGGAGTATTATATAAACTATATAGATGTATTTAAGTGATCAAAAGAGGATTTTTCACCCTAAGTGATTTAGAAAAATTACTCCACATGTTCTTAAATAACATTGGTTATGAAATTCTTGTGCAAGGTAGAATGAGATTTGAAAGAGATTTCAAATCTTATTCAAATAATCAAAGCCTATGGTATTGAGAAAACATATAATTTCATAAGTTAAACACATTCCATGCTTAAAGATCTGAATGAAAATATTCTAGATGAAGGGATAATAGTTACACTAAGAAACTAATGACTAAAAGACTAAGTCAAACCACATATGACTTTTCTAATGTCACATTGCTTAATGTTGTACTTGATCTTTAAATATAAATCAATTAGTTTGTTGAATCAATAATAATTTGATTTTTTTAATTTAATTGATCTTGTTTTAACAATATATTAGGAATCTAGTGGGTTACAGACATTAATAATCACTTGTAAGAAAATTACATTGGGATGATTAATCAAGTATGACTAGATAATAAATAAGTTTTAGAAATTAAGGATTATAGTGTAATTAATAAAAGAGATTACAATTCTAGACCTAGAAAAATCAAGTAAGGACTTTATTGCATAACTTTCTAATAATTATTTTAAAATAAGATATATGATATTTTTCAAGGGACAAAGTAATATTTTACCACTACATGGATATTAGGTTTTTCTTATAAATAGAATACTATATCTCATATTTTTCTGATGAGTTAAAAAAACAGAGTTCAAAGTACAAAAATATAATAGAGTACTACATGTAAGAACAAAGAACAAAAAGAAAATAAAACAACTAGCACTCGAAGTAACAATCCTTCTATCTTAAAAAGCTTGTTAGTCTTAAAGACTTGATTGAACTCTAAAAAAGAATTGAGCTTAAGTAATTTTCACACAAACCTTAAATAATCTTATATTGTCTAACAGGATCAATAAAACCTTTTAAAAGTCTAAAAATATCATTTTCACTATGTTCATGTCTTTCAAGAAACCTAACAATTGTAGTGGAGTCATCGTTAAACAATTAAGGTATTTAATTGCATGTTTTAATAATTATTGTTAGGGTTAATCATGAATTAATATTTTATGGAAAAAAATGATTTGCCCATAATTGTTTTTCCTCATATAGAATTTTTTTTTTAAAAAAAAATGGTTGCTATTCAGGCTAAAGGTGGCTTGATTTCTCATAAAAAAAAAATTAAGAAAACGTTTGTTGCTTCCATCAATGATGGCATTAACATCATGGCATGCTCAAGGATATCTAACACACCAGACCAACGTGTAGTGGGTAGTATGCATGTTTCCACCATAGGAGGAAAAGGAAAAATTACAGTTCCACCCCTAGAAATATGAAGTATTGATTTTATATTAAAAAATAAAACACATAATTAATTTAATTATATTATTAAATATTCTAATTATATTATGATTGAAATTACAATGCTTAATTAAACTAAGAAAAACGGATTTTCTAAATAAAAAGAGTTTTTTTAAATCTCCATAAATTTTGTCTAATTGATCTTAAAAGGTTTAGAATGTTAGTAAGAATTCTAATATAGTTATTTTATTATTAAAACTTGAAAAATTATTTTTCAAAGAAAACAAAATAAATAAAATTTATTAGTAATTTATCAAATTGAGTTTGATTTAATATTTCTAAAAGTTAGAAATATTACTTTAAAAATTACATATAAAAAGTCAATAATTATAATTGAAGCATGCATTGTGTGTGTGTGTGTTTTGATGTGATTAATGCATGGTGCATGATTATGGATATTAAAAGACCAATGCAATTATGTTTTGAATGATCTAATACTAAAAAAGGATTATATGCCCTACTTTTTCTCTATTTTTCTTGTTGGATGTAAAATTCTTTTCTCATCTAATTTTTCTCGAATTTAACTTAAGATTTATTATTCAATTATATAAACTTTATGTAATTAAAAATGTAGGAATTCAAATATTAAAAAAAAATCATGTCAAATGATACACCTATGGTGCTTGCATGAACTTATAAAGATGTATAGCAACTACTTAGATTTTGACCGCCTCTTTACTTTGATGGTTTGAGAAAATTAGTTTAGATATCTCCACAACCATTCAGTCATAATAACATGCCATATATGTATGTTTTTGTATAATTTTTATATATGATATAATAATCATGCATAGTATTAGACCTAATTAATAAGATAAATCCCTCATTAATATATTTATATGTTAAGAACATGATTTGTTGTCTTCTAATTTATAAATATAAAATGAGAGTTAATTTATGATTAATTTGTTAAATTAAACAACATTATTTTAAATTATATATGTTTAATGTTATAGAAATTAGGTCATAATTTACTAAAATTGTATGATCCAAATGAGACACTTATGATCATATACGATTATAGTTAGTAGTTAGGTAAAACATATATGATATGTTTAGACAAATAGTTGCCACCAAACTTATTTAAGAGTTACATAGAGTTGTGATTAATAAACTATATTATTTACCTAGTTTAATTTATTTTGATTTGTAAAGTTGTTTAAGGTCATATAAATTAAATGAGATCCTAACTTACTAGAAGATATAAGTGAGATTTCTTGAATTAATAGTGAGAACTATTAATTTACATGAAAATAATGGGAGAGTACATTATGATTAAAGAACTTATCTAATTTTAGTTATATATATATATATATATATATATATATATATATATATATATATGAATAAAACTAATACTTGCTTCTTTATATGAACAAGTTTTATATCAATATAAGTATCAATACATCCATATACAACATACTTGAAGCTAACAAATTGATTGAACCAAATGTTTTAGACTGGTTTCAGAATATGATAATTGTTTTAAAATAAGAAACAATGTTATATTTTCTTAAGAATTCAACTCCTTCCATCCCTAATACGGATGTCGATGATGAAGTTAAGACTTAATATCAATGTTATATTGATGATGATAATCAAGCAAGCTACATATGTGATGTTATCCAACTTGTCACCTAAACTTTAGGTCGTGTTTGATTGCAGGAAAGTGAATTCCTGGAATTCACTTTCCTGCTTTTCCTATGTTTGGCAACAAGAAGGAAAAATGGTCAAAGGAAAATGAATTCCAGTCAACCTAAAATTAATAACGTTTCAAAGGAAAGTGTTTTCCTCTTTTAACACTTTCCTTTTGGCGTGCGTAGCTAGCGCACGCCTGCCCAATGAATTAATTCACTTGCTACAGTAGCAAGTGATATAATTCACTTGCTACTGTAGTAGTGAATTAAAATGCAAAGGGAAGATTACCTGTAGTCTGCTGCTTGAAGACGAATTATAATTCACTTGCTACAGTAGCAAGTCATATAATTCACTTGCTATTGTAGTAGTGAATTAAAATGCAAAGGGTAGATTACTTGTGGTCTGCTGCTTGAAGACAAAGCCGGTTCTCTCGGTTTATTTTATTTAAGTCCTAGGTTTTTTATTAAATCAAAGTTTAATTAAGTCCTCAAACTCATTAATTCTTCAATTAAATTCTTAATTTTATTAATTAAAATAATCTAAATTTTAATTAAATCAATTCTCCAATTAAACCCTTGATTTAATTAATTAAACTAGTCAAGAGCTTAATTAAATCTTTAAACTTCCAATCATGCTGCCCTTAACCCAAATTTTAATTCATCCTTCATTTATTTTATTTTTATTTTTATTTTACATCATCTTTTTTTTTATAATAAAAATAAAAAGGTCAAAAATTGGGTTATGACAATTGTAAGTGATTAAATATTTTATATATATTAGATAAACTTGAAAAAAAAATTAATTCATTAATATTTTCCAGTTCATTTTCCATAACACAACCAAACACTGGAAAATATTTTCCAGTTCATTTTCCATAACACTACCAAACATCGAAAAATACTTTCCCGGAATTCACTTTCCAAAAGAAAACCACTTTCCAAAAGGAAACCACTTTCCTGCAAACAAACAGAGCCTTAAAGGCAATATGAGAATATGGATGTCAATAATTAATTATGTGTCTCAAAAAATTATTTGATGTGGCTAATAGGAATAAAATGTATGGGACCTCTAAGAAATTGTTCATTTGCAAGATGACAAAAGGTTCCTTTGTGAACTCTCTTGTTTTGAAAATGATTAACTATATTAAAAAATTAGATCAATTGGGATTTTTCATAGACCACGAGTTAAGTATTGACTTAGTCTTGAAGTCTTTACTTTAATTTTATAGTTCATTATTAACCATCACATGAATAAACTAGATAATCAATCTTCATAACAGTTATGGCATTGTAGATTAGGTCATATCAATGAAACAAGAATAATTAAGTTATATAAAGAAAGGCATTTTGATCTTTTTTTATTATTATTAATCATATGAAGCTTTTTCAAATGGATAGATATTGGGTATAACATGAACTACATGAAGGTATTTAAGTGATCAAAAAAAGATTCATCACCCTAACAAATATCCCACCTTTTGTCAATTGGTATTGATTGTTAAATCCTTGTATAAAGTGGAAGGAGATTTAAAAAGGGTTTTAAATCTTATTCATATCATCAATAACTATGGTGTTGAGAACAAATATGATTTGACAAAGAAAACACTATATGCTTAAATGTCCAAATCGAGATATTATTGATGAAGGGATACTAATTATAACAAGAAACTAATTACTGAAAGGTTAAGTCAAATCACATATGACTTTTCAAATATTTAGGTACCATGACATGTTACCAAACACTATAGTTAATCTTTAAATATAAATAATAAATTAAATTACCAAATCTCATTTTCTTTAGGATTATGATTTTGAACCAACATATTTGGAACCCAATAGGTCACACATATTAAGATAATTTGTAAGAAATTAAACTAAGATAACTAATCAAGTATGACTTGATTGTAAATAAATTTTATAGATTAAGGGATATAATATAATTTATATAAGGAGTTACAATTATAGACCTAAAAATTTTAAGTTGGGGATTGATTGCATAAATTTATAAAATTATCTTGAAATAATATAAGTGATATTATTTAGGGATAAATTTATATTTTATTATTTATAGGGTTATTAGGGTTTCTCTGTAAATATAATTATACACCTTGCATTTTCTGATGATCAAAGATCAAAAATATTTTTCTTTACACATATATATAACATTAGATGGACTTATTCAAATAGGTTGAGTAAGGAAAATAAAAAGTTAGCATTCAAGGAATAATAATCTCTCTATCATAAAATGGTTTTAGGAGATTTATGATGTATTGGTTCTTATTGAAAACTATTAGAGGTTAGATAACTGGATGTAATTTATATAAGGGATTACAATTCTAGAGCTAAAATTTTTTAAGTAGGGGATTGATTGTATAAATTTATAAAACTGTCTTAAACTAATATAAGTAATATTATTCGATGAGTAAATTGATATTTTATCATCTATAAGGTTACGAGGTTTTCTCTATAAACAAAATCATATACCTTAGATTTTCTAATAATGAAAGATTAAAATATTTTTCTTTACACGTATAAAGCAATAGATACATTTATGTAAATAAGCTGAGGAAGGAAAATAAAAGGTTAGCCCATAAAGCATAATAATCTCTCTATCTTAAAATGGTTTTAGGAGATTTAACATGCAATGGTTCTTATGGATTATTATTAAAGGTTCCATAACTTAATGACTTATGGTTTATAATAACCTAACGTTGAAGAGTTCATCAAATCTAAAAAAAAGATATGATCTTAAAGTAATCTTCGCTAAAAAAAAATGACCTTATATTATCTAACCAAATCCTTGGTATCATAATCCAACTATAGGTCCCCTAAGGTTTCCTTTTAAAAAACAAATGGTGGTAACTAAAAAAAATCTATAAATACAAAAAAAAAAATGCATTTTCAACATGATTTGGCTGATTTTTTTGTCATTTTATAGTTTTTAACCATTTCACTTATTGTTTTCATATTTACAAAATTTTCAAGAAAATGAAAAAAGAAAAATTAATCAAACAAGAAATTCATTAGTGAGTCAATTGTATTGTAGAAATAATAATAAGGACTAGTTTTTTTTTTTTTCTTTTAAATGAACTTCAAAAGAAAAGGCAAGGGAACACTTTTTCAAAAAAAAAAAAAAGGTAACAAATTTCATTTTAAGAACAAAAAGGAGATTGAGAATTTATTTTGTTTAAAAGAAAAGGGAAATTTTAGAAAACACTAGAAGCTTTTGAAAAATACAGGAGAGTTATGGAAGGGTGTGAAAACAAATTATAAATTAGGTGTAAAAAGAATATCTTGAGTAGTATAAATAAGGGTCATACTCATAAAAAAAAGAAAGAGACAAGAATTAGTCTAAAAAAAATCATAAACACTCTCTTTCTATTGAAAAAAAGAAGAAGCAAAAACACTAGAAACAAATGCTAAAAAAATCATTGCCTCTAATACTCTCCAACACACATATATATATTTTTTAAAAAAAAAAAAACAAAGAGCAAAAGCTCGTCCCTTCTCTCTTTAAAAAACAAGAGAAAATTGATTCTCCCTCTCCAAAAACAAGAAGATAAAGTTATGACCTTCTCTCATCACCAACCACTCAATATACTATCAAAAACTCACCATGACAACACTTGTTTTAAACTAAACAAAAAGACAAAGAAAAAGAAACACAAAGAAATGAAAGTGCAGTAGAAATAAAAGGAAGCCAAATCTTCAAATTGATGGATCTCATAACCCCGACAATGGTGAACATCAATGTTGATACTTTGTGAGCTGCAAAACATGCCTTTAGACCTCAGTAGCATATGAAATAACATGTCAATAGCTCCAAACGTCCTCTTGCACGTAAGACATATACGTGACTGTGTGCCATAACTACTTCCATCAGTTCCATTAACTTTTTATTCCATTATTAAAGGTTCATGCTTTCCTAAACACTAACATGCTAAACCTATTTTTATGATTGTGTTTGTATTTTAATTGGACAATATGTTCAAGGTCATGGATTATATGTTTGTTTAGTTGAATGTGATTTGTGATGTCAAAAATCTTTGTGTTGATTAAATTGATTGTTTGAGTTGTTAATGAAAATCTTAGATTGTGAATTTGATGAAAATCTTTTATTTGAATCTGCTTATGATTTTAATAAAACTTGTTTTTGTTTTTAATATTGAAGAAATAAACAAGATAATATAAATGTGATTGTGGTTGATTCTTGTAGTTCTTTTTTGAATAAGTTGTTAATGATTGTTTTTTACATGTTGACTTGATTCAAAATAATTGATATAAAAATGGTAAAATTGAGACTAGAAAATTAAAAAATGAATGATGAAAGGTATTGTTGATAAGGTTGATGTTGTTAAGGGGTATTGTTGATAATGTTGATGTTGTTAGTGTTGTTTAGATGACATTGAATTGGCGATTGATGAATAAATAGCTTGATTTTGAGTTTGATATCTTGATTAGATTCATTGTATGACTTTGTTGCATGATGTGGAAAAATTGGAATATATAGAGGAATACTTTTAATTTAATTTTAAACTTATTAGATTTATAAATAGGTGAATTTGATTGTTAGATCTACAAATATTTGACAAAATTAGTGAGTTTAGAGTTGGTAGGTGAATTGTAATTTTAAAAATATAAGGTGGATAACGTGTGTATATTTTTAAAATATTATTTATTGGAAATTTTTATGGGTTTAACGTCTATTTTAAAAACAAAAGAAAAAAAAATTTTGCTTCTCACTTTTAATTTTTGTGTATATGAACTCATAGCAAGCTAATACTTGGATATTAGGAGGAATAACCTTTCATCATAATTTTCTCAAAACAATGGAACGATGAAATTTTAGGTTAAGAATAAATTGGATTTCTTGAAATTCTCACCAATTAGGGGTATTTTCAATCCAATAGTCAATAACACTAAAGTAAAGAATATATAAATACCATATGACATGAACCTATTTGGGACACCTTTTTATGGACTTTCCCTAGGACTTGGGCTGGTTTATAAAGACCCAACATAAGCCTCTTAGTACATTCATGAACATAACTTAAAAGTTGTTATTTGATTTAACCAATTTAGAAATGTTTGAGGTGCTATGATACAAACGAACATTTTCAAGGCAAATTTCATGGATTATCTCTAGGAATTCAACTGGTATACAATGACCCATCTTAAGCCCCTAAGTACATTCATAGGCATAGCTATAAAGTCAAGATCTGATTTCACCAACTTAGAATAATTAACCAAACTTTTCAAATAGATAAGTGTTAAGCCTACATTTAAGAATATCTTTGGTGAAGGTCTATCTAATCGGTTAATGACTTTTGCTCAAGTCCAACCTAAAGATGGGAGTGCCCTAGCCCAACACTTCACTAACATAATGGCAATAGCTGAGAGAATTGAGTAAGCCATAAAGGTTGATAAAATTGCTATTAGAAAAAATAAAAAAGACAATAAGGTACACCACCTGACATCTAACCAAAATCAACAAAGGAAAAAATAGAACAATAGGTGGATGCAAATCAAGCAAAATGATCCTACATCCACAACAGAATAAGAAGACCTTACAACATCTTCTCTAGTTTTTGAAAGAGATGTTTTGGAAATTTCTTAGTATTTGACAAATCACTTTAATTTCACAAAACCCATTATGACCACCATACCCGAAGTGGAGCCTAACAAAACATGTGAGTATCATGATGGAGCAATGGGGCACAACATTGAAAATTATCATTCTTTGAAAGATAAGTTTCTTCATCTTATTGAGGCTGGGTGGATTACATTTAATGGCCAAGAAATCTATAAGGATAATGCAAAGGGATAAATGAACCGATTATGAAAGCTTCAAGTGCTAAAGAAAATAACAAAAGCTAGATTGTTGTAGTCAACATACTTTGTCATTTTACTTTTGTAAACAAGGTCTTCAAGACCATTTTTATTTTTAGATGTTTTGCAAAACTCAATTATATTTTTTAATGTATTATGCCTTTTCATAGTATAATTTTTTTAATTGAAACCAAGATAAAAATTGTTATGAAAAAGGTAATTTGTTTTTTTATTGTTCATAATTGGATAGATATAATGACAGAAAAGATGAAACCCTAAGGTGTGCCATGTAAGATGTTAAAAGGTAATTCTCAGCATTTTAAAACTCATGAAATTGACTTTTATCATGTGGCTCTATTCAAAACATTTTGACCATATTAATTTTGTAAAAAAAACCATTTAACAAAAAAAACCTTGAAAAATAAACTTACTTTTTTTTATTTAAGAAATAATTCAATTTTTGTTTTAAATAATGTTTAGACACCTTTTTATAAGGTGACAAACAAATCATTCAAACAATTTGCATTTTAAGGTAACCAAATAATTTTGAATCAAAATGAAAAATGAAAATATGCTCACATCTCATGTCTATTGGGCCATATTTTAGCTACATGCATAATCACATGTAATTAGATTCACTTAGTCATTAATTCATAAAAACATAGTCTTTTACAAAAGTCTCAAACCCTCACACATGATGAGGATTAAATTTATCAATTCTAACCATTTGGGTTTGGAATGATGAAAGACCATCTTTGTTATCCCCTTAAATTATAAAAATATATCCCTAATGGTTTATATTTTAGTCTACGTACATTTTTCTTTGTAAAAATCTTGACTAGGATTATATCCTCATATTAAGGGCAAACAAATTCAAAGACCCAAGATTAAGGAAATGCCGTGAAAAAATCAGAGAGCCCGAGAAATCAAAATAATAGGGGGGTAATTAGTACTTAAAAGTGCATTTTTAACAAGGTTTTATATCATCATTTTGCACTTGAAGTATCAATAACTCCTTAACTAAAGCATGTTTTATAATAACATATCTAATAATATAAGATACCTTTAATTTATGATAAATGTTCATCTTAAATGCAGGCCTATCACATAAATAAAAAGATTAATTGATGAGTTTAAATACTGAAATTGAAAGGACAAAAAGAGGGCCAAACATAGAAAATAGATGTTAGTGCAGTCTAAACTGGAACATTGTTCGGTAATTGAGTTATATCTAGAGCTGTAGATCTTGGATTTAGGTCTTCTTTATATGGATGGAAAGGTACGACATATGCCTACAACTTTCATGCGGATTCCAAGATTTAAAAAGGTCATTTTCAAGTCCAGATTATAGCAACAACAAAGAAGTCTAAATCTGCCCTGCAACCCAGACATTTTTCAGTGTTCAACCCATATTTCGAGTTCTAGATGTCCAAATGACCTCAATTTTTTATCCTGAAAAGATAAGATAATTTTCTAGAACTTTCATGAGTACAGGTGGTTCCAATTCTAATGTTAGCAATGACGTTTTATTCAGACAAGAAGATAAGGATTTTTACCAAGTTAAAAGTTAACCACCCACTCAACAATTAGTCATTAAATTAATAATTCTAAATTTTAGCCTATAAAAGGAGGCATTGGCATGCATTTAGGAGCTTGGTTGTTCAAATCAATAACTTGATATTGCTCTCTCTCTATTTATATTTTTGTAATTCTTAAGCTTTGCTTTTATTAATATCTTGTTTATGCCTTTCATTTTCTTTCCTTTACATAGTTAACTTGTATCTTATTTATGTTCTCATTTTGTTTATTTATGTTTTCCTCTTTCATTATGTTTAGCTAAGTTTATTATGTCAAGGTGAAAAGTGCACTAATGGTGTAAGGATAAGGATAGTGTAAACTCAACATGGACCTTAATGTTTAATATTAACATGTCTTATCTTTTTATCTTACTAATTCTTAATACCTTGATTGTTAAATGGTTAATCTAGATTTGTGTTGTATAACACTTGTTACAACAAATGCTTGGCACTCTTATAACACAACCGTATGGTATAACCTACACCTGTGCTATGAAAGGAACATGATTTGTTGTTAACATAAGTTAACATCATGAATTCCTGAAAATATTTAAAAATTTGGTGTTACTTAAATGAGATAATTAATATGATCATGTTAACAATTTATAATAAGCTATTAATAACAAATAATCCGATTGGAACCTTCTTTGTGTGTGGTTTCCAGTTGAATAATAAGAGTTTATACTATACTTGTTTGAAATGCCGTTAGTGGATCCTCTAACCTTGACATTTGTTTTTATCATTATTTAATCCTTACATTAATCTTCCATCTCAAAGTTCTCATCAACTTCTTTTTCTTTATTATTATTATTATTATTATTATTATTATTACTACTATTACTACTACTACTACTACTACTACTACTACTACTACTACTACTACTACTACTACTACTATTACTATTATCATTAGTATTATTGTTGTTGTTGTTGTTGTCTATAATTTATACATTTAACCTCCCTATGGTTCGATTCTGGTCTTGCCGGATTATTTATTACTTCGACACTCTTACACTTGGGAGAAGACATCAATCTTTTGGTTGTGTCAGGGGGCATGCACAAGTGAAAAATAAAAATGAACAAGTCAAGGTAAAAAAAAAAATGAAGATGCCCCACCAAAAAAAATAAAGGGCAAATCAAATAAACACAATGAAAGAAAAAAGATTAAAAGACATAATAGTAGTGATCCTAAGTCTTTAAAACACTCTTTGAGTCTACAAATATTTTTCTTTTATAGTCAAAAACCACAGTTTGCATTATGTGCCTTTAAAATTTAATTCTAATCAAACAAATAAGCAAACTAAACTGATAAATAGTGCTTTTAAAATGCAAAAGAATGTTTTCACAAGAATCACGACATTGCGAAGAAAACTACTTGTTATTATTTATGCTGAAAAAATAAGTACTAAAAAAGAGATAATTTTTTCTAAATAAAACCTCTAAGTTTTACTCAAGCTTCTTACTTTGAAACCCACAAAAATAGAAGGTCACATTATCATATATCATCACTAATTTACTTAAATAAAATATCAAATTATAATTTCTTTAAAGATCTAACCCCTTGGCAATTGTAAGTAATTCAAAACAAAATTATTTTAAACTTATATCAGGTAAATTTTTGTAATTAATTCATTTAAGCCATGAATATCCTAGCTTTGAGTTAACACTTCTTTCTTAAACTTTACCTTGTCAATTCTCAGCCAGAAACACATAAAAGATGCATAACATGTCTTAGGGTTACAATAAAAGAAACACTTTCAATATTAAAACTCATGATTTCTTTGCAATAATTAGAATTAAATGGACATGATCTTTGAAATTTATGAGTTGATTTCAAAATAAGAAAATGATTTTTAAACAAAAGAGGTCATTGATTGAGTTTGCATAGTCCTTGATATAAATGACATTGACATTTCTTGTGAGTCGTCCTAAAAAACTTAAGCAGCCAAAGGGCAATGTGATAGAACCTAAAAGGGATAATAGACAATATCCAGATCATCTGTGGGGCAAAGAACACATAGTTAAATGATGATTGATTGAAATCCATCAAAGTTATGAATAGCATCTAACAAATAACTCCTGATTATAGTCATAAGAATAAGTAAAGCTAGATCAGATAAAAGCAATTATACTTAAAAACAGAGGATTACTTGATGAACTTTATTAAGAGTTTAGAGTAATGCCACACTTGGGAGGGCATCTTTATGTATAAAAATATGGTTTATCCTTTAAAGGGTGGCTATGATACATGAAAAGTGTTATCACATCAATGCATTAGTTAAGGGAAATATACAACAATCATTAACAATAAATGATTTGATAAACTCCTTTAGAGAAGTGTGAATAATGGGACGTTGTTTCTCCCTCAAAATAAAATGAGTGGGCAATGATGCAAGAATATCATAAATTAGGGTGCATCATCCAACTAGATGGCAATATCATGGCTAAGAAAGTTTGTCACTTCTCAAATAATGGTTAACTAAGCAGAGTTTCATTTATTGCCTTAAAGTCTAGACTGTATGACAAAGAGGTAATCAAACACATTGATTAGATGGGCAAAACACGAATGGGTTGATGCAACAAAAAAACATCAAACACATTGATCAGATGGGCAAAACTCGAATGGGTTGATGCAACAAAAAAACATCAAACACATTAATCACATAGGCAAAACCCGAATGGGTTGAAAAGTTAAATTGAGCAACCAAGATGCCATATCAGTAATAACAAACCTTTCCACCAATCAAAAGATTATTTGCAAGAAGGAGAGCCTATATTTCAAAACTAAGTAAATATGCATGGATATCATTTAAAAGCATTGTACAAATTTTTGCACAAGAATTGCATAAGAAAATCATCTTTAGTGAAGTCTAGCAAAACTCCAACAAACAGGAACCCAGCAAGACTCGATTTGATTTTCATAGCCCGACAAGGTTTCAGCAAAGAAGGAATCCAACGAAGTTATAAAGCCTATCAATGCTCAAGATGATCATAAACCCATTAAGGTTTAATAACAAAAAGTCTAGCAAGACTCTATAAAACAAGAACCCGATAAGGTTTCCGTTGATCTAAAACATAGCAAGATTTTAACAAAGAAAGAGTCAAATAAGACTTAGAAAATTAGGACCTGGCAAGGTTTTGAGCCCAAAAAAGCTGCATTTGATTAAAACCTAGCAAGGTTTCAGTAAAAAAAAGATTTCAGCAAGACTTCAAAAAATTAAAACCTGATAAGGTTCTAAGCCCATAAAGGTTCTATTTAATTAAAAATCCAACAAGGTTCCTGTAAAATAAAAAAACTTAAGCAAGAATTTAGCAAAGTAGAATCCAACAAGATTCTGAGCCTAACAAGGCTTTCGCTGATTAAAAACCCAACAAGGTTTTAAAGCAAGAGTCTTGCAATACTTCAACAAATAAGGACACGGCAAGGACATTAGCCTAGCAATGCTCTAAAAAGGTTATTTGTCTGGTCTATCACCATTAATGGAAGAAAACGTGTAGATGAGAAGAGAGGTAAATTGCAATAAAAGAAATAAAAGGTACTAGAACAACAATAGATAAAAAAAAAAAAAAAAGTAGATAAAAGCAATAAATAAATATAAGTTGAATTAAAATTGCATACATGCACATCATTTACAATAGTTATATGGCCTATTTATATTAGTATAGAATTTGAATCTGATCTAAACATGTAGATTTAATCATATATAGATATTGGTATCATATAAGAAGACTCCATCAATTCCTCACACAAACTAAACTCTCCTATATTGATATTCATATGACTCCTAAACTAATTTATGATTTTTAATTACTTATTTTGTTTTAAATAGAATTAAGTCTTATGATTCTTCATGCATGTTCAAACGCTTATGACCGATTATTTTCTTTTGATCAATCGTGACTTTTAGCTGACTAGTCAATAATTGTAGTGTTTTTCTTCCCCTTGATTGATCATACCATTCACAATCGATTTCAATTTATCTTTTTCTGGTGCAACAATGAACAAGAATTGTTCTTATAAAAAAAGATGAGAAAAGAAATATACAAAAAATAATCACATTAGTCCCGATGTCAATAAATCTTGCTCCCTAGATCAGAACATTGTTCCCTGGTTATGGCTTAAGTTATATTATATGCAGATGACCTGGAAAGTGAAAACCATAAAGAAAGAAAAGAATAGATAGAGTGTGATTTTGTGTTTCCTTCGTGCAGCCGTGGAGACATTGAATTCACAAGTTTCGTAGTCCAACGTGCAAGACACATGGGAGGATGGAAGATGTATTTCATGGTCGGTCTGGCCGGCTGGCTGGTAGTTCAAATGGTGAATGAGTGGGACAAGACAAGATATCAACATGGAAAAGGATGAGCTACTCTGTAGTGTGTAATGCAAACTAGCAATACTATATACTAGATATTTGATTATCTCGGGTTAGACATTTTTTTTTAATAAAATAAATTATATTTACATTTTTTTAACATGTTTATATATTTAAAAAAATTCTAAATGAAAATTAAAATATATATATACGTATATGTAATCAAATAAATCAAGAAGTATATGTATTAATAAGTGAAAAAAAAACCTTAAACAATGACTAAAAATAAAAACTGAAAAAATTGAGAGTCAAAATAGTTAATTTTGAAAAAACATGACATTTACGGGGTTGTATTTGTTAAATTTGTTAATTAAAATATTTTATTTATTCAATCAAACAATAATAAAAATAGACACATATTAAATTGATTGTATAATTTTTTTTATTTTTAAAAATAAAATTCATCTATACAAAAGATTAAAAACATATAGATTAATCAGAAAAACATCCTAAAAAATTAAATGTGTAATTAAAATATAATAATGATTTAAAATGGGTTTTCTAAATAACATAAAAAAGAGAAGGGATATTAATCTAAATATAAATAAAAATAAGATTAAAATTTAGATTAATTTTTAAAAAATAGGAACAAAAAAAATTTCTTAAACAAAAAAAAGTGAATAGTATTGTCGATAATAAAACTTGTTGGGTGAACCTGAACCATAAACTCAACCAGATTTAATATTGTTTTCCCCTTAAATTTATAGCAAATCTAAAAAAAATAGTTCTTGGTAAAACATGAGAGGGTGAACAGTGCGGGTGTAGAATGTTCATCTCACATATTTTCTCTTTAAATTTATAGCAAAACCTTAAAAAAAAAAAAAAAAAAAAACCAATATTGTTCATAGTAAAATGTGAGGGAGTGAACAATTCGACGCACAATGTTCTCTATGGTAAAATATAAGAAGGTAAATAATATGACTGCACAATGTTCATCTCACACATTTTCTTCTTAAATTTATAACAAAACCTAAAAAAATATAAATAATAAAACATGAGGCGGTGAACAGTACTGCTACATAGTATTCACTCTATTGACTTTAGATTATAAGTAATTTATTTCATGGTTATTACAAGTATTATTTTAGACCACCAAAAGATTAAAACTTGAAAGTAGAGTAGTAAAAGAATTGACAATTCCAATAATTTGGAGTCAATTTTTAATGTATAGATTTATTTTATTGTATCATATTTTTTTAATTAAGAAATACAAAAATTTTATTTAAATTTAATTAAATGAATTTTTAAAAAAATATACAAGTATCAATAAATCATCAAAGAGTTATTAATGTTAATTAAATATTGAGATGAAAAGCTGATATTTCTTCTAAAAATAAAATATTTAACATAACTTTTTCTTGTTTTTTTATTTTTTTTTTATCTTAGAGTTTTTTTTTTACCAAGAATAAATTATTTCTATTTTTATAAATAAATCATGAAAATAAATTTTATTTGTATCGAATACAAAAGAAGAAAATCAAAGATAGGTTATAATAGAAATATTATAAAAATACAAATATTTTTTTAAAAATAACTAATATTTTTAAAAATAAACTAATTTAAAAAAAAAAATCACACAAGATAGTATTAATTGAAATTAAAATAAAAGATTAATAAAAAAGTAAAAAAAAAATACACAAGAAATAGGAAGGGTATTAATTAGAGTTTTTAAAAAATTAATAAAAAAATAAAAATATCATTCACTGATGAGTCAACCCTGCGCACTTGTGTTAGGAAAAATATTAAAAATTTATTTTCAAAGTTTATGGACCCTAAAACTCTATTTTTTAAGTTTTTTTTACTAAAAAAACATCATAAAAACCTCTATTAACCATAAAAAAAACTCCAAAATCATTCAAAATATGAAAATAAATCAAATAAAAAAAACTTTAATTTTAAAAACTTTAAGATTGACCTTATATTTTTTTTCCATATTTTACGTTGTGGTTTTTTATATTTTTACAATAATTATAGAAATATATCACAAAAAGATTAAATAAAAAAGGAGGTGATTCATTATAGCTAAATGAATGATTAATCTAGTGGGGACCCCTTTCCTTATTATTATTGTCTTGTTTTGTGATGTCTGGTTCCTTTGTTCTCTGTAAGGGTCCTCCTGCATCTTAACAAAAAGTTGATAGGGTGATAGCTGACATGATACTGTCACACTTCTTTATATATATATATATATATATATTATTTACAGGTATAATAATAGTTAAGATTTAAAGTATTTTTTATCTGAAAATTATTAAAATAATATATTTTTTAATTTTTTTAAAAAAAAATTAATATCAATACATTAAAATAATTTTAAAATATAAAAAAATTAATTTAAAAAAAATTAAATTTTTTAAAAACATAGTTTCAACCGTGTTTTAAAAAACAAAAATATAAAATATTCAAGATTTTTTTTTTCATATCAATCAGCAAAACAACGTGCATATGTAGAAATTGCACAATTATGTGCTCTAAGGCAAGAATATTATTTGATAACTAGTTAAATAGTATTTGATTTAATTGTATTGTTGTGCTTTTTTTTAGGTATAAAATGACCAATGAGCCTTGTAATGTATAAAAGAGGTATTTTATTTATATTAAATGATTTCGGAAAACACTCAATAATTACGCTCATATTTGTGTCAATTTAGAGAGTTTAATTATTATTTATTTATTAAATATCTTCCAAAACTATTTTTTTATTTCTCAAATTATTTTCAAGTTTTAAAAACTTTTAGTGGTTGAGAATTAAAAAAAAAATATTTTCTGAGCTTTTTGAATTTTTTTTTACTACTTAAAAACTTTCTAAAGCTTATGTCAAAATTTTATTTTTTTTTATTTATTAAACATTTTAAAAGTATTTGATGACCTTGTATTGTAGAATTGTTTTTCTTTAAAATGTTTGAGAATTAATTTCAAAAGATATTAATTTTTTTATTCCTAAAATTTCCTCAAGACTTTTATTTTTAAAGAGCTAATGTTTTTTTATTTGTTAAGCATTTCTAAAACTTTAATTGATAGTCATATTGTACAATAGTCTGTTTAAAAATATGGTTACAGTTGTTTTTTAAAGTATTTTTTATTTAAAAATACATTAAAATAATATTTTTATTTTTTAAAAAAATTATTTTTGATATCAGCGTATCAAAATGATATAAAAAACACTAAAAAAATTAAATATTTTTAAAAAATACTTTAAAAAAAAACAGCACCTTATAGTCTTATTTAATTGACTAAATCTTGCAAATATTGGGATAAATTTTGACTAATTTTGTTTTATTAGAGCTTATTTATTGAATTAATATAAACATAGAGATTGTTTAGAGAGGTTTTTTTGGTGTGCATAATTCTACAGGTTAATTTTTAACTTAAAACAAAAAAAAAGTTGATTAGATTGACAATGTTTATAAAAAATAGCAATAAAATAAAAAATAACTTAAAAAATCCTAATATTACAGATTTAACAGAAACTAATTTTAAAAAATAGCAATAAACTCATCATGTTAAGTAGATATCCAAAACACCCTTGATATTTTTAAAATAATTTTTTTCTAACATTAAAGACATTTTGGATATGAAAAGGAGATTTTTGTAATTAATATATTCAAATTCTTTATAATTTCATGATATATCGAGAAGTTTAGTGTATTTTACCCTAAAATCAATAATATAAAAAATAATGTTTAAAATAGGGTTATATATGTAGAACACAAACATCTTTATCATATTTGCAAGATAGAGTACTCGATTAGGTGTGAGATTCATAATTTTTTTTCTAGCTAGAAGCATTTGTACTTTAAAGGCACACCAACACCAAATATCATTAGCTCAAAAATATCACAATATTGCTAATGACGAAAATGATACACCTAGGAAGTAATAGAAAAGATTTTTTAGGGAAAAATACAAAAAAAGAAAGAAAAAAAAGCAGTCCACCAGGCCACCTAACACATGACTTTGAAGAGGGGAAAAACTAACTCATCCTTGTTTGTATGACAGAATAAGTATACATTTTAAAGGATGTATGGTTATAATTATTTTATAAAGTGTTTTTTATTTAAAAATATATGAAAATAATATATTTTTTTAAATTTTTAAAAATTATTTTTGATATTAGCATATCAAAATAATTTAAAAATACAAAAAAATATTAATTTGAAGTAAATAAAAAAATAAAAAAAAATTAAATTTTTTCAAAAATGTTTTTGAAATGCAAAAATAAATAGGCCTTAATTGTTGTTATTTTTTAAAAATATATTAAAATAATATATTTTTTATTTTTAAAATATATTTGTAATATAATTATAAAAAAATTTCAATTTTTTTTAAAATACATTTGAAATGCAAAAACAAACTACTCTTAATTCTTGTTATTTTTAAAATATTTTTATTTAAAAATATATTAAAATATTTTTTTATTTTTAAAATATATTTTTAATATTATTATATCAAAATAATTTAAAATAATTTTTAAAAAAAATTACTGAAATCCCAGTGCAAATAAGTCCAGATAAAAACAAAAATAGCTGAAAAGACATAAGATTAAGAAACACGTGTCCACAAATGATGAAGAGCTGGCAAATAAATACAGCGAGTGCATAAATATACCATTCCTCGAGAGTAGGAAAACCACCCTCAACTTCACACACAATCCAAATGAGTTCCCCACTTCTAGCCATACTGGCCTCTCAATCAAAGAAATTCTGAATAAATTGTAAATTATTTTTATTTATTTTGCAAAATAAATTTGATGATTTTTCTTAAAAGAACTCATTATCCTTTTTGACAAGTACTGATCATGCTTAATTTAATATTATTTTATTTTAATTAAATAACTTTTGTTAAAAATTAAGAGAATTAACTAATTTGTAATTTACTGAAAAAAATATCGGGAAAAAAAGAGCACAACAACAACCCGAGTTCAAGGCCAGTAAGCTCTTGGCTGTCTCTTTGGTAAAAAACTAATAACCGATCCTTCTGTCTCTAATACTTTGCTCTCCCACGAAGAAAATCCGATCCCTTCTCTCTCTATCTCCCTCCATGTTCACACTATAAACAGAGATACTAAAGATTTTCATTTTTCGAACGTGAATCTGTTGTTTTTCTTAACAGGTATGCACTTCTGGGTTCTATTTGATTTTACGTTTCTTCTAACGAGTTCGTTTATATTTCCTGTAATATGTAATAAGAGTTTGGTTTTGATATCCATATATGGTTTACGTTTCTTCTGTTTCGTTTTTTGTTTTTGTTTTTAAATGCTGGCTGGTGCATCTATATTTAGTGTTTTTGTTATCTTGTTTATTAGCTTATCTTTATTTTCTTGTGATTTTGTGATTCTATTTTTAGTTTTTTGATTGGCTATGGTCCTTGTTTCTTTATATGTCTTGTCATTTCTTCTGCATGATAATTGATAAACGGTTTCTGATTCATTTTTGGCAACATTAATTAAGGATCATTTTGGCCCTTCTTCTGTTGTTTCTTATTAAGCACAGAGCCTTATTTGAAGTGTCTTTCTGGGTTTTGCGTTTTAAGGGACGGAGAAGTGGGTGGGGTCGTGGCGATTCAGGCAATTTAAAGACCATCTGCGAGGATAATTTGGCAGTGGTTTGTTGCTGTTATTTGTGTATATCAGGATCCGAATCTAAGTCTTTGGTTCTGCTGGTGGGTTTTGGAGTCTGGTTTCAGAGACTCTTGAGGCTTTCTTTTATCAATCTGGACGATTCTGTTTGACAGTAGCTAGTGCTCGCTGCGTTGGGAATTTGTAGAGATGTCGAGTTATATGGGTGTTCATGTCTCTGATCAATGGCTGCAAAGTCAGTTTACGCAGGCTGAGCTTCGCAGCCTCAAGTCAAAAGTAAGTTTGTCTTCATGGGTTATGTGTCTGAACTATTTGTTTGTTATTAATTCTGCATTCATACCAGGATGCTATGCATACCTTTCTCTTTATTTTAATTTCTTCTTTGATTCTAGTTTCTAGAAATGAAGAATCAAAATGGACAAGTTACTGTTGGAGATATGCCGCCTCTGATGGTCAAATTAAACGCTTCTAATTCAATGTTTAACGAGGAGGAGATAGCTGGGATATTGAAAGAGTCGCTTGCCGACCTAAGTAATGAGATCGATTTTGAAGCCTTCCTCAAGGTCAGTCATCGTGTGTCTAATTTAGTGTTTTGTTGGTCCCCTTCTCGTCGGCCTCCTCTATTTATCGAGTAAAATTCAGATGAGAGTTTTTCAAGCTAGCATTGTTGGAGCTTGCATCCCCATATACTGCCCAGGAGTTGGAATAAATTAGGTGGTAACATATTTATCCAATTGCATTGGCAGGCATACTTGGATTTACAAGGTCTAGCTACAGCAAAATCTGGGGCTTCAAAGCAGAGTTCATCTTTCCTTAAGGCCACAACCACTACTCTTCTTCACACAATTAGCGAATCTGAGAAAGCATCTTATGTTGCTCACATAAACAGCTATCTTGGGGATGACCCATTTCTGAAGCAGTTTCTTCCCATAGATCCAGCTACAAATGATTTATTTAATCTTGCTAAAGATGGAGTGCTATTATGGTATATAAACCTAGTTTGGTTGATTTGATCTACTTTGCTTGTCCATGAAAACCGATATTGGTGGTGGTGTTGATTTTGTCTTGTGGCTTTTGGTGCAGTAAACTCATCAATGTTGCTGTGCCAGGGACAATAGATGAACGAGCCATCAACACGAAACGGGTTCTTAACCCATGGGAAAGAAATGAGAACCATACCCTCTGCCTCAACTCTGCAAAAGCTATTGGATGCACTGTGGTAAACATTGGCACACAGGACTTGGTGGAAGGAAGGGTAAGTTTAGCTAATTTTGATTCTCACATGGTATCGTATGTGTTGTGGTCTAAAGGATTTTATTTTGTTTGTTCATTTTGCAGCCTCATCTGTTACTTGGGTTGATTTCTCAGATTATAAAGGTGAGCCTCAGGATTTTTGGTATATTAATTTTGCTCAGAATATTACCTCATGGATTCAGTATGAAATACCAAGAAGGCATTTTACTAGAATAACCATGTTGCATTTACCTTTTTGTCGTGATTGAAGATTTAAAATCTCTTGATATGACTGATTGGATTTGGTATATGACCTCATGTGGAATGCTGCAAAAGGATCCATATTGCTAATCCCAACTAGTATGGGATTGAGGCTTGGTTGTTGTTTCTGTAGTAATTGAGTTTTTTTTCTGTATCTTTTCCAATAATCTTATCTAATACCGAGTGCTGTTATATCAGATTCAACTACTGGCAGATCTTAGTCTTAAGAAGACACCTCAGCTTGTGGAATTGGTGGATGCCAACAATGTAATGGAATGCTGATTTAATTTGTTTCAATTTTTTTTTATTTTTTGTAAATTTATAAGCATGGAAGATTATGGATAATTGACTCAGCATGATCTTTTGTATCTTTCAGGATGTTGAGGAGCTTATGGGATTAGCCCCTGAAAAGGTCCTATTGAAATGGATGAATTTCCATCTCAAGAAAGCAGGCTACGAGAAACCTGTTTCGAATTTTTCTTCTGATTTGAAGGTACTAGGCTACTAGCCATTTCAGTTGTATATCTAGTCTTGTTAACAATCACGAAGTAAGTTGCAAGGAGTTGTGTATTTATTCGCTGATTAAGTAGACGTACATGTTTCTCTTCATTTTTTAATGGGATTTGAGTTCATAGATCAATAGATTATGCTCAAAATCTCTGAATTTAGGGGAAACTAAAAAATCATAGGTTTTGTTTTTATCTAGAAAAGGTTTGAATGGTTAAATAATGATTTGATGCGCATGTATTTTCTTCTTCAGAACATGATAAATCTTTTGTTGTAGTTCATTGTAGATGTTCTTAGCTCCTTACTATTATATACTTCTCTACCCGTGCTATTTTTATCCATGCTTGATCTGATTTATCTTTCATTGTCTGATTATACCTAATATACTTGTAATAATGTCTTCTGTCAAACATGTGTAGGATGGAAAGGCTTATGCATACCTACTTAATGTTCTTGCACCAGAGCACTGCAGTCCATCTACATTGGATTCCAAAGATCCTAAGGAAAGGGCTAAGCTTGTTCTTGATCATGCAGAGCGGATGGACTGCAAACGATATTTAAAACCAGAAGACATTGTTGAAGGGTCACCAAATCTGAATCTTGCATTTGTGGCACAAATATTTCATCAAAGGTGGGAAACAAAAAGCAGGGCACCATTTATTTTACTGTGATGAAAACTTTGTCAACGGTAGGTTAAAAAAACCCCTAGGTTTGGATTTACAGAAACTAGTTAACTGGCTAAAAAAGCTGGCCTCCCCCCCCTTGACAATTGAACATGTGCAAGGTGGTTTCAGTCAAGTTTAGCTAACCATTTAACAAATAAGAGGCTGCTTTTGTCAAACTTGGATACTTTCAGGTAGCACCTATAATTTTGCAATGCCCCGGGGGTCCCTATTAATTTACCCTTTTGTAAAAGCACCTCTCTCCTCCACTTTTTTTTGGGCAGTTAAACATTGCAAGATTTCTTTGAAAATTAAGATTGGGCATGTTTGAAGTTTGTGCTTATAAGACGTTATGCTGCTTAGGCCATCTAATATTAATTTGAAATTGAATCTGCTTTCCAGAAGTCAAGTTCAATATCTCCTTTTTACACTTTTTTATAGTATGTTCATCATATAGAATATAAGCATCAATATCTGTAATATGAAATAGTTTGGCATGAAGTTCTGATGATTGGATTAAACCAAAACATTTCCCATATGGGGAAACATGCAGTTTTTGGAAGGAAGTTTTTGTTTCGATAGGTATTATGGAAATGTGAACGTTATCCAGCTGAACAGGAATTATAAAATACACATTATTTTCTTCGCATAACTTTCCTACATGTTTACTCATTGTTTAAAACAATCAGCTGGTCTGTTTCTGTTATAGAATGCTTAAAGGCAGTGTCTTAGTGACAATTGATTATGAATTTCTTGTAGTAATCTTATGTTATCAACTTGGACTTGCCTTGCATTCCTTCTCCAGATTTTGATTATCAGCTCCTTTGCTGATCTCTCTTCCCTTTATCAAATCTCTTCCTTTAGCTCATGATTGTATTGGCAATTTAGATTCTTTAACATCTGAACTCTGTCTCTTTCTATCAGTATTTAATCTAATCTTGTAACTGAGAGGAAAGGATGGTATACATTTGCAGGAATGGCCTGACTACAGACAGCAAAAAGATTTCCTTTGCTGAGATGATGACTGATGATGTGCAAACTTCTAGAGAGGAAAGATGTTTTCGACTATGGATTAACAGTCTTGGAATTGTTACATATGTTAACAATGTATTTGAGGATGTTAGAAATGGGTGAGTTCATTTTTACTAAGCAACCAACATCAATGCAGCAAGTTACTGGCCCATTACTGGTTGAATATTGTATTAACAAAGCTCAGGAAAATTTGCATGTATTTTAAAGAATTCTTGGAGTTGAAATCTTACATTTTTCGTTTTGGTTCAATACCATAATTGTTTAATTCTGGCATCAAAGCTTTCAATTCACAATCTTGATTTCTAAATAACTATGCATGCAGATGGATACTATTGGAAGTGCTTGACAAGGTTTCTCCTGGATCAGTTAACTGGAAGCAGGCATCTAAGCCTCCAATCAAGATGCCATTCAGAAAAGTAGAGAATTGCAATCAAGTCATAAGGATTGGAAGACAAATGAAATTTTCCCTCGTTAATGTAGCTGGAAATGATTTTGTACAAGGAAATAAGAAGCTCATACTGGGTAATTTCTATGATCTAGTCCTTGTTGAATCAGTGACTGAACTCTTTCTATAAATTTTCCTGATGTGATGTGCTTTTTTTATTCCTTGATCTTTCCGGGCTTTCTTTCACCTCGATGAATTGAAACTTGCTAATAGAAGTTAAAAAAATTACAGAGTGGAAACTACGATAGAAGAGTTGTTTCACAATGTTACATATGCTGTTGCACAAATTTCTCATGCTCTCAAATGCATCTTGTGTGTATGCTTTCCTAAATCTTAAAGCTGAATAAACCATAAATCAATTGATAGAATTTGAAAAGTCTCATTTTGGGGATTCCTTTGATGATTGTGTATGAACATCAGTGATTTTCTAAACATCTTGTGATCAAATAAGTGAAATATAGGCTGTGGGAGCGGAATTGTAAATTAGTCAATTGTGTTGCAAGACCTCTCCCTCTCTATCACTGTTAAAAATCATAACAAACATCGCTCATATATTCTGCATATGTTCTGCCATTTCGAGATTGTAATGTGCACAAGTATTTGAAGACATCCGTCTGCCATAACTTGGATGTGTATCAATGTCTTTTAAACATTTGTTTCCAGTTTGTCGTGTTTCTTTTTAAAAATTAAAATCAAAGCAACATTGATCTGGATATTAGAGTTGCATAGTTTATGTCCTTTTATACAGCCCTGGGATATCAGAACGTTTTTCTTTTTTTCCTTTTCTTTTTCTTTTTTGGTTTCCCTTCGGTGGATAATGCATCTGAGGTGGACCTGATAGAAAAAGAAAATTTTGACCTTTATGCCATTACTAGACATTAACTTGCTCACCACGTCCCTTTTTCTGTGAGAATCCCGTTCTCTCTTCCTGCCCAGTCTTAAATGGCTGTGAGCAGTGCTGCGAACATCCTTAAACTGATTAGATTTGTTTCAGCTTTCTTATGGCAGTTGATGAGATATAATATGCTTCAACTTCTGAAGAACTTGAGATCCCATTCCCAAGGAAAGGAGATAACTGATGCAGATATTCTAAAATGGGCAAACAATAAAGTTAAACATACAGGAAGAACTTCCAAAATCGTGAACTTCAAGGTTAAACAAACTATGGCATTTTGTTTATTGAACTTGTCACCGGCCCACATCACCATTTCTTTTTGCTGTTACTAATTTCGAAGTTTAACAGGATCAGAGCCTGTCGAGTGGAATATTCTTCCTTGAGCTTCTCAGTGCTGTTGAGCCAAGGGTGGTTAATTGGAACCTCGTCACCAAGGGTGAAAGCGGTATGTTGCGTTCTCCTAGCAAGTTCCCTTACTTTCTGGCAGATGAGAAATGACTTGTTATCCGACTTATTCTGGTAGGAGTTGTTGTGCTCACCCTTCTTCTCTTCTTGCTTTGTAAATGTAGATGACGAGAAGAGATTGAATGCTACATACATTATCAGTGTGGCACGGAAACTGGGCTGTTCAATTTTCCTGTTGCCTGAAGACATCATGGAGGTATGCATACTACAGTGATGGTTTTTTTTTTTTTTTATTTGCTATAGGATATAGGTGAGATAATTTTTAGATGGCAGCTTCCCATTCTCTCTCTTTGCAACTTTGGCAAGCCTACTGTGATTTGTGAGGCATATATTTGTTATTTCAGGAGAAAGAACTGAATTATTGCATTTCTTTCTGAAAACTTGCAGAATCACTATTCACTCCGGCAGTGATGTTTATTTATATATTTTCAGAGAAAGATGACCAGACTACTAATCATTGGCTATCTCTCCTGCTACTCATGCTATTTTTAGATATTGAGATATCAAATTTGTAAACCCAGTTCATTTATCTATGCAAGAAACATGTTCATTGAATTTGATCATTGTTATTGTGATCTGGTGGCAGGTAAACCAGAAGATGATTCTGACTCTAGCTGCCAGCATAATGTACTGGAGCCTGCAAAAAGCAGTGGAAGATGGGGAATCATCTCCATCCCCTTCTAATGGGACTTGTACCGCTACTCCTGATGCATCCCCAGCTCCATCTGTCAACGGCGAAGATGAAATTTCTTCCTTGGGTGGTGAAGTTGCAAACTTAAATATTGATGATGCTGCCTCCGACACTACAGTCTCCTCACAGCTTGAGAACGGGGAATTTACTGCAGTAGAGTGAAGCATGAAGTATTGTAGCCTGCAAGATCAGCTTCAGTGAAATGGAAGTGAATATACATGTGCAGTTAGACTACATATCTCTCCTTTACAGCGAAAACAAAATGTGCAAACAATAGGAAAATGAAGAGCAGAATTTTTGTAAATTGTGAATGCTTTGTGAAAGAAAGAGAGGTCATACTTCTGCATGTTCTTTTTTCCTTCTATACATGAGTAGGTTGTTACTTTTTTTATATATTTTTTAAAAAAAAAAACCTCAAATTCTATCGCAAAATCTTATTTTTGGTTCTTAAGGTATGAGGGACCCGACTCCATCCGAAGTATAGGATTTCATTATTAAAGTCACCTGTTCATATTTTCATTTGAACATGGCATTTTCTTAGGAGGAAGAAAAAATAATTTCTTTCTCCTTAATTTTGAACTTTGACACTTTTATAACTTTATTCTTCAAAGTTATTCTACTTTCATTTTTTTCATATTTAGTATTCTCCATTTACACATGTTAATACTCACAACCTATTAATCTTGGTCTTTTAAAGAGGTAATGGTCATATCAGCATTCATGTAGATATTATAGTGATTATTTTTTAAAATATTTTTATTTTTTATATATATTAGCATATCATCAAATCAATTTTAAAACATAAAAAAATTAATTTAAAATATAAAAATTAATTTTTTTAAAAAACACCTTTTATAAAGCTTGCATTCCAAACAGCTCGTTAGAATGATGTTTATTTTCAATATATATGTTACTCCCCTGTTTATTTGCTGAAAATAGTTTTATTTTGGAAAGTAAATTTTTAAAAAGTGAATTATTTTTATGATATTTGAAAGTACCATGAAAAATAAGTTAGAATATATTTTTTAATATTTGGGTATATCATTGAAAATGAGGTGAAAAATAATTTATTAATGTTTTAATATTTTTTTAAGATTATCTAATTTATATAGAATATTAAATATAAATATTGAATCAGAATGAAGCTTTTTATTATTATTATTATTATATCATATATTCATATATAGCTTATTTTATAAAATATAAATATATATGTCATGTAAATATATAATCTTGTGAAATATTTCTTAAGTAAAATCTATTAATAATTTTTTTCAATTTTAAAAGCTTAATTTTTTTTTTCATATCAAGAAAACTAAATTAATTAATGTTGTTAAGTGAGAGTTAGATATTTAGGTTTTTCTAGTATGAAGATTTAAAAAAAAAAAGATAAATACATACAAAAATATTTTGATGGGTTTTGTTTTGTAGAAATTGTCTTTTTAAGGGCATGAGCAATTATCCCTTTAACATATATCAAATAAACATTAGGAAATAAATATAAATATATTACATCAAACATAGTTATGCATAAATATTAAGTTTTGATGTTATAAACACATATATTAATTCAAATTAACAAACATAAACACACTAGACCAAATTAAACAAGTAAATATGCTTGTTAAATAACAAACATAAACTTTCTTATCATAGTAAAATCATCTTAGCAATTAAACCTGTAGTAGTGTTGGTTCACGAAATTTTAAACTTAAATTTTCCTCAAATTAGCACTTTTTGCCACAAATGCTTTTGCAAATATTTCATTTTGGATCAAGTAATCAAATGCATCCTCAACAGTGATCTCATCAAAGCCTTCAATTTTCATCACTTTTATATATAGCTCATTAACATCAAGTTAATTTTAGCTTAAACTTTGAACTGTAAACGCTATATCTTCAATCTTTTTAGACAACTTTTCAACACTATCATCTTCCAGGTTGATATCAGTATATGATTTGATATAATTTATGGTTGCCATGTCTTTTTCAATAATAACTGTCATTGCCTCATATATATATCAAGTTTTTTATTGAGATACTTGTCATGATTGGATTGTATCTGTTCATAAAGTTTAGCATATGTAATTTTTTAGTTCCTGGTATAAAATTTTGGAAACAAAAGTAAATGTAAAAATTACAAAGAATATAATATTTATCATACCTTTATTTCTTCATCATATACATTTTTTGAAACTGTAATCATCTTCAAATAATCATCCCAACGAAAGCCACTTTTATTTTTAAGTTTGGTTATTATTTCCTTTTTTCACAGTTTTGAGATGATTATCCACATGCTTGGTCGCATTGCACATTGAACTTTTGACTAATTTTTGTAGTCACCTTAACAAAAGATTTTGTTTTAAAGGTGGAAGAAGGCTTATTTCCTTTAAGTGCTTCCTCTGCTAATATCTCAAGTAGCATGTGAGACATAGGCTTAGATCATGTGAAGTGTTTACCCTTGCATTTTTCATTCTGTGTGGTACTCATTTATATAAAAAAAATTACAAATTTATACAAAATAAAATCATACAATATTTAGATTTAATTAATTTTATACAAAAACTAAAATTAATATTTAAAAGAAAATACATAAGAAATTATAATAAAGTCAACAAGCAATCCAAATACATAACAAAGATACATTTTGAGTGTTATAATTATAATAAAGACAAGCAATCTAAACTCAAGAAAAACATAATAAAAACAAACATATAAAATTAACACTCAATTACTAGTTTCTTTGAGTGTTATAAGCATTCCACATGGTTGATGCAATTATTTCTTTTTTGTTATCAACTCCTTATCTCTTTCCTCTCTTTCCGTTGACTTAAGTTGATTGCTCGTCTAAGTGGTTCACTTTCCGAACATATTTCTTTCATAAGAAAGTCATAAAGATCAACTCCCATTATGTGATTATGAATATTACAACATGTAAGCATAACATCTACTTGTGTTTCATAAGACTAAAAAGGTTATCTATCAACTGATCTAAAACGAATCTTCAAAATACCAAACATTAGCTCAATAGCAGTTCTCAATGAAGAGTGTCGAAGATTAAATAGCTCATTTTTATTTTCTAGTGAATGTTATGTAAACTCATTCAAATGATATCAAACTCCATTAAAAGGAAAAATAATTTTTTTTCAAATACCATAACTAGCATCACCAAGATAATATTTTCCTTCAAATAAAAAAATCTATTACTATATTTATCTAGTTAGACATTTTATATGTTTATTGCATATAATAAATACTTTATTATATACCTTATGAAATTTTTAGACTACTAGGTCTTGATAGTACATCACCTAAAACTTGTAAATTATGTGCACTTCCTTCCCAGCCAGCTAAAATATATATAAATTTCAAATCAACAGTTATATCTGCTAAAACATTTTGTATTGTTTCTTCCTTTCAACCTCAAAACTTTCTTTAAATTTCAATAGGAACATTTGCAGGAGCATGTGTATCATCAATTACTCCAACACAATCTTATATAAACATGAAAAAATAATTTATACCCTTTTCTTTTAAATGTAATTAATTAATGTATAAAAATATTGGTATTATTCTCATACCTTAAAACAAGGATAAAATCTGTGATTATTCATTATCTCTGCAGGAACTGTATCCCCTAAGGTTTTTAATAAGGTGTTTGTATAACTGAAGAACTGCTTTTAATATAATTCTAAAGTAACAATGGATGGTTTTAACATACATATAGTATATACCACAAATAAAATAAAATCTTTGATTTTAGCCTATAATTCATAAGAACATAATTACTTGTTCCCTAATAAAATATTTTAAGTTAATCATAATATTTCACGACTTATGAGAACATCACACAAGTTAGGATTTTTTTTTCAGGTTTAGGCACGTTATTCTTTTTTTTTAATTAGATTTTTTTTAAATTTTATTATTTAACATTGAATTAATTAAGAATTAATTTTTATTTATTTATTTTTATTTATTTTTTTATAAAATTATTATGATTTATATCTTTATTTTTTATAAAAGAGTTAGAGACCATTAATATTAGTAAAAGACAGGATGAAAGAGAATTGAAAATTAATAATTGAACAACTTAATTAAGCATTAAAAAATATATGAAAGAATATACCAATAATAAAATGGCTGGACAAACTAGTTTATATTTAAGAAGTAAGTACGTACGCAAATAAAATTATAAGTTATTATGTGAAAATGATTATTTTTTAAAATATTTTTTTATTTAAAAATATATTAAAATAATATATATTTTTTGAATTTTTAAAAATTATTTTTAACATAATATATTAAAATAAAATATAAAAATTTAATTTAAAGTAATATTTTTTTTTTCTTTTGTATAAACCGTAGATTTTCTTTAAATCTCTCCTATTTATCATTAAAATAGGGTTATTCTCCACCCGGCAAGAAACTTGTGAGGCTTTCTTTCTCACCTCGGTCGTCTTCGGATATCAAAGTCTCTATTCGATTTAATTTATGCCAGTGTTGATAGTTTAGGGTTTAATTTGTATAATTTTAACTGGATTTTCCGCTATTATTATTAAATTGCATTAAAATAGGGTTCAAGAATAGAAACCTAATTCATATCTTTGGGCGTACAAAAAATGAATTTATGTGATTGTTTGTTGTAGGGCATGGCTTCATCGGACGACGAGGCGGATACTCTGCCGGAGTCTGTGTCAACCTATCATTTTGCAGATGATAAAGATGAGCCAATTTCATTCTCTTTGTTACCAATTAGATGGAGTGAAAGCAAGAATTTTGACGATGGGAAGAAAAACCACATGATTTTCTTGAAAGGGAGTGTGGACAATGGGCTCCGCACCATATACAAGCAAGTCATAGCGTGGAAGTTTGATTTGTCCAACACAACACCGCAGATATCAGTGCTTACTAAGGAGAAATGCTGGATGGAACTCGGAAAACCGAGAAAGAGCTATGAGATCATTATTAGGACGGTACTGATTACCGTGCATTGCCTTCATTTTGCAAGGCGGAACCCAGAAGCATCCGGTAAATCCGTGTGGGATTACCTGTCAAAAACCTTCAGGTAATTGAGACTTCGTGTGTCTTTCTTTAGCTTTTGGTCTGCTTGTTTTTGTGTCGCGGGCCTTGACAGTCACCGTTAAATTTGTAGTTTGTATGAGCACAGACCTTCTCAGAACGATTTGGTGGACCACTTGGATTTAATCGGTGAAGCTGTTCGAAGAGAAAACTCCTTAGCAAAATGCAAGGTCTGTATAAACTAATTAGCCTTTTGTTTTCTTATTATACGCCCTTTTATGTGCTTTAAAGTTTATACACAGTTCAAATATTTTCTGCAAACGCATGTCTTGACTCTTAAAGAGTAAATGGAACATGGGACTATTTTTTTGATATGTAAAGCTGACAGGATGATCTTGACAACTCGAAACCTTTTCTGTAAATGTGTACATGTAATTAAACAAGTGCTGCTATGAATAACAACGTTCTAATAAAATGAAAAAATAATTTTATTTCCATTCATGTGGTACTCTGTGTTACCATCTATCCTAGGAGCAAATGCTCTACTTTTCTCCCTGTCTTTCCTTTTAAGGTTGAGTTTGGTAGGAGGTGAAAAAAGTGGGATGAAATAGTAAGCGAGTGATTGTTGCAATTGTAACTTTAACATTGTTATAGTTATGCTTTAATGATTTTTAGTTGTGTTTGCAAAGAGGAGAAATTAAGAGCAGTAGAAGAGAGTGATAAAATACTATTAGAGATTAAAAAATATAATAAAAAAATCATATTGTGATAGGATGACGAAAAGGAGAAGTGAGAGGCACAAAAAAAAGAGAGAACAATTTCAAACTTTGGGGGTGGAGTGAGGTTTTAAATTGTAACAATTTCTCTTTGGTATGGATGCACAATTCCTTAATGAATTACATTCAATCGCATTTTCAGGATGATGACCTGTGATTTTTTTTTCTTGGAGAGTAGCTCACTTTAAAAGGTCTGAGTTTGTGTTTCTCATACTTGGCAGACCCAAGGTAGTTGTGCAACCGGATACTAGTATGGGTTTGAAATCCATGTCTGACATTAGGCTTTAAATTCTGGCCACCCAACAACAAAGGAACATGGATTATTGCATTAAATGATTTTTTATCCTTCAAAACTACCATTATTGATTTTCATGCATGGGAGAGGTTAGCTGGTGTATCTTGTCCCAGGAGAAGAGAGGGTGAGAGATGGCAGACTATGGAAGAAAAGTAACCTCGCCATATCAACTTCTTCTGATCTCCACTATCATTCCTTCATTTGGTCAGAACTTTCTTCTTTTCTTATCCTGATAAGCCCCGTTTTAAGATGGATGGAGAACTGTTAGCTTGGAGTTTTTTCTCCGTTTTAAATATCTGACATTGAAAAGCACAATCTGAAAACAATCTGTATTGTAAATGACTTTAGAACAGGATATAAAAGTAAATTCAATAAAAGAAATAACTCCAACCAATGTTCTGTTCTTAATTATATGTTTTGGCCCTAATTGGATTGCCTTGATTGTTATTTACTGTATTTGGACAAAAGTATCCAGGACTTCAAAGTCTCATCTGTATTGGGATCATTTCAAGCTCATTTCCTTGATGTAAAGTATTTCATCATTGGAACACACCGGAATATAAGGAGTGAAGAGGAGAAAGAAGGAAATATACTAGGCAGCTTTCTTCGACTAATTTAAGTGCAAAAATTTCACTACTCAGTTAAATAATGAGTGATTTCATTCTGTGACACAAAATAAAAGCTGACTTGTCCCTAAATTCTCCTTCAGGCATGGCTTCAAACCATGCATGTCATGCTTTCACTACAAACTGCATATGGGCATGTATTTATTTGATGTGCTTGTAAATTTGACTTCTTTATCAAGTCTCACGTGACTAAGAAATGTAGGTTATGGCACCTTTTTGGTATTCAACTTGGAGTAATTGATGATATGCTTAAGGATCATCTGAATTGTGAATAATAATATATATTTCTATTTGTTTGTTTGTTTATTTGTTTTGGTGTATGTACTAGAATTATTTTCATCTGCCCAGCATTAGTCTGCCATTGTCTTATGAGCTGTACTTTTGTGGATCTCCAAGAAACGATGTCTACATCAGAAGATTAATTTTTCCTCTTGTTTTTGAAACTTGGCGGTTATTGCATGGCTAAGAATAACGCTTTTGTAGGTTGCATTTTAAACTAAAACAATTCAGCTCATGATGAAGTTATAATTAAAAGGAATTTCCTGATCCATTATTAGTTAAAAGCTGGAGTTTGAACCCTTAGAAATAATCTATTTCTGTTATTAATTAACTGATGCTTGCTTGGTAACAGAGTTTTATTTTTGGGCAGTAGCCTTGATTGGCAAACTCAGGTGAATATTAGCAGAAAGTGCAGCTCTTCAATTAGGAACTAGATGCCAATTCACACAGAGGCCTTCTGCGCTTTTCTTATTTTGGTGCAGCCTTTCTCTTTTGTAGCAAAGAACTATGATTTAAGAATAACTACATTAATGGATGATAAGGTTGTGCTAACATCCACATAGAGTAATTATATGCTGAATTTAAAAATAATGGAAGGGAGAAAAAGATTAGAAAAAACAATCCTTCTACATATGCCACATATTTTTCTTTGTCAGTGATAGGGGGCTGGTCGAGTGGTGCCATTAGAGGAATCGAGTTTTTCAATTCAGTATTTTCAGAGAGAGGGAAAGAGAAATGAGATTTAGAGAGGGAGAGGATTTTGGACAGTTGGAGGAGGAGGTTTAGGGTTTGAAAGTTATGGAATATATATATATTGAGAGAGAGATAGAGAGGTGTGGTCGAGAGGAGGGTAGTTTCTGAACTAACAAAGGAATAAACTCACATTAATTGAACTTATTCATTATTGCATTGAAGTCGAGAAACCTATTGTCTTCCATGTAAGCTTCTACACAAGTACAATGAAATCGATCAAGAAAATGAGGGATGCTATATTAATTAGTTGGATTCATCAATGTGGATGCCTTGGCCTCACTCAATCAATCACAAATTTAATTACTACAAACAATTGACATTTGGGCCAAAGCTTTCATGATAAGCAACCAACATCTATTTGTTCTCCCTTCTCATCATGAAAGAAGACAAAAAAACAAGATTTTTCATTATTTATTTCCTCTTAATTACGCTGTTGCTGTCATGGTGAATCTTTCATCTCTTTACAGTTTCTGAACTCTCCTTTATGTGAACAGAAAATTATTAAGTTTTTGTTTCTCTTCCCCAAAGCCTGTTCCATTAGAAATTTACAACATGATTATTGGTTGTCTTTCATTACCCAGTCTGTTCTCTTGTTCATTCCTTTAGGTACTGTTTCCTTTATGTCGTTATCGAGTGGCAGGAACCTGCTTTTGGAGGATGTAAAAACATTTTTTGGCCTTCACCTACACCAAATTTGCCATAACTTCTTTGTTTAATGCTTACTTTGTCTTTCTTCTGCTCTTGTACTCTTTAATATTCGACAATTAACTTCTTGATTTTCTTTCTGCTTATGGTGAGCAATTTAAGAGAATCTGAAGGAGATTTTAAGACTTAATGACATTGGTTTTTGGTTGAAATGAGGGAAACCACTTTTTCTTGATGATTTATTTTAACCTATTCTGCCTTCACTTGCTTTCCTGAGTTATTCTAAACTTTCTGTATGTGTGCGCTAAGTGAACAGTTCTTACTCAATTTTCTTGGGGAGAAGCCAAGGAAAAAGATGCTGTGTGATGAGGTTATTCTCTGCATACCTGTTTGCTTTGTTATTTCAAAGTGTTGCTATCAATGATCTTTCTTTCTATTGTGCTCTCGGTAAATTATTATGATGTTTTGAGCAAGTAGTTCATTATTTTTCAGGATTTTCAAGCTGCAACAATGTCTGCATTCATAGTTGATGATGTGGAAGATGATAACTTTGAAGATTTAGAAGAAGATGAATCCAATGACGAGGACGAACTATTTGATTCTGTTTGTGCATTTTGTGATAATGGCGGTAACCTTTTATGGTATGTTTTTTCTTGGTTGCTCTCTTGAATTAGGTTGATGATTTTGTTAACAACTATTTTGTTCTTTTTCTCCCGCTATGTTGCTTTCATGAGTGTTTCCCATGCATGATATACGGTACTTTTTGGCATTTCTTTTAATGAGTTTTTCATTGTTAAAATACATTTCATTGTTGACCTTGTTATCACAATGATCATTGTTAGAGCAATTCTCGATACCCATGATAATTTGCCTTTATTTTGGAAATTTTAATAAGGCTAGATTTAGTCTTTGCTTTTAAAGCTAACACGAAAATCATGATGGTTTATGGTCTAGCAAATTCTTTTGCTCCTTACTTTATATCCTTACTAAAAAATGCCTCTCAATAATTACTTTGTTGGTTTTAGAAGGACAAGAACTAAAGCTTAGCCATACTAAAATCTCAAGGGGCTAAAATTAAATTAACCTGATAGTAATACTTGCATGTTAATGTTGTGGGGAAATATCATCAATATTCTTGGCATGATAATGTTTATTGTATTATTTCATCAACGATTAAGATTTCTAGGTTTTGAAGAGCTTAAGAAAAGTCCAAGATGCAATTTAGTAAATCAAGTATAACTTTTAATTTGACTGTTGGATCTATCTGAAATTTTGACAAAAGATTATGAAGTTAAAATTTCATGATGATTGGAGATTGTGAAGGTTTTCAAATAAGGCTTGGAAGTTATTATACGAGATTGTCTTTATTTACCTTGATGTATTTAGGTTTTTTTTTTTTTTCCTATTTAAATTATGACTTTCAATTTAATTATAATTTTACTAATTAGGAATCCTAATGCTAAATAAATTCTATTATTTAGGTAAGTTTTAATTAGGAATCCTTACTATAAAGGATTTAGATCTAAAACTAATATAAATATGGATGTCTAGTATATTTTGAAAACATTCAAATTCAAACTATTTAAACTTTTAATAAAATATCATATCTTTTCTCTATTCCACTACAGTGACGCCAACCCTTAGGGCTTGAGAACCCTAGCTTTTATCCACGCTATTAGCCGCGTCAATTGGTATCAAAACAGCTTGGTCTCTTCGATGGAAGCAAACAGTAGCAACCCACTCCTCATGTAGGACTGGTGGCTCTCTAGGTCATTGTGCGGGCATAGGATTAGAAATTGGATTGTTTGGAGCAAACTCAGGAACAAATAATGGATCGTCTAGAGCAAGCCATAGCAAATCTAACTTGGCTGATGGGTAATGCAAACAAGGATCGTGAATAGGAGAGGAACTTGCCTTGAGACTTACCTCAAGGTAGGCCAAACTCTAGACCTATTCTTGAATTTGATGAGATTCCATTCTATGATGAGAGATTTTCGAAGAAAAAACTTATTAATTGGTTGACAAAGTTGGAAGTTTACTTTTATTTCAACAAAGTTCCTTATCATCTAAAGGCAGGACTTGTTGCATGAAAACTTTTTTATATTTCTAGAAAATGGTGGTTTGAATTTCTAGACTTTAGAACTTGTATTGGTATGCCTTTATTCCATCTTGGCAAGATTTAAGACAATCATTAATTTGGAGTTTATACAAGATGATTATAAAGAGATTTTATATTTTGGGTAGACAGTCATAGGCAAATATTGTTATTATTTGCTGTTTGTTCAACCTTCTAAAATAGCAAATAAGAAAATTATGGAGGAGGGGTTGTCTATTCAAAGTAGACAATTTAAACATGACAACAGTGACAACAACAACACCGTTGCAAATACTACTATACTTGTTGATGTTTATTGTACAAATGGTGAAGAAGAAATCAATAAAGCACCTAAATTGTGATTTTGAAGATATGGCAAACAAGGATATAGAGGACATGGTACTTCTTGACAATTCCTCTAAATATATTATGAAAGATTATCTTGTAGTTTCTTTAGATACAAAGGTTGAAGTATTGGAAGTCATAAATGATGATGAGATCAAGTATGAAGTAAAAGAACGTGGGAAGGAACTACAAGTGGACTTTATAGGAACAAAAAGTATAATTTTAAATAGGAATTTTTCTTTAGCTTGCACACATCATAAATTAAAATTTGAAGTTCAGGAGTCGAAAACAGGCAACTTTGTGAATATATTGGCTAAATTGCTATATTCGAAATATTTGTTTCTTGGGAGTGGAAGAGTTCAATTCTTAACAGATAACTCGAGGGCGAGGTTTTTGGAAGTATAGCAACAATTTAGGTTACAAGATTCGTATACTAAATATTATCAAAATACTTCAATTGCAGTTCTTGTACTTGTCTTTGTAATATGATTTTAAAAATGATGATTTCCTTTCTGTTTTTAACACAAGTATCTTTTGGTTGATTGTTTTACCAAAGGGGATTTGAATTTAGAATTGACTTTGCAAGCAATAGGTGTATCTACTTGGCTATGCCTCAACCACAATTTATCATTAATGAATACAAACAATATACAAAAATTTAAACGTTGACAAATTCTAAGGCAGTGGTTGGAATAACAAGCTTGGAGTGAATAAACACATTAGTGGCATTAAATTACTTATTTTTTTGTATCCAATGCCTTCTTTTTAATCATAGTAATAATTCCTCTGCTTCAATGTTTTAGTCTCATTACCTAAGGATTAGAATAATATGTGTTATTACAATCCTTTCCACTCTTTGTTTCATTGTGTAGTTCACTCCATTTTACTGTATAAAAGGCTTACAACACACTGGATACAATTGTTAACATTTACAATACAAGGAAGCTTGATTACATTTTGTTATTAATGTGAAGTTACCATATTTATTTTAGATGAATCTTTATCTTCTCTTAAAGATGTTAATGTGCTGCACTCCTTTATTTTTTTGGTATAGAATTGATACTTGGATGAATTAATTTGAATATCTATGCTTGTTGGTTCAACTTGGTGTTGTTTTGTGTTAACATTGTCTCTGATCTCTAATACTATACAGTTGTGAAGGGAGTTGCTTGAGGTCATTTCATGCAACTGTAGAGGCTGGTGAAGAATCTGCTTGCGAGTCTCTTGGCTTTACTAATAGGGAAGTTGAAGTATGCAGCCATTACTTCTTTTCTTTGTAATTCAGTTTTCTTATTGTTTTTTAGTCTAGTGATTGTACAGCATTGATGTCTTTTTTCTTTGGCAGGCAATGCAGAGTTTTTTTTGTAAGAATTGCAAATTTAAGCAGCATCAATGTTTTGCCTGTGGAAAGTTAGGTTCATCTGATAAATTTTCTGGTGCTGAGGTAAGGACTTGCTGTAAGAGAATGGATAGGTTTCCCATTTCATATGTTCATCATATTATTTTCCATTGTGGCGTGCTGTGATTTACAGTAGCCAGTCCTGCATTGACAAAAATATTGTTTTCCAAAATTATTTTAACCACTAGGATTTCTTGGCCTATTTTATTTTTCTGTTTGATGATATAGATGTTTGGAGCTTTTTCCCTCTTTCCATTTTAGAGGTGAATTCAATTAGTATCATGACATAAATGTTTTTTGGATACTTTACCCTTGATGGTTCACGTTCAATAGCCCTGGCTCTTGCATTTATCTTTGTACCTTTTCTTTCTTATATATTATGCCATTTTGCATGTTTTCATAGATGCGGAAGCTTGATGATAAATCTTGTTTTTGTCCAATGTCTTTCCTTTTTTGGGTTGCTGGGAAAGGGGGCCAAGATTGCAATTGCTCTTCTTAGCTAACTCTCTTGGCTGGTTGGCTTAGCAAGGAATCAGTGTAGCTCTCTTCATTCAAGTTATAAAATGAACCCAGCTACTCCTGCTTCATTCAAGTTCAATTACTCATTTGAGCTCTTTTTTTAGCCAAACAAGGTGACCTTGTCAGAAATTTAAAGCTTCACAACTTTCAGGAAAAAAACTTGACCAGTCCAATACTTGGCTAGAAATGTTCATACTGCTGTACTTTTCTTTTGAAAAATTGGCTTGTAGATATGATTTGATTTGTATAAATAGTAACTGTAAAGTAGACATTACTTGGTTTTGTGACATCTAAATCAATACAAGTATACGTTACTGAGAAAAAGAAAAGCATTGTTAATGTGTATTGAAATTGTTCACATCTATCTGATCTCTAGTGTTTATGATAAGCTCAAGCTCGTTAGAAACCCTGAAACTTTTCTTCTTTTTGAACTCTGTTTAAGTTTGAGCTATATTATTAAACAAGCCATGCTTGAAGATCATGGCACTCAGTTTCATTCAACTTGTTCTTGGCTCTCCAGCTGGTTATGCTGAATATTTGGACTTACCATCTGTTGCTTTTGTTTATTCTCATACGACTAGTTTTTCTAATTATATCAATTGAGTTCTTCTTTTCCTTTTTTTTTTTTTTTTGTCTTTTTGCTTATGTGAATATTCATTTCCAGATTTTGCTGTGTGTGTTGGAATTTGGGTATAAGCAAATCCACTTCACACCTGAGGCACACATTATTGTGTGCATTAAGATTGCTGTTTCCTATTTGTTAGTCAATTTAGAGCGAGTTTGAACAAGTGTTGCTGTGCTTATAAAATCATGTTCTTTTTTCCATGGATCTCCTATGAGCATCTAATTGTAATCGCAAGTGCATATGTTTCCTGTTAATATTCTTTCTCGAACTCTATTTTTTTCCCACCTCTCATCCAAATATTTCCATTGTTTTTTTTTTTAACACCTTAGAATTATTATTTTCTTACGGTTATCAGATTTTCTTTAAATTTTATTAGCAACATGCACCTTTAAAAAATAAAAAAAGAAAAAAAAAAGAAAAAAAAGTGTAAGGAGCATATACTTTTCAATGGATAAAATATCACCTAAAATCAGATTTCCTGGAAGGGATCTTTGACTCGTTCCTTTATAATGTGAGTAGCAATGCCTTCCAAATTTGAGACTTTTCACTTCACATCCTAGCTCTTTGTTTTGTCTGGTAGCTAATCTGATTTATTGGCATCTTTCCTACAAGATGATTCTTAGGTCAAAAACCTTCCTTCTTCCTTCCCAGTTCTTAAGTGCTATTTTTTATTTTTTTAAAATAATCCAAACTGTTGCATGCCTTCATATATTCTAGGGTGTTAAAATGGATTTTTGGTTATGGCTTCTGTCGATATCTTGGGATGCCAGTACCATTTTCTTGAGATCTTGAAATATAGTTTTCCAGGTTTCTCTTTAATAATGATAAATATCTACATTTTATACTGCAAACTTGCTCAATCAATTACTTGTCAGGTCTTTCGATGCGCTAATGCAACCTGTGGCCATTTTTATCACCCGCACTGTGCTGCAACAATGCTCCATCGAGAGGACAAAGTTGCTGCTGAGGAACTTCGGAAAAAGATTGCTGTTGGGGAGAGTTTTGCTTGTCCCATTCATAAGTGCTGCATTTGTAAACAAGTAGAGGATAAGAAGAAAAGTGATTTGCAGTTTGCTGTGTGCAGGCGGTGTCCAACATCATACCACCAGAAATGCCTACCAAAGTAGTTTCTGGTTTTCTATATCACTTTTCATTCTCACTTAGCAGTGTAAATATGTGTCTGATGTGATATTCATATTGCTGTTACCAGAGAGATAGTTTTTGAAAATGAAGCAGATGAAGATACTATAGCAAGGGCCTGGCAGAATCTATTACCTAACCGTATTCTGATTTATTGCTTGTAAGTGTTTTTGTTTAGTTGCTCTCTCTCTCCTTCTCTCTGTGAACACACACAAGGCCTATACTTTGTTGGGAATAATTTGTCAAATGGGTTGTTTGTTCTCTTTTTCCTTTTGTTTTGGACAAGGAAACATGACATAATTGAAGACATTGGAACTCCAGTAAGAGATCACATACGGTTCCCTGATGTTGGAGAGAAGAATACTGCTGCTAAAGCACAGAAAAGAAAGACATCTGAGCTTCCTGCAAATGAAGAGGAAAGTTTGTCAAACAAAAAGAGGCTTACCTCAGAAGAATCATTTTCAGGAACATTTCGTACTAAAGCATCCAAAGAGATGTCTTCTTCTGCAAAAATCGTTAAAATTACCAATGACAGTGAACAGATATCATCTGAATCAAATTCATTAGGGAAAATGAGAATGAATAATTCATCCAGAAAGTCTTCAAGGGACAATACAAAGTCTGCTTCATCAGAGGTGGAGAGGTCTACAACAGCCAACGTAAACAAGACCTCACTGGGTGACAAGTTATATGCCTTCATGACTAACAAGTCCGGAAAAGCAAAGCTCGGGAAGCAGGATATTTTTGGCAGTGAACTTGATGATAAATCTTTGGCTGTTAAGTCTGTTGCAAAGAAGTTAACCAGTGAACTGCCTTCATTGGATGCCGATACACAAAGGAGGTGACCTTTTAAATTTTCCACTTTGGAATAGTTGCACCTTTCATATTTTTGTTTGAAATAGTTACGCTGTCTCTTGTTTCTACTCTTGTTTTCATTATTAAATTACAAGGGAATTATGACGATTCAAAGTTACAGTTTTTATGTTAAACCATGTCTCAGACTTGAATTCTATGCAGGCTTTTAGCTTTAGTGAAAGAGGCCGCGTCATCAATAACCTTGGATAATGTTATAAAAAAGCATGAAGTTCCATCTACACATGTGCACTCCTCAAAAAATGTCGTGGACAAAAACATTACATTGGGAAAGGTGGAGGGTACTGTTGAGGTACCTGTTGTTACCCTCTAATTATCAATCCTTGTAATTAATAATTTTATGTATATTAGGTGTTTTTTCCATAGAAGTTGCTAGTAATCTTGTCAACCTGTTTTCTTCTCCACAAGTAATTATACTTTATGTACTTCATCCAGGCTGTTAGGACAGCTCTAAAAAAGCTGGAAGAAAAATGCAGCATTGAAGATGCTAAAGCTGTTTGTGAACTGGATGTTCTGAACCAGGTGTTTAAATGGAAGGTAGTTGTTCTTTCTCATCCTGCTCTCAACTGTTGTATCATTGTATACAGTGAGCATTATTTCTCCCAGGTTCTGTATTGCAATTTATATAATTTTAAGAGTGAATTTTTGCACTGATTTGTCATTTTTGTGATGTTACATTTAGAGATGATTTTTTTTCTATCAATGAAGATCCCTAGTGATGCGTGCTACTTTTTTCCTGAACTAAATGCTTGGAATATTAGAGATTGTTACTTTTGAATGTGTTTTAACAGTGCTGTACTTGATGTTTATTAACCTGTTGATTGATGCCTCTAGAACAAGCTGAAAGTGTATCTTGCACCATTTCTGTACGGCATGCGCTATACATCCTTTGGTCGCCATTTTACAAAAGTAGAGAAACTTACGGAGGTAAATTTGTTTATTTATTTATTTTTTTTGTTTTTACTTTTTTAATTATCTAATGCCATAAGCCTACTAATGATAATTGCGAAGATATGCACCATCTTTGATTGTTAATTTTTTCTTTTCTACACCATGTGCTAGTGATTTCAAATGCAATATGTTATAAATATCAATTTGTTTTAGAGTCTGTAGTATGTGGGTGTGTAATAAAAATAAAATTCTAGCTCAACATCATTGATGTGAAGTTGCTTAAAAGATGTTTCAAAAAAGCTTTCCACCATGTATCTTGAGGTAATGTACCAGCTTCAGACAATATGAAAGAAATGAGAATGAAAAGCCAAACAGATTGTGATCGTTTCATGGTTGAGCTGGGTAATGAATCCTTACACAAGCCTCCTTACAAGTTTACTTGAACCTGGAGTGGTGGCCACATTGTGTTGGGTATAACTGTCTGCATTGCTGCCCTTGATATTAACTTGGCCACTCTCATGATGCATACAACAAGAAGTTGCTTGGTGCAAGTCCAAATACTTAAGGAGTCTGATTATGATTAGAATCATACAATTTGTCTTGATTCACGTACAAAATGATGCAAATTGTGGGGTGAATCACATATGTAAGAATCTTGTGATTTAGTCATGATTTGCTTTGGTGCCATTCGTTTTATTTTACAAGTCAACTCAAATGGAAAACTGAAGTAAAATTCATAAATCTAAAGGAGATGGTAAGGATAGGAATGTTAAGTCTAGAGGTCATGGATGGCAACACCTTAAAGCACTTTTCTTTGATAATTATTTCCACCTGAAACAAGTTATAAATTAAACTCGCAGAGTAAGAACATGGTGAAAGAAAGCAAGAGTGCCAAAGACAACAAGAATGACAAAGGTGATTTCAACATTGGGAAGATTATAATTTTTATTTTAACCAGGAAATCTAGTAGTTTTAACTAGTTGGATGATATTTTTTAGATAAAGATATCGAGTCTGTAGAATGATCAAGTACCAATGAACAATATGTTTGATTTTGGCAAAACCAGAATTGGCCCAAATTTTGTTGCCTTTGCTCCTTCACTCTAAGTCCACCTCTTAATTTCTTAACCCTATTGATTTATTTCCTTTCCATTTTCCAACTTAAGCCACCCTTCGAGTCTGTAGATGAGCTCAGCTTATGGGTCCATGATATTATAGTTGCACGCACTGGGAAAATGGTGGTGGAGAAGTGAGCATAGAATGATAAATAGATATTTTCTTGATTATTTGAACTAGCCTTCATACTTGCTAAGTCAATCTTATTTTTCCAGTATTGCCTATTTGTGTTTAATTCTAGAATGTCAGCAAATGACAAGGGAATTCTTTGTAGATCATAATTAGTGACTGAAAAGGAAAATGAAAAAGATAAATAATCCCTTTAATTAAGGACAGCGATCTGCAGCATGGGTATAATTGTATGCACATACATGCATACAAAGAGATGCATTAAATATATACTGCTCTATGCAATTCATAATTTCAATTTGTTTGGAAAATGGAGTGAATACTGCTTTGTTTTTCGTGCTTACATCACATGTAAAGAATTCTGAAACCAGATTCTGAATGTGCAGATTGCTGATATTCTCCGTTGGTATGTAGAAAATGGTGATATGGTAAGACATTAACTATGTGTTTCTTGGAATATTTTGTTTTGTTGGCATGGATATGCTTCAAATTGACATTGATCATAAAATGTATATATGCCTATATGTGCAATTTTATAACTATTTGCATCCCTTCCTGAAATTTAAAAATTTGAGCTGCAAATTTTCAAAATTTCAACTAGACATTACTATCAAATGTGTATTCCTAATGTCTTAAGGATCTTGTTTTGGCTGATAAATAGATGTTGGTAAATAGATTTTACTGTTTGTTTTGTTTTAGCAGATTCTTAGAAGAGATATATTTGTAGCTGATGATTGGTTTATATTCTTCTTCCATCTTGAACTTTTCATAAAGGAGGATCCTCAATATCAGCTATCTTCTAGAGCTGTTTTAATCCCCCGTCTTATTAATTTGATCCAAAGATTGTATAGTGATTTGTTCAATCTCCATCCTGTTGAAAAATGTTGTTTCACTCTTTCCTAAATTCATCATGGCTCCTGGCAAGCTTTTGTTTCTCTTTGTTGAGCACAAGCTTGGCACAAAACTTGAACGCTTAAAATGAGGAAAGTTTCTATTATATTCAAAGCATCTTCCTTTATCTATCCTCTTTTGGGACCAAAGAAAATCGGTTGGATTATTTTTAATAATCCTTTTTTCATTGTTTCTATATTTTAGTTCTGGTAACATAATTTGATGACCTGCATATACATTTTGTTTTGAATTATGTTCACATAAAAAACATCACTTTCAATGGAATAACTGTAACTTTTCACGTCATTTTTAAAAGATGATGCTTAAGCTTATTTTGGCAACTAGTTGGTAATTGTTAGCTCCTGTGGACAGATTGTCGACTTCTGCTGTGGTGCTAATGATTTCAGTTGCATTATGAAAAAGAAGCTTGAAGAGATGGGAAAGAAGTGCTCATACAAAAACTACGATGTTATTCAGCCAAAGGTAACTGTTACCTTTTTATAAGAAATTATTTTTCCTTAATCTGATAAATTAGTCAATGCATTTCATAATTCATACATGTGGGGAGTAGTAGGTACATAGGAAATAGGAAGCAGGATATGAACACACAAAAGGCAGTCCCTAGTTGACTGCGGCATAATTTTGGCACTGTTTTATGTAGTCTTTTATAAATAACACTGAAAATGCTGCTTGAATATGTTTTTTTTACTTATACAGGGGTCTTGTGTTATTTGAAGGGGGGGGGGGGGCATAAATTTACCCATATATTTTTTAGTTCCTCAATGATTTCCCTATAGTTAAAAAATTCAAGCTTTACCTACCTGAATAGTGGGCAGGATAACAAGCCCCACATATATTTGATCATCTGTGTATTGGCTTGGCTTTTATTAGTATTATTTTTAAAATTCATTTGTTATACATATATGGGTTGGCCTTAGAAGTGGCTTGGGGGTATATAACTAAATTTGTGTTATGTCTAATAATGTCTTATAACAGAAGTATGCACTGGATAATAGGTTCGAGGTTGTGATAGTTTTGGCATTTTTTCCAGTGGAACTATTGAGAAAATTTAAAATATATCAAGGCAGATTCATAGGTCTCTGGTCTCCCCTCAAATAAAAATAATAATAATAATAATAATATTTTTTTTTTTTTAAAATCAGAAGCAAAAACTTGTGGGGTTAGGCCAATGTTTGGTGGCAGTTTGTAGGTTGCTGAACACACTCAACATAGTGAGGTTTGATGGTGGTTTCAAGGTTCAAGGAAAGCAAGAAATAAAGAACCAGGTTGGACACTCAAGTGGCAGTGAATATTGATGTAAATGATGGCAAGCAGTCTTTGAAAAAAGGCAAAAAAAAAAAGAAAAAGAAAAAAAGAAGAACAAGAAACTAACAAAATCTCTAACAAGAAATCACTTTCAAATCAACAAAATGATGAACTGAGAGTTCCTGGTGATGTCATCAATACTTGTAATCTAGTGAAGTTTCCTTTAACCCAGGTGAGGGTCTCAACCTTGAAACTAGTAATCACGGATATGAACTGGATAAGTAAAAATAGAAACTCAAGTGTAAGACCCATTAGATCATACTTAAGGATGATTCCAGCGAAGCAAAATAATTCTGAGGGAAGTGACAAAATTGGATGAGCTACAAACCAAAGGCCAAAACAATTTCTTTGATCAAATTACCTTCTTTGGTACACGAGGTAGCTTGAAACATTCTAATTTTCTATAAACCTCCAGCATAGCCTCTTGTGTACGGTTGATGTCTTCCTTGTGTAGAGGCACAAGCATGCTTGTGCTAGAATTATTAACATAAACATTTTATCTTATACAATCCTAGTGCGGTGATTTTATGTTGTGGAAGGGGGGGAATTCTTAATGCTTGGATATCAGGCAGTTTTATTTGTATCTTCTGACAGTTGAGGTTCACAACTGGACCTTGATTGGAAGGGAAATAAATGTGGCATTGGAAGTGCAACCTTTTAATGCTTGCATCATTCAGTACCCTAGTGTGTTTCAAGCTAGAACATTGGAGGGCCTGCTGTTATGCATTTAGTCTTTTACTTGTTCCAATAATCTATGGGAATAAATTGCTGATAAAAAGAACTTGTCTTTGGTCCCTTTTTTCTACCTAAAAATTGTGATCTGTCACTCAATGGAGTTGTTGTGGTTAAGTTTGCTATATGGACTATGATGCAGGCAACTTCTGGTGCTGTTCTGGAGTTGAGTTTCAGGGGGGCTGTTTATGGATTTCAATAGTAATTTTATAGTCTGAGTTAACCTTTTGATGACTAATAGCTATAGGATTGATGGGGCTTGAATGCGTGGATGTTTGGAATATAGAATTTGAGTTGTTGGAAATTGTAGAAACTGTTAAGAGTCACACTAATAGGGTTTCTAGGAATCACTTCCAAGGTGCTTAGGAGATACACCAAACGGAAGATTGAGTCACATAATCAAACAAAGTTACTGAAATTTTCTTCTCAAACTGATTTATGAAAATTAGGCATTGCATTCCTTTATATAAAGTTGCTAGGACTCCAAGTCTAACAAGGACTTATTTTCCAACATAAGAAAACTACAAGTCTATTTAGAATAGCAAAACTCTAATAAAAATAATTACTTTGGAACTAATAGATTGCTAAACAGAAAATAAAAACCAGGCTTCGGCAATATTTCCAGATTTTCCGGCAAATATGTAAATTACAGAAATACCTTTGTCTACAAAAAGATACGCATTTTGCTTCTTTTTTTGTCTACATCAAACTGTTAGTGTATTTTGCTGTCAAGCATTGGTGCTGAACTATGTGTGTTTGCATCTAAGTGCTTTTCCAAATTTTGATTGTTTGATATCTTTTCTTATGCCTGGCAGAATGACTTTAATTTTGAGAAGAGGGATTGGATGACTGTTTGTCCAGATGAACTGCCAAAAAAGGGTTCGCAGTTGGTAGGAATGATTGTTCCCTTTTGAGTAAAGAATAAGTAACCTGGGTTACCGAGATTTTTAAATGAATGGTCTGATTGATCTTTTTTTTTCCTTAAGCAGATTATGGGACTTAATCCTCCTTTTGGAGTTAAAGCAGCCTTGGCTAACAAGTTCATTGACAAGGCTCTTCAGTTTAAACCCAAACTCCTTATTCTTATTGTTCCACCAGAAACAGAGAGGTAATGGTTTGCATTTAATTGTCTCCATCTCTCTCTCTCTCACACACAATATTTTTATTGTCTTTGATCAGGTTAGACAAAAAGAAACCATACGATTTAGTCTGGGAGGATGATCACTTTTTGTCAGGGAAGGTATATGATATGCATTTGCAGTTCCTTTCTGGATCAATTTGGATGTTGTATTTCATTATGACCTTTTTTTTTTTCTCCAGTCATTTTATCTACCTGGGTCTGTTAATGAGAATGACAAGCAAATGGATCAGTGGAATGTGACTGCCCCACCTCTTTATCTTTGGAGCCGGCAAGAGTGGAGTGCAAAACACAAGGCAATAGCTCAAAAGCATGGTCATCCGTTCAGGCAACAGGAAATATCAAATTTGGAAAAAAACCACTTTGAAACAAAAACCCCTGATCCTGTTAATGATCAATATAACAATGCTGGCGCATCCATGCTTCCAAATTATATTCCCTCGCAAAGTAAAAAGCCAGAAGAATCCAATTGTGGAATAGTTAATGATGGTCATAAAGGAAGGTCTCAATGCAACAACAGTGATAGAGAAAGCCAAGATAGTCATTGCCCTAGGAAGAGCCATTCTGATGAGACTTCAAGGAAGAAAAGGCAAGGTGAAAAAATGGTTGAAAGAGGAACGGGTGAGAAATCACTGGAGGGCAGACAGAATGGTGGAAAGAAGCCTTCTCCAAGTGATTCAGACAAGGGAGTGCATGGCCCTTCACCACCACCCAATATTGATAGTAGATCCTCACTGGACGGTTCATCTAGATCTGTTGAAAAGCAATCACAGGCTGACCTAGGCAAAAATTGTTATCAGCATTTGGACCCTAGCTTTCCTGATTCATATTCGCAGCAGCATGGAACACCTTATGGCGGAAGCTGGGCCAGAAATCATGATGACATGAATAGAAGGCACTGCACTAATATTCATGAGCCTTATTCACTCAACATCCGTGGATTGTCCAGTGGTGGCAATATGGAGGAGCAATCTACACAATGCATGGCGAATGTCACAGAATTTGATAGACAGCCACAAGTTCACCTCTATGGGCTACATGGTGCTCATTCTGCTCGGTGGAATTATCCAAGCGGGCGATATCTGGGATATGGCCATATGCAACCAGCACCAGCTATCCCTTATGGGCATATGGGATCGGCAGCAGAACCACCCTATATGATGAATGTGTCAGCAGAACCACCCTATATGATGAATGTGTCAGCGATGCAGCGATATGCGCCCCGGCTAGATGAATTAAACCATACAAGGATGAGTAGTTTGGGTCCCGAGCCATCCATGCTGAATAGAAATGGCAGTTACGATCCTAGAGCACCGGGAGCTGGATACCGGTTTGATTCGATGGGCTTTGCTCCTGGTCCTCAACATCCTTACCCACACCACTCAGCAGGATGGCTAAATGAGTAGATATACTGACATAGTCGGGAAGCCTTTTCCTTGAAGTGGTGACGTAAAAAAATTAGCGACCTCAAGCTGTGTGCTGTATGCTGCAAGCCTGAAATGCATGTGCCATTCCAGTTTCTACCTCTTCATTACATGGCTTCTGGCAATTAAAAAAAAAATCAATTTATCTCACTTCATCCCGCAAATCTAATCTCAAAACTTAGACGCAAGACAAGCTCCTCGCCTCAAGCATAACTTAGCCATGAGCATCTATGATCATGTTTTGCTCTTTTATAAGAATTTAGATATTTATATTTTGTCTATTATGTTTAATATATATATATATATATATTAAGTTTCAGTCGAGTTTAACAATATAATATTTATATTCTATTTATTATTATTACAAGTAACTATAAAAAAAATACTTAACTGGTATTTACAGAGGAAGGAGGAAGAGCCATTAGAAGGAAAGAAAAACCTAGAAATAAAAGAAAGAAATCTAGAGCTAATAAGAGATACACTTATAATGAAACCCAACAAGTCATGAACAATAACGAGATGACATGCCCGCGCACTGCTGCAGGCATATAAAATAAATGCACTTGATAGTGTTATAACTGTGAACCAACGCTAGATAAGTAGTAGAAATTAAAGGTATAATAGATCAAAATATTTCATGACGGGAAAAAAAGTTGTGTTGGTGATCAAAAACTCAGAGACTGAAAAAAATGATTTGTAGATATCTATAGTGTTTTGTGAGGAAAGATACAGTGTTTTCGCTACATGATTTAGTTTTTTAGTTAATAAAAAGAAAAAAATTACAAATCTAAATTCTCTACTAACTTAATATTAAAAAAAAAAAACCAATAAAGATAATTTTGGAAGGAAAAAAACCCATGAAAAAAAACATTGTAGCAATTGACAATGTTTTGTAAGGAAAACTGTAGCGCTTTTCCTAATAAAATAAAATAAAAAACCATTTAGAGAAATATTGTAGCAATCCACAGTGTTTTATGAGAAAAACTACAACGCTTTCCTCATATGATTTAGCTTTATTGTCATTATAATTTTTAACCAACTCAATATTAAAAAAAAAATCGGCAAAGATAATTTTGGAAAAAATAATAAAAAAATCACATGGAAAAACACTGCAACAATTCATAGTGTTTTAAAGAAAAAAAAATATAAAGCTAAATTCTTAATCAGCTCAATATTAAAAAAAATCAACAGAGATAATTTTAGAAAAAAAAAAACAAAACAAACACCAAAAAAAAGGGGAAAATATCATGTTGGAAGCACTGTAGCAATTCATAGTGTTTTGTGATGAAAGCTACAGTGCTTCCCCACATGATTTAGCCTTATTTGTAATGACTTATAATTGTAATTCACAAACAACTCAATATTAAAAAAAAATAAAATTAAAAAGGATAATTTGAAAAAAATTATAACAAAAAAAACCATGCAGAGAGACACTGTAGCAATCTACAATGTTTTATGAGCAAAGCTACAATGCTTTCCCCACATGATTAAGCTTTATTACAAAGTTAAATTCTAACCAACTCAATATTAAAAAAAATAAAATGGACGAAGATAATTTTGGAAAAAAATATTACAAAAAAAAAAAACACAAAAGAAACTGGAAAAAAAAACCATTTGAGGAAAAATTGTATTAATCCATAGTGTTTTGTGAGGAAAAACTTGTAATTGCAATTCTTAACCAGCTTAATATTTAAAAAATAAAATTGACAAAGATAATTTTAGGAAAAAACATAACAAAAACAGGAAAAAACCATGTGAGAAAAAACATTGTAGCAATCAACAGTAATTTTCGAGGAAATTTAAAGTGCTTTCCTCACATATTATAACTATAATTTTTAACCAGCTCCATATTAAAAAATAAAATAAAAAAAGATAATTTCAGAGAAAATAAAAACCATGCGGAGAAACATTGTAGAAATCAACAATGTTTTAAAGAAAAAAAATTACAAAACTAAACTCTCAATCAGCTCAATATTAAAAAAAAAATCGACAAATATAATTTAAAAAATAAAGAAATAAAATAGAAAAAATATATGGAAAAACATCGCATCACTCCACAGTATTTTAAAGAAAAAAATTAGAAAGAAAAAATTTTAACCAAGTCAAATATTTAAAAAGTAAAATCAACAAAAATAATTTTGGAAAAAAAATTAATAATAAAAAAAGGAAAGTTGAAAAAAAAAAGTAAATTTGAAAAAAAAGAAGAAAAAGAAACGAAAAAAAAAAAAAAGAAAAGGAAAAGTTAGAAAAAAAAAAAGAAAAGGCGGAAAGCACTGTGGATTACTGTTGTAATCCACAGTGCTTAGTGTGTGGGGGAACAGTGATTTCCCCACAGCATTTAGAGTATTGTATAATTTTTCTTTCAACCCTACACATGACAGTCTCTTGAGCTATCATAATATTAATTGCTTTTTATTTTTTAATCAACTAAATGTTGGACCAATGGTTAATTAATCTTTGTTTTGATCTATCAAATATAAATCAATGATTTTTCCTTGGGAATGTATTATAGGTTTATGATTATGCAAAGTTTCATCTCCCCCCCCCCCAAAAAAAAAAAAAAAAAAAAAAAAACCTTGGTTCTTTATTATTGTATTTTGTGAGGTTAAATCTTTTATTCATTAAGTTAGCAAATTATTATTAAAGTGTAAATGACACTTTGACCACTTGATTTATAAAAAGTAAGAACTTGTAAGTTAAAGGGTTTTAATATTGAGCTTATGAAAATATTAATATTGTATAAGGTGAAGCCTAACATGTAAAGAAGGTCATGAAATAGTAGAAATACTCTGGAGTGAAGTAAGAAATTAAACCGAACCAGATGAAATTTCTCCTTCCATACTCTAAATTTTTTCTATGATTGACTAGTCAAAATGAGTTGACTTGAATTTGATTTTGAGATAATTTCCCAAAAATTTTTGAAGAAGTGAAAATGGTAGTACGGGCAGAGCTTTCATGAAAATCTTTTACTTTTTAACATAATCTTTTATCTATAAGAAAAATTACCTCTTTACTATAGACATGTAACTTGATTTTTCAATATATTTATGAAATAATAAAGTTTTCATATTAAATTCTGTTGGAAACTGATGTATCAACAATAAAATAAAAAGTTTGTTTGTATAACATCACTCTTATATATGTTTATCTATCTATCTTCTATCTTTATATATAAAACATAAGCATATTGTGAACTTTTTTAAAGATATATATTGCATATTTTTCTCTTAAATATGAAACAAGAAAAATGTATTTTAGATTGTATCAATTCATCTTAAGGTGCATTAAGATTTCATTATTTTTTAAAGCATAGATTATAATTGTAACGACCCAACCTTTTCAAGGCCAAAGTCGCTGGATTTTTTTTTTTCATCATCTCGACTTATTCATAATTTTCATTTTTGTTCTAATCTCATATTATCACGAGTTCATACATTATCATTCGTATTCCATTTCAATATTTAATTACTAGTTTTTACAGAAGGAATCGAATGACTAATTAAGTGATTTACATGTTCATTCATGCAGAGCTCATATCACCCATAATATGCGAGTATATAATTATTTTTCAAAATGTGTGAGCCACGAAATGAATCTCCTTATGCACCATATTAGTATGATGTCCCTGTTCCAACATAAGGTAATTTTAAGCATTATAGACTATTTAAGAAGCATAATAAAACAAGATTAAAGTCACATTTCATTCATGGATCAAAAAGCATAATTTTTTAATTTCCCTTTACTTATGTAAACACCACCGTTAATAATCCATCAATTAACGAGGCTAATTTCAGTACTCAAACCCGATCATTCCTCTCGAATGTCGTTAGCCGAATTAATGTTTTTCTTTGGTTAAAGCATAACTAGTATAATGCTTTCACATACTTAGTATATACGAAACGTAGTATACATGACCACATCAGTTCTTTTTAAAACTAACTCATAAACTCAAATCCGACAATCCTCTTGGGAGGCCATTAGTCGAAGTCAATCATTTATTCATCTTGCCATCCACTACGGTGCCATTAACCGTTTCTTCTTCTTCCCTTTTTTTTTCATCTCGGTCATCCATTAGGATGCGATTAGCTGAAGCTAGTCATTTCTTCATCCTGATTATCCATTTGGAATGCTATTAGCCGAAGGTAGTAATTTATTTATCCCGATTATCCTTTTAGGATGTCATCAGTCGTAATGAATCATTTTTTCATCTCGATTATCCACCTAGGATGTTATTAGCCGAAGCTAGTAATTCATGCATCTCGATTATCCATTTAGGATGCCATTTACCGAAGCTAATCATTTATTCATTCTGGTAATTCATCTATGGTTCCATTACCATAGCTAATCATTTACTCATTCTGGTAATTCATCTATGGTGTCATTACCATAGTTAAATTTAGGATGCCATTTACCAAAGCTAATCATTTATTCATTTTGGTAATTCATCTATGGTGCCATTACCATAGCTAATCATTTATTAATCTCGATGATCCATTTAGGATGCCATTTACCCCAAAGTAAATCATTTATTCATTCTGGTAATTCATCTATGGTGTCATTACCATGTCTAATCATTTATTAATCTGGTAATTCATCTATGGTGTCATTACCATAGTTAATCATTTATTAATCTCGATTATCCATTTAGGATGCCACTTACCAAAACTAAGCATTTATTCATCCCAATCATCTACTTTGGATGCCAATAGCCAGAGCTAATCAATCATTTACCCCGGTCATCCCTTCGGATGCCATTAGCCGAAGCTACTCAATCGTTTGTTCCGGTCATCCACTCGGATGCCATTAGCCGAAGCTAATCAATCGTTTGTTCCGGTCATCCACTCGGATGCCATTAGCCGAAGCTAATCATTGTTTTATCAAACAATTCATGACAATTTGACATTCCTTGCAACATTATAGCAGACCCTTAGGGATACTCGTACCACCATTTCCTAGTAGTTTATCATTCCGTAACACGAAGATAGATCCTTTGTAATGCAGAACCAAACATCCCACAACACAATAATACCCTTTGTATCACTCATCCAACCATGCTAATGTTCAATGCAACACAATAATAAATTCCTTGTAATACTCACACCACCATTTGTGGTAATTAACCATCAATACGATACAATGATAGGTCTTTCATAACACTCATACAATCATTCATCATCCTTACATTCAATGTAATAAATGATAGATCATTGGTAACACATTCATTACAATTACTTCAATACAATAAAATAGTAGATCCTTCATAATACTCATACAATCATTCTTCACCCTTACATTCAATAAGAATACAAAAGTAGATCCTTCGTACGACACATACTACCATTCATTAGTAGCCAAATTCATAACAGTCCCAACATCACATTCGGTTTAGTATTCATCACAATTCAATAAGATGTTCATCTCAAATGGGTTAGTTTAGAACTCTAACATTTTCACCATTGTTTCACCATTCATCAAGAACTTGTTCGACATTTCATAGTCGTTTCGACAATCATCAAGAATTTAATCCAACTCTTCTTCATCGTTTCCTCTCACAATAGGGATTTAATAAAATATCATCACAAGTTAATCATTTCAAAACATAAAAATCCAAATGGGAAAAAGGTGGAAACCACCTACCTGCTCCACTTATGGTCTGTCCTTGTCCTGGCAATGATCCGATCCCGGCCACAACACTTAAGACACTAAAGACCACAATCAATTCATTTGTATCTTCGATTCACATTCATCCCACACTTATTTCAAGAGTTCATATGTTCATATTCGAGTGTTCCACATTTTACACCATCATACTATGAGATTGTTACTAGAATTTAAGTCATTTCTGCCTTATAGAAATCAGCAGCGAAAACTGGTTCGCTGCGGGCTGCCAATTCAGTAGCGAAAACTGGTTCACTACGGGCTACCACTTCGGTAGCGAATCATAAATTTGCTGTAGAATACAAATTTTGGCAGCGAATGCTAATTCGCTGCAGACAACTCAATTGCGACAACGAATCACAATTTCACTGCAGCAAACTCAACTTCGGCAGCGAATCACATTTTCGCTGTAGAACACAAATTTCGGCTGCGAATCACAAATTCGCGGCAGAACACAACTTTCAGCAGCGAAATCACAATTTCGCTGCAGCCAACTCCACTTCGGCAGTGAATCATAAATTTACGGCAGAACACAAATTTCGGCAGCGAATCACAAATTCGCTGCAGCCAACTCCACTTCGGCAACGAATCACAATTTCACGGCAGAACACAAATTTCAGCAGTGAATCACAAATTCACTGCAGCCAACTCCACTTCGGCAGCGAATCACAAATTCGCGGCAGAACACCAATTTCGACAGCGAATCACAAATTCGCTGTAACCAACTCCACTTCGACAGCGAATCACAAATTCACTGCCTAACCCACATTTTGGCATGAACACACACACACCACACGTTGCAACAACTCTAGTACATAAACTGTCACTAAGTTCCAGCAGAACACACACATTGAAACCATCAATTCCATCATATAATTTTCAATAAATTCCAGCAGCATACACACATTGGACCCATCAATTTCAGCATAAAATCTTTCAATAAATTCTAGCAGCATACACACATTGAACCCATCAATTTCAGCATAAAATCTTTTTGTTAATTATTCTGAAATTATGTCCCCCATCCAGCCCCGTTTTGTCCCTCCTTTTAGCTTAGTTCTTTTTCATAACAGTTGGAGTAAAGTTCCTAGGCCATGCATCCAGATTTTTATTCTTCTTCCTTTCGATTTCAAGACCTTAAGAACAGGTGTAGAAAGACATGGTTCATACCTCACGGATTTAGCATTTTTGGGAGGGGTTTGACAACATTTCTCCCCTTCTGCTCCCGATTGTTTCTTCCTCTTCCTCTCTTTTGGTTTTTCGCCTCCTCTTGTTAGTTCCCCACCGATTTTAGGCCTCTACTCCCTTCATGTTTGCAGTTGTCCAGCCTCCTGTCAAGCTCTCCCTTCTTTCTCTCACGTCTAAGGAGGCACTAGTAGCTAGGGTTTGGTCAAGCTCTTTCCTTGGAAAGGGAAAAAGGGAAGGGGACAAGAGCATGCAGCTCACTTTGGGGAGAGGGAAGGGGACCAACTCGTTTTTAGAGAGGGTGTCTCCCTCTCTCTCTTCTTGCTGCATTTATACCCCTCCTAAAAGCAAAACGGGGGGTGTTTGGATGTTGGACAAGGCTGTCCTAACCCTCATTTTGGGTTATCCTTGAGCTGTTTTCATTTCCCTTCTTCCCTCCTAGGATAGGTGGGTCCCATATTAAAACCTTTTATTTTATTATTATTATTATTATTATTATTATTATTATTTTGATGTCGCTGACGATTCAGAAATCGGCAGCCTCAAACTGTGTCGCTGCCGATTCAGAAATCTGCAGCCTCAAACTGTGTCGCTTCCGATTCAGAAATCGGCAGCCAGCACTGCATCGCTGCCGATTCAGATATCGGCAGCCCAAAACTGCGTCGCTGCCGATTCAGAAATTGGCAGCCAGCACTGCATCGATGCCAATTCAGAAATTGGCAGCCTGAAACTACGTCGCTGCCGATTTCTGAATCGGCAGCGATGGTGGAGTCATTTCGGTTCCACTTCTTGTTTTTTTTTTTTGGATGTTACAATAATTAAGAATTTCAAATGAATATTCATCAAGTGTGTATATATACAAAGACGCAATTCAAAATATAAATAGGTTTGCGAAAGCTTGGAAACTAGGTGTTGACTACATTGAAATTTGAGTATTTTTTTTATTGGTACACACGCGCATCCAAAGAACAACATATGTTAGTTAATAATATTTTTTTAAAAAAAGATAAAGTTAATAACATTAATTAGCATGGTTCCTAAAAATACCTTAAATAATTATATTTTAAGTCTTCTATGACATAAAAGAAAATGCATGCATAAACTTTTTATTTTAATGAGTTTATTGGATCCTGAAGAAAAATTAAGGAGCTTGATATTGATGATAGTAATATCAAGAAGAAATCTCTAGCTCTTAAAGCCTTAAATAAGATGAGGATAGAAATAGATATAATAGTGAATATGATAAAGATATAGCATTAGTGACAAGAAACTTCACCAAATATTTGAGATTTAAGAAGTATGATGCAAATCAAATAGATTTTAGAAGAGAAAAGGATGATAAGGGAGAGCCAAACAATCATGATACTATCATTTGCTATGAATACAAGAAGCTGGATCATGTGAAGTATATGATTGTCCAAATATAAAAAAAAAATCAAATTTTGAGAGAAAAAAAAAGGGCATCAACTTGGGATGACAAAGATGATAGTGCAACCTCTTTGGATGATGATGATGATATGGAATTCAAGGAACTAGTTAATTTATGTTTAATGGCTAACAATGACATCACTAAAGAAGAGATATGTATGATGGCAAATAAGAACATCAACATTGACGAGGTAAATGAATTTGAACCTCAAATTACTTTTGATGACTTGCAAGATGCATTTGATGCTTATTTCATGAATACAAAAAAACAATGCATAAGAAAAATGTTTTACTTCAAAGTAAAGTTGATATGATTTCAAAAGACTTTGATGTTTTACATAAGGAAAATGATGATTTATCAACAATGAACATTGGTTTTAAAAGGCAATTACATTCTATAAAAAACATATCTAATTCATCCATTTCCAATGAAAATTAGTCAAGGAAAATGAGACTTTGAAAACCCAAGTTATTGATTTAAATTCTACTTTGAATAAATTTACAAAAGGAAAGGAGAACCTAGATAAACTTCTAGGTAATCAATATGTTTTCGACAAAAGAGGTATGGGTTATAAACCATAAAAAAAAAAAAAAACTTTACTCAAACTACTTTGTTAAAGCATCAACATCTTAAAGTATATGTAATTATTGTGGCAAAAATGATTTTAATGAAATATATTGCTTGGACAAGAATATCTCAACTAAAACTAAATATATTTGGGTGCCAATATGCACATTTACTAACCAAAATAGACCTATGAAATTATGGGTACCAAAACCATCATGTTAAGATTTTTCCTTGTAGGAAAAGAATGACAAATGGTATTTGGATAATGGATGTTCAAAACACATGACAGGAGACAAATCCAAATTCATGTCATTAAAAAAAAAGGATGAGGCACGTGACATCTGGAGACAATACAAAGAGACAGGTAAAATATATTAGTAATATTAGAAATTTCTCTATCACTGAGCATTTTTTACCTGTTGATAGGTTAAAATATAACTTGTTTAGTATTAGTCAATTACGTGATAGAGGCAATAACATTATCTTTGAATCTTTACATTGCTTGATCATTCGCATCATTGATAATTAAATAATTTTTATAGGAAAAAGACTTGGAAACACTTATATGATCAACTTAAATTATATTGATTATAATACTAAGTGTTTTAATGCTTTAGTGGATTCACCTTGTATTTTTCATAGAAGACTTGGTCATGCCAACATGGAAGTAATTCAAAGTTTGTTTTAAAAAAAAAGCTTATGGGAGGACTTTCAATACTAGAGTATTAAAAACAAGTGATTTGCGATGCTTGGCAATATAAAAAGCAAGTCAAAATCTCAATCAAAGCCAACAATCAAGTCTCCATAAATCAAGCGCTACAACTCCTTCATACGGACCTATTCGGTCCTATGCCTATTTCAAGTCTTGGTGTTAAGAAATATGCATTTGTTATAGTAGATGAAGCACTTAAAGCCTTTTCAAACTTTTATAAAATAGTTCAAAATGAAAAGGGGCTACTTGATTTAAAAATTAGAAGTGATCATGGTGGAGAATTTTAAAACCTTTTATTTGAAATTTTTTGTGATGAAAATAGTTTTAAGCATGAATCTTCAACTTTTTGATCAGCTCTTAGAGCTTCACAACAAAATGGTGTTATAAAAGGGAAACATTGCACTCTTCAAGAAATGGAAAGAATTATGCATAATGAGTATGTTTTGCCTCAATATTTTTGGATGGAAACCATAAACACTTCTCATTATGCTTCAAACTGAATTTTGCTTTGACCAATCTTGCATAAAACTCCACATAAGCTTTGGTTTGAAATAAAAACCAACATGTCATATTTTTGGATGTTTGGTTCAAAATGTTTCATTTTAAATACCAAAGATAATTTAGAAAAATTAGATTCCAAATATGATGAAGGCATCTTTCTTGGTTACTCTTCAATTAGCAAAGCATATAGAATATATAATTGTACAATTCTAGTAGTTGAAGAATATATGCTTGTTGTATTTGATAAGTCTAACCCTTGTGATCCTAAAAAGAAAAAAGAAAGAAAGAGAATAAGTTGGTGTAGATGTTGTCTTTGATAGGTTAAACCTAAATAAAGACCAAGAAGACACCACAACTAATAATGATAAAAAAGATCCAATGGTGACAACTGAACAAATTTATAAATATAAGCAAGGAGAGTCTTCTTAAAGCCTTCCCAAAGCAATCCAATGACCAAAGGAACTCCCACAATTAGTGATCCAATGAGTGAAGTAAGAACAACAACCTCTATTATAAATCAAATCGGTAATGTTGCTTTTATCTCTAAACTTGAATCTAAAAATAGTGATGAAGCCTTTAGTGATGAGTATTGCATATTCTTGTTACAAGAGGAGCTTGATCAATTTAAAAGAAATCAAGTATCAGAATTAGTCTATAAGCACAAAAGTCATTTTATTATTGGAACCAATAGATCTTTCACAACAAACTTGATGAATCCAGAGAATTTGTTCAAAATGAAGCTTGATTGGTTACACAAGGCTACAACCAAGAAGAATGTAAAGACTATGATGAGACCTATGCCCCCATAGTTAGAATAAAATCTATTCATTTGTTGCTTTTATTTGCATGTATTAAGATTTTCAAACTTTCTCAAATGGATGGTAAAAATGCATTTTTAAATGGTTATATCCAAGAAGAATTTTTATGTTAAGCAGCCTCCTGGTCTTGAAGCTATAATTTTCCAAATCATGTTTTTAAACTAAAAAAAAAAAAAAACTTCGTATGGTCTTAAACAAACACCTAAAGCTTGGTATAAGAGACTAAGCAGAAAAATTTTCTTTTTCTTGAAAGGATTTAACATAGGAAAAATATATTCAATATTTTTTTAAAGTATAAAAATAATGATTTAATTATTATGAAAATTTATATCAATGATATTTTATTTGGTGCTACTAATGAGTTTTTGTGCAAGGAATTTGAAAATTATATGTATAAAGAGTTCAAGATGAGCATAATGAAAGAATTGACCTTATTCCTTAGACTTCAAACCAAACAAGACAAATATGATATATTCATTAGACAAACTAAATGGACCGAGGAGCTTCTCAAGAAGTTTGATTTAGAATCTATGAGTTCAAGCCTAACTCTAATGAACACTACCACCAAACTCGATAACGATGAACATGATAAAGATGTGGACATAAAGAAATATCAAGGTATGATTGGTAGTTTACTTTATTTAATGGCAAGTAGACCAAATATTATGTTTAGTGTTTGCCTATGTGCACATTTTCAAGCTCTTCCTAGAAAGTCACACCTTTGTGCTATCAAACACTTTTTTAGATATATGAAAGCCACAATTGATTTGGTGCTCTTAGACGAGTAATTTTACCAGTTGCATAGTCAATTTTAAAAAAACCACCAGTGGGACTTGTTAATTCTTAGTAAATGCCTTAGTCTTATGGTCTAGCAAAAAGAAAATTTCAATGGTAAATTCCACTATGAAAGTTGAATAAATTATTGTTGGATCATGTTATGCCCAAGTATTATGGAAGAAATAAACCCTTATGAACTTTGGTCTATAGTTAAACCATATTCATATTTATTGTGATAATACCAGTGTAATCAATTTAACTACAAATCCGATCCAACATTTGAGGACAAAGCACATTGAAATTAGACATCATTTTATTCACACTCATGTTTAAAAAAGTGATATTACTCTTGAGTTTGTGATTACGTATAAGAAAATAAGCATAGTTGGTAGGGAAAACTCCATTTTAGTCCTTTAGAAAAGAGACAAACACTTGGATACTTAAGTTTTGACCGAAAGAAAAGAATCTAGTTGAAAATAAAGGAGATAAACTTTTGGCTCAATTTCTTTCATGCTTGGCTTAATTTTTAAAGGGTAATTTAGGGATAAAGGATTTTTGTGGTCTTTGAAATTTTTTTATCTTGTCAACTTGAAATAACCATTTAATTAATGAGAAGAAACATGTGTAAGAATGAAACTTAACTATTCCATAAGAGTGCATGATATTTTCTTATGAAGTGTAAATTTACTTACATAAAACTTACCCTCTCTTACACAAAACATGATTACTTTTACATCATATCCTCCAATAAGCAAGCTCTCATTCATTTGTCTAATCACAAGACAATTCACTTATTCTTTCCATGTGTAAAAATGTTATTTATAGACATATTTTATGAATAATTCAAAAGAGAAACACTTACCCATTTCAAAACTTTATAAAGTCTTTCTCTCTTTTAGCTTGTTTTTCTTTACAAAGCTCTTATTTTTTCTAAGCATTTGTTTTGTCCTTCTCCATGGCTTTCTCTAACCAAGCTTTCAATCTCATTTCTTTAAGTAAGTATGATGTACCTTTTAAAAATAGTCCCCTTTATCCAAGATCCTTCTTTACAAATAAAAAATCAATTAAGGAATATTACACTCAAATACTTTATAAAAGAAATCTCACTAGAGGATGCAAAATGACTCTTTATGAGTTAGGAGTATTTTCTAATGTTAGATAGCTAGTGATCCATATATAATGGCATAATCTTGTGGTTAATGAAAGAAACTAAATCTATATTGATATATTAGTCAATTTTATGCCAATCTTGAGTCAAAATTAAGTTCTAATATGGTGAACAAAAAGGCCTATCATAGTCACCGTAAATGTTGTTAGCATATAATTGTTGTTGCTTTTAAGTGGGGAGGATATATTAAAAGAAGAGGGTCTAAAGGGTATGGACTTGACATTTCCTCTAAATGAGTAACATAAAATTATTTAAGGACAAAATCAAAAGGCAATATTTATGGGTTCAAGATCAGCAAATCTCCTAAGTATTTCAACTTGAGTCCTGTATAAACTCATGTATAGGTTGTTTTTTCCTTATGAAAGTCTAAACAATGATCTAGATTAGCTTACTACTTAGGTAATGGTTTCTCTAAAGATCTATTGCATGATTAATCTTTTGGCTTCTATTCTTAAAAAAATCATATATGTCCAGGAATCCAAACTCTCCTTTTATTTATGGATAATTTCTCATAATATTTTCAATGTGCAAGGGATAAACCTTTAAGAGAATTCAATTGAATTCAGGTTTGATCTCAATCAAGCCTTGTTCCTCTAAAACTTGTTTAAATGGGATGAAGACACGAGTGACTTCGTCTACGAGGTGGAAACACCCCAATCCCCCTACCTACTATCACTTCCCTCAATTAATGAATTGACAATCTCATGATCACAATGAGAGGGAAACAAGAGCAAAATTGGGATTTATAAGCACATATATTTTGTGCTCGTCCAATTTTGGCCATACAAAGAGGAAAAGATTGTGATGAATAATGATGGATTGTATGTTTATATTGTGTTATAAGATTAGGATGAATTATGATTGATTGTGTCTGCATATTATGTTATAATGTTGATATAATGTTATGAATATGTTATACACAAGTAGTTATGACTATGTTACATAAAGCATGCATATGTTTTAATCTTGAATATAACATATGCCTTATATACGAAATGTGTTGCTTTGAAGATTGTTAGGATTTATGGGAATTTTTGGAATTTCCAGAAAATGGTTTGACCATTTGTCAAAATTGTTAGTCATCTTTATATAAATGGCATGACCATTTCTCTAAAATGGACAATCCATTTTGGCTACTAGGACATGTTGGCCATTATGCATATTTTGATGATTTCTTGGTTCTTTTATGATCTTTTAACCTGAAATATACTTATATATGATTATAATTGTTGCGATGTCACGATCACATAAATTAATTACTTTAGCTTAAATAAACAAGATAGTATAGAGCAACTAAGAGGTCGATCCCACGAGGAAGGTTTAGTTCAGGTTTTTATGCTAAATGATATGAAATTGGGGGGAGGGGGTTGAGGTTATCTAGGCTATGCTATGGTAAATAGAATAAAATAATCAACCTAAATTAAATAAATCTGAAACTTATTAAGAGAGAAAACCTTGGTCTTAAGTAAATGTTCATCTACGAAAATCAGAACTGATCATTGAAATGATATGTCAATTTATATTATGAATATTTGTTTTTTCTTAACATTAGTTAGTTAATCGATCCGCGGTGCAACTAACCCTAACCATTAAACAACTACAGTGTCCGCACTAGTAATTAAATTCAATGATAGCCTTAAAAACTAGATAGGTTGATAAATCTAGACAATATAATTGTTTGCAAGCTATGCTTAATTTGATCGAATATCTTCCCTAAGATTAATAACATATATCTGCCACCTTTATTAAACTTAGTTGCTTCACAACTTTAGATATCATAACTCTGATTTTGATAGCAAACTTAGCAATAGATTGGTTAGAATAATAACTTAGAGTCTACTCCAACAATCAAACTAAGCAATCATAGGAAATAAGTATAAAAAAACAAATATACTCATCATATAAATTGAAAAGAAAAAGGTAAAATAGATGTCATAGTTTTTGAAATCCAAAGGTTTATATATCCTTACAATCAAGAAAAAAAAAACTTAACCTTGCATGTTTATCAAAAAACTAATCAAGAGAAAATATAAATACATGATTTCGGGTATGAGAGGAAAGGGTAGAATTTTACTTCTCTTTCAGGCAGCCACTCCCTTCGCTTCTCTCTTTCTTTTTATTTGATAGGAAACGGTAATCCTTACTTCCTTACAAAATAGTCCTTTTCTAAATAGACAACTTATATTTAAGTAGTGCAATAACTATTTTCCTAAAAAAAAAGAAAGTCTAGCATAAAATCTTCAAGCTTTGAATTAGGACTTAGAGAAGTTAAATTTCCCAAATAAAGACCTAGATGTTGGTTTGGATGCTTGTGAAGAAAATTAGACTTGTATATTCACAAAACATGCCTGCTGATAGAATTTATAAGTCGTCTTAGGAAAATCATATCTCTCTTATATGAGCTCTTTTTCTGAAAAAATATGGTAGGATGATGGATCTTAGAGTCAAGAATCCAACAAAATTGAGTTTGCATCAAATAAACTTCTCTAACTCAAGATATTCAAGTCGGAATAGCCAAAGGTCAACACTAGCAAAATACGAGATTTGTCTTTGAAGGCTATGATTTCCATGCTCTTTTTTTTTTCTTTCCATATATGTAAAGAAAGATATAGATGTTAGCTTTCTAATTTCCCTAGAATCACTTCATTTCCATCTCTAGAGATCAAGCTATGCATAAAACATCGATCGGAGGTCAAATCTGCCAATGTTCAACATGGGCTGGAACATGGTCTGAATTATCTTCAATTTACTTCTTTTTGAATCTTACATCCAAAGGTATCTTCAAAACATAAAACAAAGAGTATTAATGCATTTTATATATAAAAACATATGCAAAATATTAGGCAAATATAGGTAAAACTATTAAATAATATGGTTGCATCAAATACCTTCACGCTTAGCTCTTGCTCATCCTTGAAAAATGAGAGATAAAATCAAAATTAAGTTAAATAAATAAAATAACTATCATTAACCTCTTAATCTCCCATCAATGTCCAAGAGTACATGCATTATAAACAAGAATACAATCAAGAAGGATAAAAACATAAATTTTCATGAATTTATTTACATGTGAACTTCAAAACTTAATTAATTATTGGAACTTAAATGAAATCTATGTCATGCCAAAGTGATAGGTCCTCACACTGATATACACTCCAACACTCACATGTTTAGGGCTTATGTGTTTAAATCTCTAAAATTCAATTAATGAATATTTTCTACCATAAGCATACTCTTTAGTTTCAACTTTATTAATAAAATATTACAAGCAATGCATGAATTAAAAGGTCTTACTTTTTTGTTGTAATTGGGCTAAGGTTAAGGTGAGGTAAAAGAAAAGAAAAGAAAAAGCTAAAACTAAAGAAAGTAGAGCATTCTATAAACAATGATTTTTGAAATAAGATATCTCATCAAAGCACATAAATTTACTATCTTTAAGCACCAATACTTAACTTCTTTTGATTTCAAGCTCCATCAATATAAAATTTTAAGAATACAATGGAACATATTTTTTGTTTTTGAATGGTCTACCTTTAACAACTTTGCCCATTCTTTTCATAAAGTATCACTTTTGTTTTCTTTTCACATAATTTATAACTATAATCACATGAGATGAGATATCAACAAGTATATGCTCTACTAATCTCTGGCCAAGAGAAAAGGAAAACATATAAAAAGTTAAGGCTTACAACATGGGTAAAATAAAGAAAAGATAAACAAGCACAAAAGAGCTCACTAAGGATAATATGCTATAGGTTGTTTTTTTAGCTCAAGTGGTTAAAATTACAAATGTCGTTATCATTTTCATGTACATATGTAATGTGAATGTAATCTCAATAAGATATGAAGCAAGTTCTAGAGATACATATCATTGAAAGAATGTACAATTAAAGAATATAGTGTTGAAGGCTCATTCATTCAATTTATATTTTCATCTATCTAAACTAATTCTCATACATAATACTCATATTCTCATAAACCAATGAGAGTTCAAAAGATTTTTTTCTTTAACGTAGAAACAATAAAGAAAACCAAAATTCTCTCAATACCTCCACACTTTAAACACAACATTATCTTCAATGTTGAAATAAAAGAAAAGGGAATATAAGAGAATGATAAAAATAAAGTAAAATACGAAAAATAAAATATAAGGGAAAAATAAAGCAAATTTGCGTCCCAGTAATCAGTTTAATTTTATGTCATTGACTCGACACATTGTATGCTCATGCCTCGGAAGTGGTGAGTTCTACCGTCCAACCTTCATAGAAAGTTTTCAATCAATGCCTATTGACCTTGAACATTTTGTTTATTTCTAAACTTGTAATTTCAATTGCACCATAAGAAAAATATTAGACATAACAAAGGGTTCAATCCAACAAGAGCGTAATTTGTCAAGAAAAAGTTTTAAACATGAATGATAAAGAAAGACTTTTTCTCAAACATGAAACTCCTTTTTTATAATCATTCGGTGATGAAGACTCTTGGTCTTTTCTTTATAATCCTTACATTCTCAAAAGCATACTTTCATATCTCTTCCAACTCTTGCAATTGCAACTTCTTTGCAGTCCCAACAACATCATAATCCAAGTTGCATTATTTAATGGCCCAAAAAGCTTTGTATTCAAGCTCCATTGGTAGATGACATGCTTTCTTGTAAATCATTCTATAAGGTGACATTCCTATAAGTGATTTGTAAGTAGTTTAGTAAGCCCAAAGTGCATCACCAAGTCGTAGTCTCCAATCTCGCCGATTAGATTGCACTATTTTCTCCAAAATGGACTTGATTTCTCAATTTGAAATTTCAACTTGGCCATTCATTTGAGGATGGTAGGTTGTAGAAGTCTGATAAGTCACATGGTTTTTGCATAGAAATGCTTTCATTGAACGATTGCAAAAATAAGTGCCACGATCATTAATGATAGCTTTGACGATTTCAAACTTGTCAAATATTTGAGTCCTACAAAATCTAAAACAACCTTTGCATTGTTAATTCGTGTGGTTTTTACCTGAATCCATTTGGACACATAATTAACATCAAGAAGGATATAAAGATTACAAAAATAAAAAATAAAAAAAATGGACCCATAAAATCTATACCCCTAACATAAAAATTTCATTTACAAGAATATTCATTAAAGGCATTTGGTTCTTATGAGTGACATTACATATACTTTGATATTTTCACATGATTTGCAAAAGTGACATGCATCCTTAAAAATAAAAGGCCAATATAGACCACTTTCAAGTACCTTGTGGGTTATTATTTTTGCTCCAAAATGCTCACCACAAGAATGAGAATAACAAAAAAGTGAGAATGAAATGAAATTCATCTTATGGTACATATCTTCTGACTACTTGATCTGTGTAAAATTTCCACAGATAATGAGTGTCCTAAAAATAATATTTAGCATCAGCTCGTAACTTGTCTTTTTAAATTGTAATTTTATTTTAATTTTATCATCTTTTTTATTGCTATTTTTTATTATTTTCTTAATTGAATTTTTTTTTCATTACATCCTACAATATTTTGTTTTGTTTTGTTCATTATTATTTTAATTGTTATTTTTTTTTCTGTCCTTTTTTTATTGAACCTTTCCTTTTCAATTTCTTCCCTCAGTATTTTGTTGATCAGGAATTTAGCTTTATGATTTTTTTAGGTTTTCCTATTATAGGATAATTATGGTCTTACGATCTAGGTCACGAGTTTGAAAGATTAACTCAGGTTGACCTAATTTTTTTTTTAGATCTTTTTTTAATTTCATTATTTTATGAGGTTATCCTGATCTCATATTTCAAGTTGCGATTTTCACGGCTTAAGCTAGGTTGACCTAAGTCTTGTTTTATATATTTTTTCAATTTCATCATTCTACAAAGTTATCCTGATCTCATGTTTAAGGTTGTTATTTTCACAACTTAAGCCAGGTTGACTCGGGTCAAGTTTATTTTGTTCTATTTATTTGATGTTTTCTTAGACCAAGTGTGTTATCTTTGAGATGGTTTTTAAACTTGATTATTATTTTTTACAAGTTCATTATCCTTTAGTTTTTTTAACCATCATTAATATTTCTAATTGATATTTTTATTTTATTTTATCCTTAAATATTAAATTGGTTGGGAATTAAGCTTTTTTTATTAAGCTCGAATCTTGGATTTCACAGGTTACAATTTGATCCTCCTTAATATTTTTTTTCCTATCAAATTTGAGTCTCATCCTTTTTATTGCTATTTTTTAAACTTTGATAAATTTTTTAAATTAATGTTTTTTTTGTATTTTATCCTTCAATATTAAATTAATTCGGAATTGAGCTTCTTGATTGAATATAGGTTTAGGATTTTCACAAGTTGCAAGTTTTGGAGATTAACTTATGTTTAGGAGGTTAGCTCATGTTTGCTCTTTTTTTTTCTCATATTTTTTGTAGTTTCATCCTTTAATTTTCATCCAATTAGAGATAAGGCTATGTTATTTTTATTTATTTTGTTTCTATTAAATTCTTTATTATTTTTTAAAATGACTCAGGTTATATGAAATCTTTTCATTTGTCGTTCTTTGTTGAATTTAGTTTGTAACTTTTTTAAAATTAATATTTTTTCAATTTCATCCTTCAAGGTTGGAGTTTTCAATATTGGGCTTTTTTTTTTCTTAATTTCTATAATGTTTGTTTATCCTAGTCCTATCACTTGGACTCAGTTGTAGTGGCTTAGTCTAAGTTGGCTCAAGTTTTTTTTAGAATTGTTTGTTTTTATTTATTATTTTTTACTTTCCATCTTTTAGCATTTGGTTGTTTTAAAATTAACTTTCATAATGTTTTATGGGTTTTCTTCTATTAGGTTATCTTATTTGTATGATCTGGGTCGTAGAGTTTAGTTGACTTGCTCATTTACTGTTTTTTTTAATTGATTTTATTTTTAATTTCATCATTTTAAATTTAATTTTTTTGAAGTTGAACTTTTTTTTTGTTAGTTTATCTTAGTATCATGAACTGACTTACATATGTAACATCCTCACTTAGGTTGGCTCACATCGATTTTTTTTTAAAAAAAAATTTGATTGGTTAGAATCTTGGCTTCGTCACATTTTCATTTTGGTAACAATTTGTTTTACAGGTTCTATGATTCTTTTTTTTTATTTAAATTGATCCATTTACCATTCATAATTGTTTTTTTATCATCTAATTAAATTATACTAGATTTTTTATTCAATCAAGTCTATGTCCTAGGTTTCATTTATTTTTTTTAACTTTTTTGAAAGAAGCATGTGTTATCGGAGCATCTTTTTTTTTTAATATATAGAAAAAATGTTGAGGCTAGTGATATAGTGCGAGCCCATAAATCTAGTGAATTCTAGATGTAATATGTTATGATGTTTACCTTTTTATTTATGACATAAATTACTATCTTTATATAAGATTATTTATTATTTATTGTTGAAATGATTTTTCATATATGAAAAAAATACTACGTATTTTTTGTGCTGCTCAATCACTTATATAAATAATAATAATTTTTTAATTTCCCTTTTATGTGATTGAGGAATCACAATGATGAGAACTTGTAAACATCATCATTATTATTTTTTTACATTATATAATCCCAAACGATTCATATTTTCATTTAGCGCATATTATTAATGCATAATTTTATGCATATTTAACCTATTTTGGTTCGATGGGTGAACTAGGTAACCCATATATTTTGACTTGTATGGGTTAGGCAACAAGCAAGATAACTTGAGTGGAGTTCGATTAGAAACTAGATTATTTCTTATGCTATGTTGTGGGCTAGATCTAAATTTTTTTGGATGTAAAATGTTTTTCAAACTATATAGGAATTAACTTGATATGACATGATCGACTTGACAAATTCAAAAATAATCTGGATACCTAATAAAAATATAGTTTTACTAAAAAAAAAAAAACGACATCTTTTCTAAATATTAAAACAACAACATATTATATCGACTCGGGGTAACCTGCCAAATTCGTTATCCAGATCATGACACCCTGATAATCCTATAAAAAACAAATAAAAACATATCAAATTCAATTCTCAATCAACCTAATACTGAAGGATGAAATCGAAAACAAAATTCAACTAAAAAAATGAGTTGAGTCAACTCAGATTAACTTATCAAATCTGAATCATGAGACCATGATAACTCTATAGAAAAAAAATTGATTTAAAAAATGAAACTTGATTCTTAATTAACCTATAGTTGAACAATGAAATTAAAAAGAATCGGTTAAAAAAGGGCATAACAAACCATACGATTCAACTAACCAACATACTTGGATAGCTCCACAAAAAGCAAATAAAAAAAAATTATAAAGTCCAATTTCCAATAATATAAATGTTGAAGAATGAAATTAAAAAAAGACTTAAAAAAACTCGAGTCAACCTAGCTAACCCGTAAAACTCACTATTTGAGTCATGAGACTGTGATAACCTCATAGAAAGCAAATCAAAAAATAATTATGAAGTTTAATTCTCAATCAACTCAATATTGAATAATATAGTTGAGAGAAAAATAATTTAAAAAATGCCTCTAGTCAACATGGCTAATCTGCAAAACTTGCGACACAAGTCATGAAACCAAAATAACTCTATAGAAAGTAAGTCAAAATAAATTATGAAGCAAAAGACCCAACAAACCTAATGTTGAATGATAAAATTGAAAGAAACAACTAAGTTTGAAATAAAATGAAAAACTTTGGTCCTAGAGAATTTTGATGACTAAAATTAAAAAGGCCATGCATTTCACTATTCATTGCTATAGTAAAATGCCAAGGCCTTTTGCTATATGTTAGTTAATTAATACCCAATTAAAAAATGCAGTAAATTATATATTATTTCTTTTAATTTAAAAAATGAATCAAATGGTCCGTCTAATTTTAAAAACTTATTAAATAATTAATTTTTTTACATTTTATGTTCTTTTCAAATTTAATTTTTTATTTTGAGAAATATAAAAAGAAAAAAAAGAAGTTGATAATATGAAAATATTAATGAGAAAATCACACCTGTTTTTGGAACAACTTTAAATATTAAATTAAGTATGATTCACGTATTTTGAAGATTAGTTAATTTTAGTTTTCGTCTCTATCGGTATTTCTTGGTGTCTCTCATTCTTAACCCAATAAAGCACTCATCACTTAATGTCAATGTTAGTGTCGGCCTAATAAAATGCTTTGACCTGTTGATATTTGAAAATAAAAGGACCATTGCATTTGTTTTGCAAAACTAGAGGAATTAATTTATCATTATACAAAACACTAAAAGACATGGAGAAAACACAGTTATTCATGCCATTGTTCAACTAAAGATAAATCACCATGGATTATTAGGATGATTTGTGTTTTTTTAGTTCCTCTTTTTTTCTTTAATTATATTCTTATAGGCCTAAATTGATAGCCAATTAAAACATATTTATCGAGGAATGATAAGATTCAAAGAAAAGGAGACTAAATTAAAAAGGCAGTAAAATGAGGTAGTTTTTTTAAACTTTGGGCTAAACGTTCACTTTGATTCTTCAATGTTTTAAATTATAAACTTTCAATCCCTAAAAAATTATGAAATTTAATTTTGATCCTAAACTTTATTTTTCTTATTTTTTGGTCCCTAATTTAAGAGTGAAGATAGAAAGTGGCTAAATTTCAGTAGTAGAGAGAAAACGTCTTGGTTGAGACCAATTCCAGTCATGAAAAAGAGTAATTTTGGTATCAATGAGTTCTTTTTTAGGGGAAGAGTTATTTATAGGTGTTATTTCCCCTTAAACTTGACTGAAATGGTTGATCCAAGCCTGAACATAATTTTGGTTTTGGGGCAGCTTTTAGGTTGTTCGAGGCCATAAATATGTTTTCCAAGGTATTTAGGGTGTTTTTTAGTCAAAATATGGTTGAAATTGAATTTTTCTTGATCTAGAATAGCACAACCTGGTTTTCTAGTAGCTAGAGATCATCCAAATTAGAGCAGGGTTGACGACATGTTACCTGGTATTTTTAAAAAAAAATTTAAGGGGTGGACGATCTATCCTTTCATAAAATTAAAGAAAAAAGGCTTAGGAAGTTTGGGTCATCCAAACATAAGTGCCCGAGCCTTTTTTTTTTCTTTTTGTTTTTCTTCCCATTTTTTATCCATCACAATTGAATCGTTTTTTTTTTTTTTTTATCATTCACTATATGGTTGATTATTAATTAACAATGTAATTTGTTTCAGTTTGATTTTTTTTCAATTGCCTCGATACTTGGTTGATTCTCAATTTTATAGGTGTCTATTTAAGATAAGAAAATTTGTTGAACCCAATTGAGTCCATGACCCGAATCACAAGTTTGGTCAGTTAACTTCGATTGGTTAAGAATTAAGCTTTATAATTATTATTTTTCTGTTGCATAAATCGTTCTCAATTTATGTAATTATATATATATATATATATATATATATATATAACACATCATTTTTTTTTAATTTTCACATTTTTTTATGTAAAAATACACATAAAAAAAACTTATGTATACAAGTTTTTTAAGAAAAAAATATATCAAACCTGCCATAAAACGCGAGTTAAATAACTAGTTAAGTAATAATTTAAAATGTGTGAGGGATCTACTATGCAAAATGCATTGTGGGTCCTTTCACAAGGCATTGTGAATGGATTATTCAAGTATATAATTTTATAACTTTGCAAAAAAAGGCCCAAAAGCATCAGCCCTAATAAATGGGCCAAGTGGGTTGACTTAGGTTGTCAGTCCCAATAATACTTGATTTTTTTTTTTTTAATTTTTTTTTAAATTAATGCTTTTATATATCTTTTTTCTAAAAATTATATTTTTTTATTTATATTTAAATTAATAATCATTTTCTTTTATTTTGTTGAAAGAGTCTCTTTTAAATAATAATTATTTTTTAGTTATTTTGTATGCATTTAATTTTTGAAGTTTTCCTGATATATTTATAATTTTTTTATATATTTTTTGTATATATGAACTTTATTTGAAGATAATATTTCTAATATATGTAGTTTCGTATATTATTGTTTTTTCTCTTTTTATTTTATTCAATCACTTTAATGTTTGTGTCTAATTCTATTATTGTTTGCTTGAATAAAAAATTATTTTAAAAAAATAAATTTAACAAACACAACCGGGTAAATATCATGTTCTGTGAGATTAAATATCTTGATTTACACTTATATCTATCTCTTAATTTTTTTATTTTTATTTTTAATTATCATTTATAATTTATTTATTTTTATTTATTAATATATATAGTTCTCAATCAATTTGATATTATATATATATATATAAAAAAAATTTAGTTTTATTTATTTTTTTAAATTACAAAAACATGTAAAAAAACCTTATGTATACAATTTTTTAAAAAAACATATGACCCGGACGAAACACAAGTAAAGGACCTAGTTTTCTCCTAGAAACTGTGATTTTAAGAAAAGAAAACTGTCCGCCTGGATTGTTAAAATCAGAAGAAAAAACAAATTAAAAACACTGAACTCAGACAGAACGTAGCCGTTTTAGACGAACAAACAAAAAAGAAAATCACAGCATAGCCGAGAAGGAAGGGGCTGCAAAGCCCCCCCCAAAAAATCCACCTTAATAAGCTTGTGTTTGGTCTCTCTCCACACTTTGCGATAGCTAGCTGCTAAGCTCCGCAGCGCCTCCTCTCATCCACCGCTACACTCGCTTTTGTTATAAACAAACAAACATACAACCACGGTTTAATTATTCTTGTTTAGGTAGGCGCTCATTCTTTTCTTTGATCTTTCAAATATCTATATAAGAGCTGTCTGTGCTTTTTTCTTGTTCAATTTGAATGAAGAAATGAAAGATTACTAGATATCAGAGATTCTGGAATCTCTATTACTATCGCTAATTGGGCGTTTCTTATTTGTTAATTTATTTTCATTTTGAAATATTTTCAATTCGGGTTTTTAATTCAAATGGTGATGAATATTATAATAATAATAATCTTCAGCTCACTGATTTATTTATTAGAATTTGTGTCCGTATTAGCTTGGCTGCTCTTTGAAAAACCAATCGCTTAGCTTTGCTGAATTAGTGGTTGAATTTACTGTTTCTGATTTGGGTTTAGTTTTGAGTTTGCATGTTAAAAGCTTGGTTTTTTGTTTTATTTTTCTTTCATTTATATTACTGCATCTAAGAATCTAGTCAATGTGTTGTTGTGGATTACTATCGGCTATATCGTTATGGGTTTTGAATTGAAGTTGTAAATTCTATCAGATATTGATGTGGTATACATGCCAGAACAGACTGTAGTTGGACTGTAATGGATGTTCAAGCACCTCCAAAGCTAATTCCCAATAATTTCAACGATGATGATGATGATGACGATGGGCCCATAGTTTTCAAGAGGGGTGGTAACTCAACATCGAAGCAGAATCAATTAAACCCTGAAGCGAAGAAACCGTCTTCATCTTCTCAGAATTCCAATGGTCAAAGCTTGAATTTGCAGAAGGGTAAATCGCCTATTCCATCTTCCAATGCATCCCCTATGAAATCTTCTACAGGGAGCCCTAAAGCATCAGCTTCATCTGCCAAGGCATCCCCATTGAAGTCACCACTGACATATACTAGAGCACTCGCTTCTTCAAATGATCAGTCGAAGCAGGCATCTAAACAGGTTGTCTCAAATGCTGTTAAGGAGGAGACGAAACCGATTGTGGATGATGAGGATTCTGAGGATGATAAGCCCTTGAGTTCTAGAATTAAGGGGAGCACAAACAATGTCAATAAAGGGGTTACTGCACCTGCTCATGTCAAGGATGAGCCTTCAGATGATGATGAAGTTCCTTTATCCTCGAGGTTTGCAATGAAGTCAAATGCAGGGACATCAAGTAGTAAGTCTATCAGATCTAGTGAGATAAGACCTTTGTCTTCTAAAAGTCAGCTAAATGGTTCTACTAAAAATGACAAGCAACAGAAATCTTCTGTGGTGCCAGCTAAGAGACCTATGGATAATAAGGTTCCTTCAAACCATTCTTCTGCTAAAAAACCAAAACTTTTAGATGCATGTACAACAACAAAAGTTACGCAAGTTACTGTCAAGTTTGAGCAGAAGGCAGATGATGATGACCACCTTACAATTTCCCAGAGAATGAAGAAGGCGGACTCCTCAGCTAACAAATCATCATTTGCGAAGAAAAAGGTTACAAAAGTTGTTTCTTCATCATTGAAGAAGACGACTCAGAAGAACAAGAAACAAATGAAAAATTCAAAATATTCAAAGTCAACAAAAGTGCAGCCTGGCTCCAGTGATGGCCAGAAAAAATGGACTACCTTAGTTCACAATGGTGTCATCTTCCCACCTCCATACAAGCCTCATGGGGTTAAGATTCTTTACAAGGGGAAACCAATTGATTTGACTCCTGAACAAGAGGAAGTATGATTCAATTTTATGTTGCCTTATTATGTCCTTTGTGTCGACAAGTTAACCTCTGCTGCTTGCTCCTAGTTTGGTTGAATTATTATTATGTACATTAGAAGTTTTCAAATTTGTCCTTGTATGTTTGGTGCTAGATACATTTAAACTTTGATCTTTTAACTGCAGGTTGCAACCATGTTTGCAGTGATGAAAGATACAGACTATGCTCAAAAACCACAATTCCTTCAAAACTTTTGGAACGATTGGCGTAAATTACTAGGGAAAAATCATGTAATACAGAAGCTAGATGACTGTGATTTCAACCCCATATATGAATGGCATCAGCAAGAAAAGGAGAAGAAGAAACAAATGAGTACTGAAGTAAGTTGGTACACATACAACATTGCGTGCGATTGAGATGCAAAACCATATTAGTCTGTGAGAGTGAGCAATTAACATCATTTGCACTTACCCTTGCCTGCCAGCTCATATACTTGGTTTACATTTAGGAGAAATCTTGCCAAGTGTTGCTATTGTTGTGTAAAATTGTGGAATTATATTAATTCCTTTTTCTCTGCCAATGAGCAGGAGGGGATCTTTCCATCCTCTATCTTTAACCAAGCACTAATCATGGAGATTCTGGCAGTTTCAATTGCTTCATGGAAATAACCCTTACCAATTATCACTACCATTTTCTTTGAGAATAAGTTTCATTTAATGTCATTCTCTATGATTATCAGTATTTTCTGTTCATGTAGGAGAAAAAGTTCTTGAAAGAAGAGAAATTGAAGCAAGAGGAGAAGTACATGTGGGCCATTGTTAATGGTGTTAAAGAGAAGGTAACTATCTGTGGATCAAGTGTTTTTATTAGCATTATTTGGGAAATGTTATATATAGAGAACATGTGTATGCATACGAGTGTGCATGTGCATGCGAGCGAGTAGATTTCTGCTTCGTGGTCATACATTTTAAACAATAATGGGTTTCTTGGTGCAGATTTTATTAATTTAACTCTTTGCATTTTGTTTTGATGCACTTCTCACCTCTTGCATATTAATTGTGCCAATTTTGATCATCTCAATCCCAGGTTGGGAATTTCAGAGTAGAACCACCGGGTCTATTTCGAGGACGGGGAGAGCATCCAAAGGTTCCAGTGACTTTTTCTAACCATTAACTGAGACATAGAGCTTTCAGCTTTGACTACATTTTATATTGATATTCATGGCCGCTAATGATTGAATTTGCACTGTCATGTAATTTTTCCCATGAACTGTTGGTATATACCAGATGGGGAAGCTGAAAAGCCGAATTCGTCCCAGTGACATTACTATAAATATTGGAAAGGATGCACCAATCCCGGAATGTCCTATTCCTGGTGAAAGGTTTGGTTTCTTACTATCTCTTTCAAATTGGGGGAGAATAGAAGGGAGACACTTCTTTAGTTTCTGTTGATAAATTAGTACTGTTTGGGTTAGTGGAAACTTGTGAAAATTTTGCAGGTGGAAAGAAGTGAAGCATGATAATACTGTTACATGGTTGGCGTTCTGGAATGATCCAATCAATCCAAAAGAATTCAAGTATGTATTCTTAGCTGCGAGCAGTTCCTTGAAGGGGCAAAGTGACAAGGAGAAATACGAGAAAGCAAGGAAGTTGAAGGTACTGATTTATGAGCTTACAGTTGTTGTAACTTGTGATATGATTGAGGAACTTGTCTTTAGCTTGTGTATTTTGAGTGCAGGACTATATACACAACATTAGGGCAGCTTACACAAAGGATTTTGCAAGTAAAGATATTACGAAGCGGCAAATAGCAGTAGCAACCTATCTTATTGATAAGCTAGCTCTGAGGGCGGGTAATGAGAAGGTATAACAACCAACAAAACAAGTTTCTTGAACCCTTGGCAGTTGATTTGGGCCTTTTAGATTGGATATAACACCTTTTTGTTTGGAGAATGTGTTCTTGCCTTGTCATTGGAATTTCCTTGGAGGGTAGAATGTGTAAAGACAAATGAGGCTTTAACTCGCATAATGAACCTGGTGCTTCAAATTGACAAGTTAATTTCAGCCTTTGGGTGTGAATATGGTCTGCAGAAAGCCAAATGATAAGAATGGATTCAGGCCTCAAACTAGTTTGATTTTGCTGAATCACATTCAGTTTATCAATTATCACATCCTCCAAATTTAAATGTCACTGTTGCTTTTCAAAATGCCTGGACTCTTTTTTATCTTCCCCTTTCTACGTGGCAACTCAGCCTTGAGCAGATCATATGCATGTGTTTTTGGACTACAATTTAGTTTTAATTCTGCTATGAGGTTTTCTAGGGTGAGGTGGTGAAGTGAAACCAACAGCTATTTTTTGAATTGTACAATAATTGAAACATATTGTCAGGCTGTAGAAATTTAAAATTGCATTTGATTCCAAGGGAATATCACCAAAAGTCATGTACCTCTTCCTAGGATAATTGAAACCCATCAAATATTTTTCATGGACCTAATCACCTGAAAAATGTATTCAGTATGTGTTTTATTTTTCTTGTTAGAACTTAGCAAGTGTTTCCAAAACACATTTTGTTATGCTGGTTTGTGTTTGCTTGTTATTGGGTTCCCAACTGAGCAGTGTTGAGATTTCATGTAGGAATTAGCTTTATTGATCATATATGCATTTTGAGTGAGAACTTCATCAAATTTTCTTCATTCTGTGATTGGCTGCCTATAGGATGATGATGAAGCTGATACTGTTGGTTGCTGCACATTAAAAGTAGCAAATGTTGAGTGCATCCCTCCAAATAAGCTGAAGGTATGGTGGTTTTATTTTTATGGACAGTAGATTTTTAAGTGTAGTATCTTCATATATGATAGCTGCAGTGGCGGGCCTACTTTCAAAAGTTTGGGAGTAAAATGGCTTTGAGTTGCCTAAATTTGATTGGCTATATACATGCATTAACCTTTCTAGTGAATTGCTAGCATTAATACTTGCTTCTGATTGACCCTTCAGTTTGACTTCCTTGGTAAAGATTCAATTCGATATGAGAACACGGTTGAGGTTGAGCTTCCTGTGTACAAGGCAATTGGACATTTTCAAGTTGGTGAGTAAATGGCAGTTAAGATTAGGTTACTAAAATCTTATAGCAGGACTGATGAGCAATTTTTTCTTCTTCAGCAAAAAAGCCAACTGATGATCTTTTTCACTCACTGGATACATCTAAACTAAATGCTCACCTAAAAGAACTCATGCCGGGGCTCACAGCAAAAGTTTTTCGTACATACAATGCATCAATTACATTGGATGAAAAGGTAAGTTTCAAGCTGAGATCAATTACTACATTGAAGTTGTATAATCAACTTCCTATGGGTCACTTGGAAGTATGTGAATTTACATGCTGTCGGGATTATATTTGGCGTGTAAACAGTTATATGAGGAAACAGAAGATGGTGATGTTGCTGAAAAAATTGTCATTTATAACCAAGCAAACAAACAGGTAAAGCCAGTTTGTGGCCAGAAACGTTTTTTGGACTTTTGGTAGTGTTTTTTAGCTGCCGATCTTGCACCTATAATGATGGCTTCTTTTTTTCTGCAGGTTGCAATCATATGTAATCATCAACGAACCATTTCAAAATCTCATGATGCACAAATGTCAAGATTGACTGAGAAAATTGAGGAACTCAAGGTAATTAATTTTAGAACTGTACGAGAAATTTTTGGCCCTCATTTTTTGAGAAATTGGGAGAAAATCTAACTCGAGGAATTCCTGGCTGTGTTTTACTATTCTCTCTTCTTTGAATGCATGGATTTATTATGGTAGTGTGTAGATCGCCAAGCCAACTCTTGCTTTGGCATACTGTCGCCCTTAGCATATTGGAAACTTTGCCCATTCCTTCTTACTGCTTATTGTGTTTGTGGAGTCCATGCTTTGAGCTGACTCATGTTTTGCTTGCAGGGCACGCTAAAGGAGTTGAAAACTGATCTGGACAGGGCCAAAAAGGGGAAGCCCCCATTGAAGGGTGCAGATGGAAAGCAAAAGAGGAGCTTGTCTCCTGAAGCGTAATATAACTTTTGCCCTTGTGCTCGGGTATTTTGTGTATACTTGATGGTTCTTAATGATTCTTGGAATTGATTTTCAGAATAGAGAAGAAGATAGCAACAATCAATCAAAGGATTGAGAAAATGGGAATGGCCATGAAGACCAAAGAGGATCTGAAAACAGTGGCATTGGGGACATCCAAGATTAACTACCTTGATCCTAGGATCACAGTTGCGTGGTGCAAGCGGCATGAAGTTCCTATTGATAAGGTGAACTGCTTCTGAAATTATTTATGGGATGAAATAATTTAACCAACAGTTATGCTTTATCGTTTTCTTCTATTTGGTACTGTGGCAGTGACTGTCTAAATCAAGCTGTTTCTTATCATATGCTTTTGTTACAGATATTCAACAAGTCTCTCTTAGCAAAGTTTACCTGGGCGATGGACGTTGACCCCCAATTCAGATTCTGATCATGGGAAAAAATGGTTGTTTTTCAAATCCCTCCGCCCCCGGCCACCCACCAAAAGAAAAGAGGTAGAGAGAGGGAGAGGGAGAGGGGAGGCGAATCCATGTTCCTCTCTCTCTCTCTCTGTCATCACAGTTTATGCACATTTTCGAAAAGTTAAATGTTCTAATCTAATCATTGGGTAAATTTTCCCTTTCTTCATACTGCACCTCATGTTTAAACCATTCAATGGTGAAAAGAAGTTGCAGCAAGAATTGTTTACTTGCACCTTCGACATTCGGTTGCTAACAGTATAAATGTAGAAGATACACTGAATGCCTCAAACCGAGTAAAATTTTTTCTTTTTTTTCATCGTCGCCTGCTATCTTTTTTGATCCTTGTTAATTGTTAGAGCTGGAACGAGCTTGTTAAATATAGACGATAACTTACTTGTGAAAAAAAATATAAGGACATTAATTTTTTATCCTATTATATAGACTCGTTATAATAGGCAAATGATCGTTATTATGGTTATATAACAGGGTTACCCTCTCGTTACCACAGCCTCGTAATTTTGTTACATTTCCCGTTCTTTTATTTCTAGGAGATTAATGTAATTCTTTTAAAATAAATTATGAGAAAAATCAAAATACAATAAACATAAAAATATATGTAATTAACATTATTGAACTATTTCTCGTAGATGTTTCATTTTTTGGGATTTGGGATTCGTATAGATAGGCATGCAATCCTCTAATAGTTTATAGTTTATTTGTTTTTACGGTTTTTAACCAGAATTTTTTTTCTAAAAAAAATTACCATGCTACTCTTCTATAATACATATCTTGAAAACCCTTGCACCTAACAAGCGGGTAAATTAAATGTTTAGAACAATGCTTAATACTTAATCCTCGTTTACAATTTTTACAATAATAATAGAATCATATGAAAGATTGCATCACAATACATAGTGGTTTAGTTTGATGTCTAGTCCAACTCTTTGAACGATTAATTTGAGTATTTCTACTATCTCACTTCTTTGTTACAATAAATCCTCTTCATGGGCTCAAGATTCAATCACTCAAGCTCTTAGAGCTCATTAACAATTACTCCCCGAGTGGTTAAAATATCGCTTGTACTTTAACAATGGTTTTTCACTCAAATTAAAGAGATGAACTAAATCATGCATAGCAGAAAATCGATTACATAGTAAAATGCTCAAATGTTTAGTAGGAATTAATCTGACTGTTTTAAAGTAAAATGAAATAAATAATAAAGATTATAGCGTCAACAATTAGAAGGAATTTCATCACCTTAACAAGGTGAAAGAATGATTTATTTGTAGGTGAATGTGTTGACTAGCAACTCTAACACTTTTAGAGGTAAAATAGTCATTCTTAGATTTTGGATAATAATCTGGTATAGGAGTTATCCATATTAGACAAGTATACATTTCAAGTTTTGGCTTTCATTTGTCTTAAGGAAAACAAGAATTTTTCTAGTTTATAATGTATGTCGCACGTAACATTATTAGGATGACTCGTCCATTTTTTTTAAAAGGGAAAAATGCTTTTTTTTTTGTTTATATGTATAGAAAGAATAAAAAATTTTATGTTAAAAAGAAGTCGCCAACTAATATTATAATCACTAAAAATTTTAAGTGGCTTGCTGAGTTATCGAGTAAAGAACTAATTATACTAAATGAAAGATACTACCATCTTTAAGCATTCTATCTAAGGTTAGCTGAAATGCTACTTGTTTTTTATTTCTAATAGTATAATGTGCTTAATTTATCAATAATTTATTTACATGGGTGGGAATGAGTATTACAATGAGTTAAACCTTGGGTAGAAAAGTGTGCTCAAGTCTATCCATTCTAAAGTCTAGATCATTTTTTCCACTCTTAATTGTTTGGTGAATTGACATATCTATAAATATTTACTCTTATCACAACCTATAATTATTGATAGTTTATCAAGCTATGATAATAAATATTTAGGTAAGCCTTTTATTATGCTCATTAAGCCCTACCCAAATTCTAGGATGAGTTTTCGTGAAGCTTGTTGTTTTTGCAGCAATAGCCCATGAATAATAACATGTTTATGTTCATTTATCTTATAGTATTAGGTTTCACTCGTATTTTTTTTTTGAATAAGAATTTTACACCATAGTCCTAAAATATCTAAGTAGTAACCATGGGTTGATCTATTTGGTGGTATGTTCCAGTGGAAAATGTTTTGCACTTTAATAAGGAAAATTACTACCCCTAAATTGACATTTAGGTATCATTGATGAATATCAAACTTAAAGACTTGAAAATTTGAAAGGCACGAGAAATCAAGATATTACTCTTCATTAATATTTAAGATAATATCTTGTTATAAGTCTATTTATCTTAAATATTATGAATGAATGATGAAACATTTACTTTTTTAATATGATTCTTTTCTTAAAGAGCTTTTTTGAAAGGATTTTGAAATGTCAGCCCATAAGAACTTTTTTAATTTGGATCAAATCTTAACGAGTTTTATGAATAAGTTATAAGAATCCAATATAAAATATGCAATGTAATAAATATTTTATCATTTTATCTAAATTTATATCATGTATTACAATTCATAGTTAAAACTAATTACTAATAGATATCACTTTTAATGTATTAATTAAGTATATTATTTAATTTACAACCCATATAACTACATCCATTACATAATACTTTGTGATGATATGTGTAAACAATTTGTGCTTGTGCTTGTGATCGTGAGTAAATCGAGATCTAAATAATGATTATAAGATATTGGGAACTACATTCTCAAAGAAGTTATTTATGCAAGTATAAAAAAGGAAATGAGGGACTTCTTTCTATATAGTTGCAAAAGAGTAAAGCAATAAAGAACCTAAAAATTCACAAGCAGATGAGTTGAAGAGAGTGGAAGGTGTTAAAATTATTATAGAAAATCTTTTAACTAATTTTGACATTCATCCATGAATATCAAGCAACCCAATTGATTGATCCGTGATTAAAATTGATAGGTCATTAAATCCATCCATAAAATCAAATAAGTTTAATAACTATACTTTCTACAATAAAACTTCTTCAAAATGGTGTTCCAATGTGCTATATAATAAATCCTTAGGTTCATTTTCTTAGTTGTTAGTCATTTATTTAAATTAGTGTGGAATTACAATTATAGGGGTCTTACAATATTATAATATTGTTATTATAACTAAGTGGGAGAAAATTTTCATAGTTGTAAAATATAATTTTTTTTTTTTAAATTACAAGGGAGATTGAAAGCCCATAACAAAGTACAAAGAAAAAAAGATAGAAGTACTTCATCAAAGTCTTTCGCACATTTTTCAGGCATCTTGGGAGAACAAATGACCCTTCTCTTTCACCAGCCTTTTGGCTTGGTGAATGAGTGGCTTGGTGAATGAGTTATTGAATATTGTTGTTGATTTTAGGCTCCATGATTACTTGCAAAAACAAGTTCGTAGCCTTATAATAATTAAGTTAGTATTTATAAAGGTAAGGAAAAATGATTTTCATGTGAAAAAAAATCTGTGTGTTTTTATCAAGGAATGGTCTTCGCAATGCATTTCTATACATCCTATAAATCAACCTAGTTATTTCAAATTTATTATTATGATTCTAATAAACACATAAATTTATGTATTTTAAAATTTTTAGAAGTAGTCTTGTCACCCAAATAGAACTTATTAGTCATCTTAATCCTTGTGATTTTCAAATAACCTCTGTATTTTATTTAAATCTATAAATTGATCGTTATTTGGAAGTCTTTTGATCCTCAAAACTTCATAAAAATACAATTCAGTCATTATAGTGAAAAAGATCTTGCAATCAGATCCTTACACGATCACTTTTAATCATTTAATGGGCTGGCATGGGCCTCGTTAACCGAAACCCACGCAGATTGAACTACAAATATTTGGGCCAGCGGGAAGGTTCAGGATTAATGGATTACGATTATTATTGTTAATCAAAATTCAGTTAAAAAAGCTGGATCTCGCGACAGCGAAGCGAGGGACCTGAAAAACGAAGCACAGGAAGCTTCATCATCAAATTCCCAAGTGAGATCCGATAACGATACCGATGCCGATACGGTTTTCTTTTCCTTTTCTTTGTTTTTCTAACTGTAAATTTTATTTTTGCAGAAAGAGATCTCGAGATCGAATAAAGAGGGATGGGGTTTTTCGTAACGACACTGATTTTCGTAGTGATTGGGATAATCGCTTCGCTTTGTACCAGAATCTGCTGCAACAGAGGACCCTCTACTAATTTGTACGCTTCATTTTCTTTAATCGATTCAAGTTAGTTATTTCTTTGTAGGTTGTTAATTGTTAGAGGTTGCCATATCAATTTAATTCAACTGTAAAATACCAATGCAAATCTTGATCATAGCCAATTTTACTTAACCATCAATAAGAATTACTAGCATGTAGCTTCTCTGTTGTCATGTTGCTGCGATGAGCTAACTGCCAGGTTTAGTTATGGTATTGATGATCAAATGGCGGATTCCATGTTCTTTTTTATTCTTCAATTAGTTGTGAGAGTCCACGTTTGATGGTATCTAATTTCTGTTTCTCAATTGTCTGCATATTTCCAAGTTCATCCTTGTAAAATCATAAGCCATGTCTTTAATCTTTATTGACTAAGAGTCCTTTTGGCATGACTTGTGAAAATTAACTTTTGATTTTCAGTCATAATTCAAAAATTATTTTTCATCAATAACTCATGAAGAAGTATGTTTGGCAAAAAAAAAAATAATAATTCAAAACAACTCTTTTGAAGAAGGGAAGTAGCATAAGTACTAATTCATAAGTCAAAAGCTAGAAATTTTAACTCACTTTTGTGAAAAACTTTTGATCTAAGTTAAAAGTTATTCTTAACCAAATATATTTATGACTTTTTCTTTGAGTCAAAAGAATCAAAATCCAAAAGTCATGCCAAACATAACCTAAATGCATATGATTCTAGTATTATGATACCCCTGGCGTGCCATCAGACTTTTATGTTGAACTGGCTCTGCATGTGAAAAAAACATTTTCTGGAAATGCTGTTTCTTGTAGCCACCAATTCTAGTTCTGTGTCTGTGCTGAAGTATGCATGGTACAATTGCTCAATGATAGGTTGGATTAAAGCACAATCCGATGTTTATGCAAGTACCATCATGAATGAGTCTCTCATTCACCGTGAGTAATTTTAATGGTCAGATGTTTGTATTTGTCTGATCTTTTAAATTAGCCAATAAATAAGACGGTGTATGCATTAAGTCATTCAGATTTAATTAAGTGAATATGGCCTCTGTATGGTCATCTCTTGCTCTTTTTATTCTTATGCAATATAGCTAATCTTGGTTTTACTGTTGCAGGCTCCACCTTACATTGGTCCTAACAGCAACAGTCTGTTGTTGGATGATGTAAGTTTGTACTGGCTTGCATTTTTGTTTCTTCTATGACTGTATTCATTTTCTACGTAGAAGGAATTTGATTTATGATCATCTGTGTCCTGGATATGTGGTTAGTGTTCCAGCTGCATGCATGCATCCATAAATTTAGAAGAGTGATTATACAATAACGGGATTTCATGATGTTGCAAAACCATGACCATTACTCAATTTTATTGAGTGCTAGTCCTGTTTATGCCCTTTCTCCAAAAGTTTCCCTAGGTTGGCAGCATATCCGCCTGAGATTTTCATCCTTGTCAGTAGCTGCTCAGAAAATTATTCATTTTTTTTTATCCATTATGTAGTTTAGGGTAAATTGAAACTGTGCATTAACAAATTTGTTCTTTTCTTCATACATGTTTCCTTCCCATTGAGCTTAGAATTAGTTGAGAAAGCTCTATTGCCAACTTTGGGGGTTCTGCTTTGTTACCATTGTTGAGACAATTAGCCTGACAGTAACAGAATCCCATGTCACGTTGGAGGAGGAGGATCTGCTATCAATGTCATTTTGCCATAAGAAAAAAATCATCCATTTTATTTCTCAGTGATATGAATGCACCCACCCTGGTTCTGTGGCATGTTCATAAATGGCAAGTACATGATTTTTGAAAGAGAAATTGTCGAGGAACGGGTTCATGTAGATGAATTGCACCTTCAAAGCATACCTAAGTTTACCCATTTATATTTTTTACCCTTTCCCTTTCTTTTCCATTGTTGTTTGAATAATATTTGCACTTTGTTAATGTAGTGAAAGCATGAATAAGCTATTTTCCTCAGATTTTGCACCATCTGCTTGCACTGAAATTTTTATTTTCATTTTTTTAATCTTCTTTCCTGGAGCATAGTTGGGAAACCTGTTCAGTCAATTGTCTTTCAGGTTATTTATTTCTTATTCAGAACTGCATGCAGTTGTTTCCTGTTACACTTATTCTTTTTCTTCTTCTTTTTTTCTTGTTGTGCGTCAGGTGGGCCATTGTGTATTTAGCACAAATGAAACCTCTCATTGTCCCAATTTTAAGTGAAGGGGAGTGAAGATGTTCCCAAATGAGCACATTGTACCTTATTGGTAAACAAGCATTGGATGCCAGATAATATCAGATTTTATGACTAATGAATCCTCATGTATCTTCCCGATTTGGGTCGTTGTAATTTATCAGCGTGAGCTTCGGATTGGTTTTTACTTGTTGCAGTTCTTTCAGCTGCCTTGTTACCTCATTCAATTTATAATACTTCAGTAGTCATTCCATCAGAATTTGCGTGCAAATATGTAATTTGGATGAAATAAATGATATCAGCTAGCTTGTGCGCCAGCCTGAGGGTTTCATGTCAGCTTAGATTCAATGAGCAGGCAATGGCCGGGGAAACTTGGCTGAGCTTCAAGGTTATTTTGGGTACAAGGATTTCTGCACCTATTAACTGTATGGTTTTTGCATGTGAACTCACTCGTTGTGTTATCTGAAAGCAAGTTGAAATGGATGTCATGTGGCTATAAAGAAGCAAAGCAAAACGGCAATGGATTTCTGACTTCAGCTTGTCCGAAACAACAACAATACTCTTCCATAAAACTGAATCATTGCTCCTCGTTGTAACTCCTTCTAAAACTAGAACACCTCTGGAATACTTGCCAACGTAAAAGTAGAACCCAAAACGAACTAGGTTGTGTAATTAAACTCCAGCCTAGTTTCAACATAAAGGCTTCATCCTAAGATTGCAACTTACAAACCCTACTCTTCTTAGGTTGACGAACATCATTCCACTTGACCAAATCATTGATAGTTAACCTCCCCGCCATTTGATGGTTACTTTGCCTTCCACCCAGCAAATCTTTGCTGAACTTTCTCAATAATAAACTTCTCTCCTATGTTTAAATCATCCATCCTTTGGAGCTCGAAGACAGCATAAATCTTTTGTCGAACTCTCATCCGAGCATTCTTAGAGAAGAAAATCTGAGGTTTAGACTTGCTAACCTCTTGGCTTGAAGCAGAGCAAAATCTCTTTAAACAAGATTTCATGGATTTCCTTTTAAAATAAGCATAGTTTAAAAGAATATTTGGCGAAACAACACAATTTAAAAAAGTCTTAGTGAAATAGCATAGTTTGATACAAGTTGCAATTGAAAGATAAGACATCTTAAAACGTCGTAGTGGGAAACACAACATTTCAAAGAAATTGTTAAATGGACTAGTAAAAATTACAATGAGAAGAGAGGAGAGAGAAGAAAACAAGAAAGGAAGGAAGATGCCCTAGAGGTATACTGAAGCTCCGATACAACTAAAACAATATCATCAGAAAGATTTTGATGAAACAAATTCAACAACACCAAGGAAGGTTATCAATGGTGACTAAGACCTTAAAGGCACGCTAAAACTCCAATCATGACACCACCAATACCATAAAAAAGATATCGACGAAATGAATTCAACGACACCAAGAAAATGTCACTAAAGAGAGAGGAAAGAGAAAAGGACCAAAAAAAAGAGACCATAAAGACACACTGAAGCTTTAATTATGACATCATTGATACCATTAGATAAATCTCAATGAGAAAAAGCCAAAAAAACTAAAGAAGGTCACCAATGGTGACTAGAATGGGCCACACTCTTCGTTCAAAGGCAAGTGAGAAATTACAACAAGAAAAGAGTAAATGAAAGAAAGAATAAGACCCAAAAAACACACAAAGCTTCTATTACAACACCACAAGTACTATTTGATAGATCTCAATGAGAAAGATCCAACGTCAGCAAAAAAAGGTTACTAATGGTGACTAAAGTGGGCCATACAAGTGGCTCAATTGAATTTTAGCTACGTGAATAGCTCACTCCAGTCACCATTGATGACCTTTATTAGTGTCATTTAATTTTTATCACTGAGATCTTTCTTATGGAATAATGTTATAATTGAAACTTCAGTGAGCTTCTGAGGTCTTTTTTTTTTTGTCTCTCATCTCTCTTCGTTATAATTGTTCACTTTCATTTGGATGAAGAGTGTGTCCCACTCTAGTTATAGTTGATGACCTTTCTTGATGTTGTTGGATCTATCTCGTTAAAATCTTTCCAATGATATCAATGGTATCATAATCGAAACTTTGATATGCCTTAAGGGTCTCTTTCTTTCTTTATTTCTTTTTTATATATCTTTTCTCTTCATTATAACTGTTCATTTGCTTTTGGATGAAGAGCATGGCCAACTCTAGTAATTGTTGATGATTTTTCTTGATGTTATGAGACTTTTTTTATCGAGGTCTTTTCAATGGTACAAATGATGTTGTAATTAAAGCTTCGATGTGTCTTTAAGGTCTGTTTTTTTTTTTTCCCCTCTTTACTCTCTCCTTATTACAATTTGTTGCAACCTATTTAAGAATTTATTTGAAATATCACTTTTCCCAATCGTGATAACTTTAAATATCATATTTCTTAATTGTGACAAGTATTGAATTATGTTATTTCATTAAAAAAAAAATTACTTGTGTTTTTAGGATAATATTGATTTTCAAATTATTGTAATAAGTGAAAATACTTAATTTCATAACTATCGCCTGCTTAACAAAAACTTCAAAGAACAATACCATAACATCTAAGAAGCAAAGATAAGACACTAGCGGCTTGAATCTTCCCAAACATAAAGGTATTCAAATCCTCTTCTTGACTAAATCCTAAATAAGGTGTACTAACCTCTCTAAACTTATTAGTTTTATAATAGATCACTTGACTAATAAAAAACTTATTTTTGTTTAAAAATATCAATTAAAGAAGAAGCATAATAAAATAGCTTGCTCACAATACATTAAACCCAATCCTAACAATGATATAACCACATGAAATTTCCATCCAACAACTTTACATGAATAAAAAAGCCATGGTTTTGCCATTTATTAATGCTTGAAAATCCAAACAAATATTTACTTTCGACTTTAATTTTATAATAAATTTGAAAGGATTACAATGAATTATTTTATTCCACTTGCCTTTTTAGCTTCAAGATCTAACTTTTTAATAAATTCATGAGATTTAATCATGCTTCTTCACTATAAGAAGAATTATTAATCTCCTAATCCATGGCCTTTAACTTAAATTTAAAGGAACTTAGTATCATTATTGGGTTTTTCAAAACATATAAACATAGTGAAATGGTAATTTAAATTATTTTTTTAGGGTTCCTAGGATCTTGTTAAACAATCTAAAGTCGTTTAAGGTTTGTGCAAAGACTACTTAGAGAATATTTTTTCTTGCCTGGGTTAGATATTATTTCAAAGTTAGATTGTCATAAACTATAAGCTGTCTAAATTTTCAGTCTCAGATAGTAATTTTCACGAATCACCAAATCAGAGAGACACTATTATTAACATTTGAAGGTCCGAATAAGTAGAAGTGTTTGCGGTAACAGGTAGATTCATCAAGCATTTTAACTAAGATGTGTCATGATTAATATATACCATAAAATGACGTGGAAATGTCATTAAAAAGAAAGTAGTGGTTTTTTATCAGTTTTCCACATATAACGCTAATGAAGATGTTCAAAAAAAACCCATGTAACTTTGGGGCAAGGCTTATATCTTGGATAATCGGTTAATTTAGTGGTTTTGACAATCTTATCCATTCTTCCTTGCCAAAGTGGCTAAAGATGGGTGCTTGATACCTGCAAAAGGTTCTTTTTTTGTGAATTTAGGGACTTTTTGATGATTAAGTTAGTGATCTTTTAAGAGAAAATACAATAATATTATATAGAGATACTTTGGAAATAAATATGCAGTAAAGAATGGAGATTCCGAACCCTTTTTTAATTGAAGAATTCATGGTCTATTTATAGACCAATAGTCTTTTTATGGAGAGGAAAGTCCAAAGCATAATATTACACTAATAATTTTAATAAGGAAAAATATATCTAACATATGTATTAATATTGATGAAAATGTGGTGGTCATTTAGACATCTTTTGCACACTATCCCTTACACAACATTAATATTGATGGAAATGTGATGAGCCTTTAGATGACTTTTATACACCTAAAGGTATATGGAAAGTAGGATCCAAAAAATAGTTATGCTCATAGGCAAGGCTGTTAAAATCATGATTTTGACACGGCACGGAAAATGCAAAACAAACTCGGATTGTAAAAACATATCGTAAAATCATAAAATCGTAAGGAATTTTAAAATACATTAAAAAAAATTCATGATTCAAATAAAAATTCATATATATTTTGACATGGATTTCTTGAGCCTTCACCAATTGAACTAACTAAATAATTGAATGGCAATAAAACAAAAATGGCTGCAAAGCAAATATATAATGTCAACAAAAGCACTTATGGTAAAGAAAAGCTAAAAAAGGTCATTGAGTTTGAAATAATATCTTTAAAAGAGAATCCATGGGTTAAGAAAAATAGTATATGAAGGCTAACAAAAATATATGAATCGAATTAACAAAGAAGTTGTGGAGAAATATATACTCTGCTTTAGATGAAGGATAAAATCACAATGCATTGCCACAAATACCCTCATTTGTATTATGATAAATACGACCCAAACTTGAAAGCATAAGACAGGCAATGCAAATGAGACAAAAAAGAGAAAGAGTAAATGGGTATTAGAAAATTCCATATAGCAGACCTATGTGGTTCAAGCCTTTTTTAGATGAGAAAACTGGCTAGTTCAAGCCTATTTAAATAAAAGGAAGCTCTAATAAGAACATCATACGAGCTGCAAAACTGACTCTTTGCAAAACTCCAGGCTAACTCCCGCCAAAAAATACTGGATAAGATGCATTGTTAAATAGGATACAAAGTTGCACTATATAATTAAGTAGCAATCTCCCAACAACAACATGAACCAAAGAACTTTCCAGCAAATTATAAAAGACGTCCATAATAAGATTGCAAGATCTAAACAATTCTGAACTTAGAGCAAGAAATAAAGCCAAAGGTCATCCACTAACCTGAACCATGGCTGCATCAATAAAAGGGTTCGTGTCACTTGGTCCAGGAGATGGTCAGTAGAGAAGTTGGGTTAACATTGCAATAAGCATGAAATTGAGCAACTCGTGATGTAGAAGGTATGTGTTTGAACTTAGAACAAAAATAACGCATTTTAGAAGATCAAATTGCACAAAATCTTAACATAATGAGCATGGTGAGAAATACATGGTGTACCTTACTTCAACAGAGCATAGAACATAAATACACTATGGATGCTTTGAAACAAGCCTACACCCTGACATTCAATTTGCACTACTTACCAAATAAATAAAAAATACCTATGTTGAAATCATTAAGTGTTGGTTCGCTTATATTCAATGACAAATACAGCTCCTCGATGCTATTATTGCTTTGAGCATTTTCAATTAAATACTTCAAAAAAACAAATGAAATGCAAACCGCATTAACAGCCTTCACATAAACCTCCGAAGGTGCAACAAAATTCGAAACACACTCTTGCAAACACCATGATAAGTGAATCAAAATCTTCGCCAGATGCCTTGTATAACAATTATTTTGTGCTGCACAAAATTTGTTTTTGTTAAAAATACATAATTTCTATAATTATAGTTCCAATAAACAGAGAAGCAAATGCATTAGAAAATGATGAAGAGGGGAGAGAGAGAGAGAGAGAGAGAGAGAGCATGGTTAGTGTGCGAATAAAGTAACAATTAAGGCAAATACAAATTATTATATAATGCAAGATAAGATGTTAATAAACAGAGGAGGAGGTTTCGTGATAAACTGACCGAAGAGCTTGAAGGCTTCATAGAGAGAACCTATAAGAAACATCTTCTCACCAATAAATGAACCGATTAAACACTCGACCGTGAGCACTGATGACTGGAGTGAAGACTAGATTGATCATCACCGCTTTGTGGTTGCCGGTTGGTTGATAGAGAAGAAGATTAGGGATTTGTTTTCATTGAAAAGGAACAAAGGTGATGCACCGATGACTGGAGACTTTAGAGGGACTGTGCATTTACCCAGCCAATAGGTGCCAGACAACTGGAGCATGGAGGGAAACATTTACTTCAATTTATGTGTTTGGGTGAAATCGTTAAATCAGTCTTGAACTCGTGATTTTTTGCGATTTTACCTGATTTTAACGATTTCACCTGATTTCAACTCAATTTCATCCATTTTTTATTTTTTCAAACGATTCAGCATGTAAAGCATTTTTTGATTCGTAAAATCATACGATTTTACGAGTTATAACATAATTTTAACAACCTTGCTCATAGGTTTGAGCTCTTCCCCTAGGTTGAAACTAAAAGAGCTAGATCCTTCCATTGGCCAAGCTCAATAGAGGTTGGTTCTTTTTTTGGCTAAGCTCAGTAGAGGTGGGTCATTTCCCTTGACTAAGTCTAAAGAAAGTGGATTTTTTTTTTAAGGGGAAGAAAAGGGGTTAGGCCCGTTAAATATGGGTTTATCATATGATATAACTAAATATCTACGATGACTATAATTTGGGTTGCTAACATAAATGCCCTACTCAATGATTCATTATAAGCCTAGAAAATTCTTATTCTTATTAATAAAAATAAGAGCACATTATAGTCTTCCAACTCATCAAGGTCTACAACAAATATTGTTACCTAGTTTTGGATTCAATAAACCTTGTTATGATAAGGGAAGGCAATGGTAATCTAGAAAATTCCTTGGTATGTGTGCATGCGTGTATGTGTGTAAACTTAACTAGGGGCAGCCTGTATATAATACATCATACTCACAATCTTTAGTTTTTGAAATACAATTTAGTTCATCCAATACTAGAATGGCTTCCAAGGTGGGAAGCTAATATGATTATTAAAGCCAGTGTCTCAAATAAGATCTTCAATAGGGGTTTTTTAGAAAGACCAATTTACCAAGCATAAACAACTAAAGAGTCTCCTTGATGCAAACCTTGTGATCACATTGTCACATAACTTACAATCAAAATTGAAATTTGATCCTAAAAAACTAAAAAAGGTTTGATAGAAGTGTAATATAATAGAAACCTACCCCAAGGTATTGACACTATTGGAATGAAGTCAAATAAACCTTAGATCCTATCTAAAAAACAAAATATTAATTAAATCTAAACAAGTCTTGGATCATAGCAAAAAACAAAGTATTAATTAAGCTCAAACAAGCTTTAGACTATAGCTAAGATTATAAAAATAAAACCCATAAGTTAATTCCTTATGATGTTATAAAAAGAAAAGAAGAAAAGAAAATAATACAAGTCTAATATAAGACTTATATATAGCCTACAATACTGCCCAATAATCCTAGAAACCAATTTATCATTAAATACAATTAGGCCTTCTTTTTTTATATAGCTAGAATGAATAATGAATCCTTGTAAAAAAAGAATTTGGGACCATTAATGAATCATTTTCACACTTAGAAATTATGTTGCAGCCCATTAAAGATCCTTATAAAACTATGAAATTCCCAAAACAAACCACCACATCATTTCAAGAAAATGATTCTTGCTAAATAGGAAGTTCACAAGTCAAAATAAAGTAAATAATAAAATTCATATAGTATGTTCTGACCTCTGTCACAAAGCCTTCTTAACCTCTAATTCACCTAGAATTTTACCCCAATATAAAAAAATACCTTTTGAATCTTTCGGTAAAGTTCATTTCGATCCAACGGTTTGATTTGGAGTTATGCTCAATAATGTAAAACTAAACAATAGAAAATTTTACGTCAAAATCTAAATCTGACCTTGTTTGGATCGTATTACTCCTATAAAAAACACATTATGTATATACAATATGATCTTATTTAGAAATAACAGGGGTTTCGTAAAAAGACCAAACTACTAAGTATAAACAGCTAAAGGGTCTCCTATAAGAAACACGTCATATATATATGCAATATAATCTTACTTAGAAATAGGACATACTCAACGGATTTAACAAAGTAAACCAGTCATAAAAACTCAACTCTCAACAACAATGTGGATAAGTATCTAATTAAGGATCCTATGCTTAAAAAATCATTTATGTGTCTAATATCTATATTTAATATATCATTTCTGAGTCCAATGTCTATACTTAAGATATCATTTATAGTGATGGACAGTGAATCATCTAACCTTAGGAGACTTTAGGATGGTTTTGCCTTCTAGGAACTAAGAAGGAATATCGTTGACAAGCATTTGCTTATTGTTGATGTAGTGTTTATCTCATTATTAGAGAAAAGTGCGATTACACTAGAAAGAATATATAAATCCCTTATAAGGTAAAATGTGTTATAACTCTAAGGAGACGTTCATTACTTTCAAAGTAATTGTGTTATCACACTAGAAAAAGTAAATTCATTTCATCTTTGAAAGATTTAAGAGCCTTACACCCTGGAAAAACTGTATCTATCCCCGTTTCTGATGTAGTATCTATCCCATTGTTGGACTACATAAGGATAGAAAATTTTGAGAAATTGACTACATGACAATATATATAATGGAATCGGACAAAGGAGGTAAAAAGGTAATAACTTTTCTAGTTAAAGGGTTGTTGCAAATCAAAATCAATAATGTAGAGGGTATATGATAAAATTAAAAAAAAAATATATAGGGGATAATAATTTTCACCCTTAAAAAAATTAAACCTTTTGTGTTGTGATACCAATTATTTTTCAAAGTATTTTTTGTTTAAAAATATATCAAAATAATTTTTTTAAAAATTTTATTTTTGATATAAAGAACAAAAACGTTATCCAATAAAACGACATCGTTAAAAAAATATAAAAAAACCCGTATACATATAGGGTTGAAGCCATGGTTGTTAAAAATGCGTTTTAACTCGTAAAATCGTCCGATTTTACGAGTTAAAAGACAGAAAACGTGTAGAGTCGGAGTTAAAACTCGAAAATCTGCAAAATCGGGTTGACTTGGTCAAACTCGCAGAAAAATCGGTTGACTCGTAAAAAACGTTAAAAACGTTACGTTTTCCCGAGTTTGTAAAAAGTTCCTGCGAAGGCCGAAAATTAGAAATGAGAAATTGACAATTATGAAACAAGCCACGGTGGCAGTAAACCACAATCTCTTTTCTTTCCCAAATTCGCAAATCCAACCCGAGTGCCCGAGCAGCCGACCTCGTCTTTTTCGTCTTCGTCCCTGTCTCTCGAGTCCTCGACTTCGTCTTCGTCCCTGTCTCTCGAGTCCTCGACTTCGTCTTCGTCCGTCCCCTTCGTCTTCGTCCCTGTCTCGCAGCTTCGTCAGTGACTTCATCGTCCCTGTCTCACACGGTCACCTCCCTGACTCCAAAGTCGCAACTTCGTCCAGTCATCCCCTCTCTGTCTCACACTCCAGAGCGAGACGAAGGTACGAATTGGGAACCCAAGCTTTGTTTTTTTTGTATCTAATGGTGGTGAATCGGTGATTAGAGACAAAAAATTATCTGGGTTTGCTGTGAATCTATGTTCATCGTCTTGGTTTGCTGTGAATCGGTGATTACTGATTAGTCTTGGAACCGAATGCCCTGTTGATCTTGCTTGCTTTGGTAGTCTTGGAATCGGTGATTAGTTCTGCTGAATGTATTTTGTGAATGTATTTTGCTGATTAGTCTTGGAAGTCCGAATGCCCTGTTGATCAGTTCCCATGGAACTTGTGATTCTGCTGAATGTAATTTGCTGCAAGAAGATGCAGTTGAATGTAATGTGATTATGTGATTTTGTGATTTCGTGAATTATCGTTTTCCTATTGATCAATTGAATCATTTTGATCAGTTCCCATCGAAGACTGCGTTGTAATGTGATTTTGAATTATCGTGATTCTGTGACAGAAATGGAAGTATGGAACTATGGAAGACTGCGTTATTCTGTGATTTTGAATTTAAAATGGTTGTAAACTTCGAATTGATAACAGCTCAAGGAATATAAAATGGTTGTAATAATGATTAGAAGAAAAAAAAAAAAGGAATGTAATAATGGTTGCAAATTTGGAGCAAAAGATGTTGAGTAATCAGAATTGCTAATCAAAAAAACTATGTATAAATAAAAGTATTTCATAAGAAAACAATTCACGTCTAAACTATCATGATTTATCCATCTAGGATTACAGTTCCAATAAGAAAAAAATGAAAAAAAATGACTCTTCTTTGTTAACCTGTGAATGTATTTTTGTAGGATACAACATGCATATTTGTAAATTGTAATTCTTAAACAAATGATTGATCTGCAAGAAACAAATTATTCTTGAATTGTAGGATACATGGCTTCTAAAAAAACTACAAGTGGCAATAGACTTGACGTGGGATGGCAATATGGTATAGATGTTGACAAGAATTCAAAAAAAGTGCAGTGCAAGTTTTGTCAGAAAATTATTAGTGGAGGCATTTACCGTTTCAAGCATCATTTGGCTTGCACTCGAAAGGATGTTGAGCCATGCCAGCAAGTACTAGAAGATGTAAAGAAGATAATTTTGAATCTTCTGGTGAAAAATCAAGAAGCATCTGAGAAGAAAAGAAAGGCTTTCCAATATATTGGAAAAGATGAAGATAATGATGAAGGGAATGAAATTACCTCAGTGGACAAAGGAAAGAGAGTAGCAAGTGGGAGTGGAAGTACACAAACTACCATCAATCACCTGCTGAAAAAAGATCTTAGAGAAGAAGCATGTCAACAAATTGCAAGATTTTTCTACACCAGTGCAATTCCATTTAATTGTGTGAAAAACCCTGAATTTGTTAAGGCACTTGAATTGGTTGCAAAGCATGGGCCAGGTTTTAAGCCTCCATCCTACCATGATATTAGAGAGAAGTATTTGAAGCAAGAAGTAGATCACACAATCAACTTGCTTAAGGAGTACAACTTAGAATGGAAAAAAACAGGTTGCTCAATAATGTCTGATGGATGGACTGATAAGAAAAGGCGTTCTATTTGCAACTTTTTGGTTAATAGTCCTAAAGGGACTGTTTTTTTATCATCTGTAGATACCTCTAATATATCCAAGACTGCTGATAAAGTATTTGAGATGTTGGATGCTATTGTGGAGAGGATTGGAGAGGAAAATGTGGTGCAAGTAGTCACTGACAATGCTGCAAATTATAAGGCAGCAGGGCAATTATTGATGGGAAAAAGAAAAAGATTGTTTTGGACACCATGTGCAGCCCATTGTATTGACTTGATATTGGAAGATTTTGAGAAGAAACTAGAGGTCCATCAAGTAACTATTGCTAATGGGAGGAGAATCACTTCATACATATATTCAAGAACTATTCTCATTTCCATGCTCAGACACTTCACAAAAGGAAAGGATTTGATTAGGCCTGCTGCCACTAGATTTGCTACTGCATACTTAACTCTTGGATGTTTGAGTGATTGTAAGATACAGTTGATGACAATGTTTACTTCCATCCAATGGAGGTCATGTAGGTTTTCAAAAATAGAAGAAGGGAAGCGAATTCAAAGTTGTGTTTTGGACAGCAAGTTTTGGCATGATGTTACTACATGTATTAAGGCAGCATATCCTCTGATAAAAGTTCTTCGATTGGTTGATTCAGATGAGAAACCAGCTATGGGTTTTATATATGAAGCAATGGATCAAGCAAAAGAGAAGATACAAGTGAATTTTGGTTATGTGAAAAAAAGGTACTAATTATATATCTTGCTAATTATTTATTTACTACTATGATACTATCATTTGATTATAATATTGATGATAATATTCTTATTTGTTTTGTAGTTATATGCCTATATGGAATATCATTGATGCAAGATGGGAACTTCAACTTCACAGACCTTTACATGCAGCAGCATATTATTTGAATCCTCATTATCATTATAATTCTAATTTTAAAGTTAATGCCAACATTAAAATTGGATTATATCAATGCTTAGAAAGGATGGTGCCCGATGCAAGTGAAATGTGTAAAATTGACTTGCAACTTGATTCATTCAAGGATGCAAGTGGGTTGTTCGGTATTGAGGCGGCTAAGATAACAAGGGATAAAAAGACTCCAGCTAAATGGTGGGATTCTTATGGGGATGAATGTCCAGAGCTACAAAAATTTGCAATTCGAGTTCTAAGCTTGACTTGTAGTTCATCTGGATGCGAGCGAAATTGGAGTGCATTTGAGATGGTAAGTTTTTTCCTTTTCCTTTTTCCTTTTAATGTTTTTATATTTTATAAGAATCTTATATGGTATTAATTTAAATTGCTTACATAGGTTCATACAAAACGAAGAAATCGTTTGCACCAGAAAAAAATGAATGACTTGGTATTTGTAATGTGCAATCTCAAATTAAATGATAGCCAAGTCAAAAAGCAAGCTAATGATTTTGGTGAAGCTTTTGATAATCTCTCATCTGATGATGATTGGATAACCGAGGGAGAGAAACATGATGGTTCATCCAACTTTAATTTGCTTGATGTCATTGATGGTGCAACACGAAGGAAAAACGGTAAAGAAAATGAAAGTGATGATGAAGAAAATCTTAATGATGTTGGGATGGAGTGTCATGGAACTGAAGATGATTTAGAGATTCAGAATGATGTCAATCCAGATAATTCAAGGAGCTTGGAGTTACATATTGTTGACAACATTGGTGTTGGTCCTGGTACTAGCAGTAGCACTAATGTTCTTAATATCGGTGCTGGTACGAGTAGTAGTAGTAATAATCTTTTAGATGGTAATGATTTTAATTACTGTTTTAGGAATAACGAGGGAGACAAAGGCAATGAGGGTGTGTTTAGTTTACATGACACACCTACAGACTGTTTATTTTAGGTGTGTTAACTTTTACTTATTGAAATACTATGGACATGTATGAATTTTTATTTGAATTATGTATTTTAAGATGTTTGGATATTTGTATTGTTTATTTTACTTTTATTTGAATTATGTATTTTAAGATGTTTGGATATTTGTATTGTTTATTTTACTTTTATTTGAATTATGTAATTTAATATGTTTGGATATTTGTATTGTTTAAAATATTTTACTTGCGATTTTACGATTTTAGCTAGAAAAAATTTACTTCCGATTTTACGATTTTAATTAAAAAAATTTTACTTCCGATTTTACGATTTTACGATTCGAGTTTACGAGTCGAGTTTAAATTGAATGTTCCGTGTCGTGTCAAAAATGCGTTTTTGACAACCTTGGTTGAAGCAGAAAAGGGGTCCACCCAATCTTTTGATTCAACTCGAAAAACAAAATATCTCTCAGCATCTCTGCCTTTTATCCGTCCTAACAAGAAGAAAATGTGAAATATTCATAAAACTTAAAAAAACCCTAGATAAAACCTCTTCTTGTCTCTCACTCGCCTTTTTGTTTTCTCATAAACCAAAAATATTTGCAATTAGAAAGACAGATATGGCAACACTTCAACTTCAACTAGCAAACCCCAACACATCGTCTCCTTCATTTTCAACTTCATTTCAGAAACAACTATGCCGTTTCTCACAGAAAAGGAGACTGTCATCATCGAAACATGGCAGTGTAAGCTGTTCCTTTGCCCCCATGGAGTCTGCCAAGATAAAGGTTGTTGGTGTTGGTGGCGGTGGCAACAATGCCGTTAATCGCATGATAGGCAGCGATTTGCAGGTTCTTCTACCTTTTATTCTTCATCATTCTAAGTAAAACCCACTTCTTCTTCTAATTTGGTAACTGATCATGTGTTTAAGTTGTCTACTTTGAGATTTTTTAACCGTCTTCTCTTCATTCATGTCTAATCTCAACTCATTAACAATGATGTGCTCAAAATATATTGATTCGGTTTTGGGGGAAAAAAAAACAGGGTATCGATTTCTACGCCATAAACACGGATGCTCAAGCACTTGTACAGTCTGCTGCCCAGAACCCACTTCAAATTGGAGAGCTTTTGACTCGCGGACTAGGTCTCCCACTCTTCTTCTTGTGTTTTTTTTTTCCTCCTCGCTCCTCTTTAGACATTTCCAATTTTGTAATGCATCTCACACAGTTAACCACCTAGTTTTTTATAACTGCTTTCGGGGCCTCGTTGCGTTTTCTTTGTATCTGTTGTGGGGTATTTATATGTGTCCCTTTGACTCCTTCACTTGTCAGTGATTCAGGTACTGGGGGGAATCCGCTTTTGGGAGAACAAGCAGCAGAGGAATCAAAAGATGCGATAGCAAATGCGCTAAAGGGATCAGACCTTGTCTTTATAACAGCTGGTATGGGTGGAGGTACGGGATCCGGTGCTGCCCCAGTTGTAGCTCAGATATCAAAGGAGGCAGGATATTTGACTGTTGGTGTGGTTACGTATCCTTTCAGCTTTGAGGGGCGAAAAAGATCCTTGCAGGCAGGTGGTGTTGTTGGTTTCATCGCATGAAAGATTTTTACTTGTGAAGTATTGTTCCGAGGAAAAAAAAGAGATTATAATTAGAGAAAAGTTTGCTCCTTTTTTTGTTACTAATAGCTGTTTCCATCCCTTTAGCCTGCTGTAGAAACTGGTGTTTCTTAGATGTGCTTATTAAAATAGAATGAACTTTCTTTCCTCCAAAGGTCAATTTTTGAGAGTATAGACAATTTTCATGCTTGCAGGCATTAGAGGCTATTGAGAAATTGCAAAAAAATGTGGATACTCTAATAGTGATCCCCAATGACCGCCTGCTTGATATTGCTGATGAGCAGATTTTCATGCTTGCAGGCATTAGAGGCTATTGAGAAATTGCAAAAAAATGTGGATACTCTAATAGTGATCCCCAATGACCGCCTGCTTGATATTGCTGATGAGCAGACACCCCTCCAGGATGCTTTCCTCCTGGCCGATGATGTTTTACGGCAAGGAGTGCAAGGAATTTCAGATATTATTACTGTGAGTGGATCCATGAAACACTGAAGTATATTACCATGTTTTAGTCTTTAGACCAGCTGAATTTACAAGTTGTAAGTTGCCTGTTACAGTTTCAATGAAGCAACAGTATCTTGATTTGTTTATGGCCACATAACATGCTTGGCAATTTACCATTACAAGCAGAATGTTCTTGCTTCTTTTTTTCCCCAATCTTCCTTAGAACATGACCGCATTCCTGTCTTTCTTCCCATCCTTGTACATTTATGTTTGGGTAAATCTTCCTTAAAATGTGCTAGGGCCCCTTGAACTATTAGTCAAAGCGCATATAGTTTCTATTTTTATTTATTCAGCGTAGATAATCCCTGAAGATAATTGAGACTAAAAATTAGTCCCTTTACTAAGTTAGGTTAGGTTTCCATCCAAATTGGGGTTAGTATTTGTCAAGCGATGAGCCTTGATGCACAAATTCATGAGAGAATCACTTGTGCTTAGGGTCATTTAGTGGCATGTGCTGGTCATGTGGCAAATACCAACCCAATTTGGACTGAAACCTAACCCACTTCAAACTTAGTAGAGGGACTAATTTTTTCTCTTAGTTTTCCTCATGGAGATCTGCATTGAATAAAATTAAGATGAAGTATTTGTACTTTGACCAATAGTTTAGGGGGTCTGACACATTTTACTCTTTATTTTAACTGTATTGACTTGAATCCCTTGTTGAATTTCTACTTAAATTTCCCTCGGCTGCTTAGCCTTTCATGGGCTATTTAGAGGTAGCCCCTTTACCAAGAATTGCTTCTTTTGTGTATGAGGGTTGATCACCTTGCGGTATTATTCATAAAATTTGTTTTCTTGCAAATAAAAATTAATTAAATAAATAGATTGTGGGTTATTATTGCACACTGTTTATATGGTCTTTTGAATGATGACTACGTTTATTATTGGACACTGCACTTTCTCTTTCATAATTTTTTTTCACCAGTGATTTTCTACTTCTGTACTTTCCTGCAAAGTGTAAAGTCTGTTCCTCTTGTTTTGCAGATACCTGGACTAGTTAATGTGGATTTTGCAGATGTACAGGCAGTGATGAAAAATTCAGGTACTGCAATGCTTGGAATTGGAGTTTCCTCCAGCAAAAATCGTGCTGAAGAAGCAGCTGAACAAGCAACTCTGGCGCCCTTGATTGGGTCATCAATCCAGTCAGCTACTGGAGTGGTATACAATATTACTGGAGGAAAGGACATAACATTACAGGAAGTGAATAGAGTGTCCCAGGTACTTTATTACCTTTCAATTTCTAAATTTTCTGATTGAAAAGGGAACCCCCTGCATCAAGTCGTACCAATGTCTTTTGATTTAGAACAAAGTTCTCAAGCGAGCAAAGAGATGCTGTAGAGTGGGGTCATTGGACACAGCATGATTGATATATCCTGATGTAGGACATGATAGTAGTAGATATTAGGGTTTCAAAGGATCTCACTTGCTTTTTACCCACTGGATCTCTTTGAACTGCCCCGGTCAACCATGAATTTATGAGATGTATAGCCAATGATTTCTTACCTCAATGCTGATATTAACACCCAGTTTAGGGCAGGGATCAAATGTTTGAGTTTCAATGATCAGGATAATAAATATCAACATGCTATAAGATAGTAGGTTTCATGAAAGCTCCCAGCTAGTCTGTTGTACTTTAACATGTATGGTGATGGCAAAGATAAAGTTGCTTTCATTTTCATAATTGTTGGATTTGTTGTGACTGAGTTCTTTCTTCTACATTCTGGTATTAATATCTGTATATATACAATGAGTTTCCAGGTTGTGACCAGTTTGGCTGATCCATCTGCAAACATAATATTTGGGGCTGTTGTTGATGATCGTTATAATGGAGAGATTCATGTGACTATTATTGCCACTGGCTTCTCACAGTCATTTCAGAAGTCACTTCTAACAGACCCGAAGGCTGCAAAACTGGTAGACAGAATGTCAGGGAGTCAAGTAGCCAAGGGAATTCCAGTTCCTCTCAAGTCGTCCACCTCATCTTCCACTGTTCCAACCAGACCATCTCCAAGAAAGCTCTTCTTTTGATTCTTTGTTTTTAGTTTGGGGAGAGGGGGGATTTAGCTGTGTATTGATTGCTAAGCTCAATCGAGTAATTTATCTCCGAGTATGTTTGCCTTCTCCGAGTGTATTGAGGTCCTTGTGGAATAATGCCAGTGGAAACCTTGCAATTTCTTCATGATATTTCCGACTTCCGACTAGTGTCTGCACATTCTTGTTGAAACTAGCATGCGTTGCCGAATTTAATGTTGGATGATGCGCTAAGTCACCATTTCCCAATTACAAAAAATATATCTGTAAATCAAATGGACATGAAGAATATTTTTCGTCTCAATCTGATTCCTGAGATGTTATTCTGTTATGGGTGGAATTGAGTAGCTTCCCTGTTACCGATAACTGAGCTTAATTGTGGTTTTAAGGGATGCGGGTTGCAATTCAATTTGCAGTGTATAGAAGGAAATGGTTAAATGTGAAAGACTAAAACTGTATAGAAAACAAGAAATGATTCACCCGAATCCTTCTTCATGCGTTTCCTGCCTTATAATTTTTCATCGTGTGTGTTGTAACCATTTATATACACACAATAAGTTTGTTCCGAACATAAAGGAAATATTACTTATTACACGTGTCTTCTAATAATATTGCAAAATAACTAAAATGGTGCGTTTCTTCTGTGGTTGTCTTCCCGCTTGATTGTTTTGATTTAAATCCCAATTGCGCCTGTTCTTGTTTGCCCCTCATTTTCGTCAATTGAAATCCCTTCAGTGATGGCGTGTGACAAATCTTCCCCCATTGAAACAACCTTGTCCCCAAGGTTAAACTGTGGAAAATGAGTCGTGATGTCTTCGGCATATTCCCAGGTAGCGTCTGCAGGTGAGAATCCCTTCCAATGAATTAATAATTGGGTAGCGGCCTGATTCTTTCTCTTCACGATTCTTTTGTCTAATGTTGCTTGTGGTTGTACTGCAGGGGTTGGAGGCATTTGTGGCAGTGTAGGTTGTACTGGGTGGCTCCCAACATGTCGTTTCAATTGTGATACGTGGAACACCGGATGTATGGTCGATGAAGATGGAAGCTCGAGCTTGTATGCTACATTGCCAATTCTGTTGATCACCAGGTAAGGACCGAAATACTTTGCGGATAGTTTTTGTGATGACCTGTGGACTACTGATTTTTGCCTGTAGTGCTGGAGTTTAAGATAAACACAGTCCCCTATAGAGAAGCTCCTTTCACTGCGTCTGTTATTAGCAATTTGTGTCATCCTGTTCTGAGCAGTTTGTAGGTTCTGTTTGACTTGCTTGAGCATTGCTTCACGTCTGGTTAGGATGTCATCAATTGACTCCACAGTAGAATCTCTAGGAAAATAAGGAACATGAATAGGAGGAGGAAAACCGTACAGTATTTCATAGGGAGTGAGCTGCGTTGAAGAATGGAAATTGGTATTGTACCACCATTCCGCAAGTGATAGCCAACGTGCCCACTGATTGGGATTGGTCCCTGTCATGCATCTGAGATAGTTTTCCACACATTTATTGACGATCTCTGTCTGACCATCGGTTTGAGGGTGATAAGCTGATGAGTATAATAAGTTAACCCCTTGTATGGTAAACAATTCTTTCCAGAATGTGCTCAAAAAGACTGTGTTTCGGTCGCTGACAACTGATGCTGGAAGTCCATGTAGTTTATACACATTATCCATGAATATCTTAGCCACTGTAGGTGCTGAATAGGGGTGGCTAAGGCTCATGAAGTGAGCATATTTGCTGAAGCGATCGACGACCACCATAATGGCATCTTTGCCTTCTGATTTAGGGAGTCCATCGATGAAATCCATGCTGATATCAATGAATGGAGCATAAGGTATAGGCAGGGGTTGTAGTAGGCCAGGAGTAGCTACATTCTCATGCTTGTTTTGCTGACAGATTGAGCATGCTCGCACAAATTATCGGACATGTTTCTGCTGGCCCTTCCAGTAGAACAGACTGCCCACTCTTTTTGCAGTAGCTGTGCTTCCTGAGTGACCACCCACGGCTGAGCTGTGGTATAATGAAATTAGCTTGCTGTGTAATTCCATATCACGTCCCACCATAATTTTGCCTTTCCTCTGTAGGTGGCCATTAACCCATGCATAATGTGATAGTGAAGTAGGAGAGACTTGCAGGTTCTGAATGATAGCCTGTAAATGTGGATCCTTGTGCCAAGATTGTGCAACCTCCTCCATAAGTTGGGTAGATACTGAAGAAACAACCAAGGAATAAAGTGCTTGGCTTGAAGCTCGTGAGAGGGCATCGGCTGCCACATTGTCTTTCCCCTTTCGATATTCAATCTCATAGTCATACCCCATTAGTTTAATTAGCCATTGGTGTTGCATAGGAGTAACTATCTTCTGATCAAGCAAATATTTAACACTTACATGATCCGTGCGAATCTTAAAGTGTCGTCCTCATAGGTAATGCCTCCATTTGTTGACTACATGTAGTATAGCCAACATTTCTTTTTCGTAAATAGACATAGCCTGTTGTTTAGGCCTTAGAGACTTGCTGATGTAGGCGATGGGGTGGCCCTCTTGCATCAATATTGCCCCTACACCCACCATGGATGCGTCTGTCTCTACCACAAACAATTTATCTAGAGCTGGCAAGGATAATACTGGAGGTGTAGTCATCAGCTCTTTAAGTAAGGTAAATGCAGTAGTTGCTTCTAGGTTCCAACCGAAGGCATCCTTTTTAAGGAGTTGTGTCAAGGGCTTGCAAATGGATCCGTATCCTTTGACAAACCTTCTGTAGTAGCTAGTAAGCCCTAAAAACCCCCTGAGTTGCCGTAAGTTCTTAGGCAATGGCCACTCAATTATAGCTTGGATTTTGTTGGGGTCTATAGCAACTCCGTATTTGGATATAATGTGGCCCAAATATTTGACTTGTTCGCTGCCAAAGCTACACTTACTTTCCTTTGCAACCAGCTGGTGTATCCTCAGGAGGTCGAAAACAGTCTGTAAGTGTTCATAGTGAGCTGCAAATGTCTTGCTGTAGATTAGTATGTCGTCGAAAAATACCAAGATGAATTTCCTGAGATGAGTTCTGAAAACCTCGTTCATCAAGCTCTGAAATGTAGCTGGAGCATTGGTTAACCCAAACGGCATAACCAAGAACTCGTAGTGACCATTATGTGTCCTGAAAGCTGTCTTGAACTCCTCCCCTGCACCCATCCGAATCTGGTGATAACCCGATCGAAGATCGATCTTCGAAAATACTGTTGCTCCCACCAATTCCTCCAACAACTCCTCCACCACTGGAATGGGGTATTTATCCTTGATGGTTAATTTATTCAATGCCCTATAATCGACACAGAGTCGCCATGTGGAGTCTTTCTTTTTAACCAATACTACAGGAGAGGCAAAAGGGTTGTTACTAAGCCTTATAATTCCAATTCCCAGCATTTCCTCCACCATTTTTTCGAGTACATCCTTCTGCAGCCCTGAGTACCTGTATGGTCTCAAGTTAACGGGTTGACTCCCTTCCTTCAAGGGAATAATGTGAGCATGCCCCCTTGCTGAAGGTAATCCTTCAGGCTCCTGAAAAAGATCACTGTAATCCTCTAACAATGTAGTTAATGCAGTATCCTGGTGTTGATGTCGTTTTACTGTCAGGGAGTTAAGAGTGAGATCATCATCCTCTAAGACATGTAGACTACATAAGTGATTCGGTCACTTGCTCTGAATTGTTTAATAACCCCTGTAGTTGTGCGAGCTCAATAGCTTGGAATGTAATTGGACTCTCACCCTTCAGCAGCACTCTTTGACCCTGCCAATCAAAAGACATCCAAAGATGTTTGTAGTTGCACAGAATGTCCCCCAGCATTGAGAGCCATTGAACACCTAACACCATGTCGTAGTTACTCAGGTCCATGATGAACACATCGGCTTCAAAGCACACCCCTTGAATCTCCCATTTCAAACCTTCACACACTGAAGTACACGACATCTTCCCTCCATTTGCAGCTTGTATAGTTATAGGAGTGATGGTGGTTAAGTGATTTTGTAACTTATGGGCTAATGACGAGTTTAAGAAGTTGTGAGTGCTCCCCGAATCTACAAGAATGTGAAGAACCTGTTTTCCCACTTTCCCTGTGACTTTCATGGTGTGGAACCCGACAGTTCCCTCTAGTGCATTTAGTGAAATTTGGGGTATTAATTCTCCAGTTGGGCACCCTTCCTCAAGCTGCTCCCCCCCTTAAATTCTTCCTCCTCGTCTATAATACTAAGAGAGTACAATCTCTTGTTTCTGCACCTATGACCTGGAACAAATTTGTCATCACACCAGAAACATAATCCTTTTAACCTACGTTCTTCAAACTCTTGGTTTTTTATAGATTTGGACGGTTTGTTGGCAGTTTGGTTGAAAGGATTTTGAGTACTGTTATTTTTCAAGTATGTAGGATTTGCCTTGAGTAAGTTGGCTACTGCAAGATTTGTAATATTTACGTCTTGTGGTTGCATGGTTTTTTGTGGCAGGCTGTGGCTGATAGTGGAGGCTGGGTGTTTTGTAGTTACTCCTGCATTTTGTCTGTGAGCTAAGGTGTTTGCATGTAGCCTAGCGAGATTGTAAGCTTGCCTCAAATCTTTAGGTTCGAACATTTTCACAGTGTTTTTGATCTCCAATTCTAGACCCCCTAAGAATATAAACAAGGCTTGTTTTTCCCTTATGCCTGCCTTATTCCATAATATGTCAAAATCATGGATATAGTTTTCTAGTGTCCCTGTTTGTTTCAGATCAATCAGGTCTTCCATAGGGTCCTTCTGTCCTCCGAATCGGTAATACAAGGCTTCTACATACTCATCCCAACTTACTCTCCGATTATTTAAGTTTCTCATGAAATTTTGATGCCAGTATAAAGCTATACCATCTAAATAATAAGAAGCAAGTTTCAGTTTCTCGGAGTCTTCAATATCCTCAATCTCAAAGTACTGATTGCATTTATACAACCATCTATGCACATCATCCCCCCCGAATACTGGAAAGAGATGTTTTGGCCTGTGTACCTTGTAAGTGGTTGATCTTCCCTCGTTGGAATAGCTAGGTCTGCCAGTGGATTCATTCTGATGAGTCGTCTGCTTATCCCTGCCTTGGCTAGATTCCCCTGCAGCAAATGGAATTCTTTGCATGACAAACTCCAGCTGTTGCGTCAGATCACTGAGCAAATTCTTTATGTCTTCTATTTGTGTTCCATGATATCCTGTGGTGGTGTCCAGCTTCTGACCTTGATCTTTCACAAGAGTAACGAGTAAGTCATATTTGTGGTTGGTTTCTCTTTTAATCAGTTCAATGGATTCCTCAAGCCTTTTCATCTCTGTGGTGCGAGTGTCTGGCGCCATAGCCTCAGCCAAGGAAGGTTGGCTCTGATACTAGTTGTTATAGGTGGAATTGAGTAGCTTCCCTGTTACCGATAACTGAGCTTAATTGTGGTTTTAAGGGATGCGGGTTGCAATTCAATTTGCAGTGTATAGAAGGAAATGGTTAAATGCGAAAGACTAAAACTGTATAGAAAACAAGAAATGATTCACCCGAATCCTTCTTCATGCGTTTCCTGCCTTACAATTTTTCATCGTGTGTTATATTATGTTGTAACCATTTATATACACACAATAAGTTTGTTCCGAACATAAAGGAAATATTACTTATTACATGTGTCTTCTAATAATATTGCAAAATAACTAAAACGGTGCGTTTCTTCTGTGGTTGTCTTCCCGCTTGATTGTTTTGATTTAAATCCCAATTGCGCCTGTTCTTGTTTGCCCCTCATTTTCGTCAATTGAAATCCCTTCAGTGATGGCGTGTGACATATTCTTGCGACTGGAACTGTCATGATCTGGCCGTCGATTGACTTTCTCAAAGATGTGGAATGCAATTGGCCGGTGAGATGTTTGCTTTTTCAATCAGCAGAGATTATGAGTTCAATCCTACATGTAGGGTTGAACTAGCAGCCTATGTCCAAGGTGCCCGATTTCTATCTGGGCATTCCTCTCGACTCTTTAACGTTGTGAAAAACCATGTGGAGTTGAATTAAAATTTGGCGAGATCATCTGCCCAAGCAATGAAATGCCACTTCTCTAAAGACACTAAATGGCATGGAAGATCTGAACTTGTAAAACTGTTGAGATGACAACACCGTAGTTGAAAGCACATAGTCACATGTCAGCTCCTCCACTATACGAGGAATTCTGGCAAAATTGTACTCTCTCTACATGCAGAAGTGTCCTTGACAATACACCATTCGTCAATGATCGATTACTATTAGCCTGTTGTAGAACAAATAGCTTGGAATTTGACAGAATTTACACGCATATTGAGTGACATTGTTAATGATCTACTGCTAATCACAAGAAAAAAGACAACTCAGGTTTGGGAGTAAAGGAGAACATGCTTTCACTGAAAAGTTCAAAGAGGGATGCTAATAAATGCCCCGCATCCATGTCCTCCTTCCAAGCCTGTGCGAGAACAGTTGACGTTTTTAACCCCCTTCCACTAATCTCTCTTCGTGGCACGTTTTCATTGGATAACTGCCGAGATATTGCTGATACTGACACACTGGAAGCTCCAACTGCTGTAGGAAATCCACTTGCTGCCCCTTGCATCTCAACTGGCATGGAGTTCTTTGGCATGGCACCAATTGCACTATCTGCTGCTATTTTCTTAAGCGGTGGTTGCTGCATTAAGTGGTCTGTGCTAGCTTTGCGTTTATCTTTATTGGCAAGCAATGACCGACATGAAATAAAAGCAGGGTAGAGGGTTAAGTGCACATACTGAATATTTTAAACTGGGTAATTTGTAAGAACACAAAGAAGTAATAAGATAAAAGTTCAAAGTACAATGGCATGCATCCTGAATCAGGGGTTGAGCACACCCGTATAAAGTTTCAATTGAACATGGATTGTGGTAAGTTGTATGTCAAACTATGACAAACATCTGAATCATCTGTCATGGTTCAAGCAAATCCCAACTTGCCCAGAGACGCAAGCCCTAAAAACAACTCACCCAGAGATGCAAGCTCCTAAAAAATTGTTGTTTAAGGATTATATCATGTGGTAGTGAAAAAATTGTACAATTTCATCATAACATCTGCAGGGTCGGTCCGCTCACCAGAAATTCTCCCCCACCTAATATTTGAATAACCACCCCCTTCATCATAATTACATCTGCAGCTCATTATGTGCAAAATATATCAGAAAGCAGTTGCTATTAACCTTTTCAAAGGCTATCCTTGTTCTGCCTTAGAGTTGCTCCCAAACAAATTCCAAGACTAGGTCTTAAAACATTTAGTTTTTGCCAGATCCAGCACTTGCATAATGAATGCAAACACACGCACACATGTAAAGAAGAGGTACCCACATAGAGACCCATTTCCACACAAGCATTTACAGGTATTTTCAAACGGTAAACATAACCAGTCACAGGATTAATGGATGCATGTATAAAAGTGTCCCAATGAGACAAGTTGAAGCAAGTCATACTTGGCATTGAAGTCATAACTCTTCCATTGCTCTTCCAGATAGCAAGACTTGGTGGAATTAACAAACCAGGTAACATTTTGAGCCGATCATACATACAGAGACCAGCTGCACGCTGAATGGTTTATAGCAATGTTAGTACATAACAAAGCTACATTGATGGTTAATTCAGTTATGCATAAACAGAAGTTAAAGTCAAACTGAAAAATAGCCTCACCGTCAAAGCTCCATAAACCTGCCAAGCTTCATGTCTCTTTATCTCATTTTTTTTGCTTCTCAAGCAGCATTTCTTGTTCAAGGAGGAGTAAATACGGCTCTAGATTTGGTAGTATAAGAAGACGAACCTACCAGAATCAAGAACAAGCTCAAATTTGTCAAACCAGTACAAAGAGGATTCCTAGGAAGGAAGAGTGAAAATTGACAACGCAACAACCAACACTAAACCGAACAGTGTAATACATTTGAGTGGGGAAAATGAACCAGAAGTTAGGGAAAAAAATTTAAAAAGTCAGAAGACCATAACAGAGTGATAAATAAAAATGCAACAGTTAGGACTTAGATTATTTGATTTCATACATCTTCCTAAAAAACTGCAATTCCAGATAGTAGGAAAGGACCTATCTTTCTTGAAAAATGAGTTTAAAATAGTTAGCATAACATCAGTACCCTTTTTATTTTATTTTTTGAAGAAAGAAATACTTGCTAGTTTTGCTCATAAAATCATTGATACTAGTTCATACCACACCGGGTCCTAGAGCTGCTAATCCTTGTATTGAACCATAATGTTGTGGCAATGATTTTGTCGGGTCCAAGAATGCATGGACTAGAGTCCTCATGATGCGAGGCTGCAGATTGTGATAAGCATGCCCAAATCTACAAAGACCAACTGATAGAGATATAAGTAAATTCTATGACAAGAAGACAAATAACAGAGAAAATCTACAAAAAAATAGAACAATTGATAAGATATATAAATAGCTTATATGGACAAGGAGGCAAAACAGAATGTGCATGTATAATAAAATCCTCTCAGTCACTGTGACATCCATTAAAATCATGGCTATGCAGTTATTCACCTTTAGTTGTGCACAAAGCATAGAAATTAAATTTCGCTACATGTGAATGGAAGGGGGGGAAATAATTAAAATCATGGCTATGCAGTTATTCACCTTTAGTCCCATAAGATTGCATTTGGCAGATCTAACTTAATGGTGAGTTTGATGGTGAGGTAATAATTAAGGTTGTAGTTGCAAAATGGGGATATGGAATTGAGGGGTTAGCGATTGTCATAAATGGAACAATTGCTACCCCCCCCCCCCCCCCCGGGAAACCTTTAAATGATTCTCTTTTACTTGCACCTTGTATTGTGGCCCACTTGTTACTTTCATATGCTTACTACTTATGCTCAGATAGTAGTGCAAATTACTTATTTTATCTAATCCAAATAATTCATTCTGTTTTATCTACTAATATGGTGCCCAAAACTATCATGAATCAGAATATATTTTATATGCATGTATCCCAACACTAATAATTGCTTCTTTTATCTTTTTTAAAAACAACGATTTTGGATCTTTTTCTTTTCACTTTTTTCTTTTGGAAAATGAACTCAGACATTTGGAATCCTAAGTGGCTTTACCAATAACCTCTATTTCCATCAGTTTTTAAATTTCTATAGATAGATTCTACTCATTGAGTCTGCTAGCACACTCGATCTTTTAACCTCTGATCAAAGTCAGGTTGCACTCTTAACAACTAGTACTCCTATAATAGTTACACTTATAACAATTTAGCTCTACTTTTTAACCTTGAACCTAATGCAAATTAAAAAAGAATAATCCTAATGAAATTGACAATAAGTCCTCACCTTTTGCATATTGAAGCAACCAGGTTTGCTGTGAAGTTTCTGAGTTCCCAATGGTTGTCAGAAAATCTGTTACCTAATCTTTTTGCAACTAGGCAGGTAATAATAGACGGCATTAATTGGTGTAGCTGAAGAGAAAAAAAAAGTAACATTAGATGGAAAAGCCCATGAACTTAAATATACTAGTTTTAGGTACTTCCAAACCACCAGAAGTATTAAACTGCAGTGCCAATTAAAAGCAATAAAGACTAGGAAAATCAAAGCAATAACCAGATATGAAACACCCTTCCGAGACTCAGTTACATAGTTGTATAGCCAAATTTGATAAACTGGAAATGAACTTACATAAGGTTCAATATGAATGTATGGGTTTTGAAGAAGGCTTCGGGCAATGCGCATCACAGCAAAGAGAAGAGAAAAATTATTCAGATTCCGTGAAACCTGAGATTGTTGTAGAAAAACATTAACTTTCAATAACTAACTTACCATCCCTGCTTAAAGATAGTGGGAAGAAATGGATAATCATAGGATTCTTGATACTACCTCGTCAGCAATGAACTGTATGAAATAAGGAACTAAAGGATGCAGTCCTGAGTCTGTGGCCAAGCTCACTAATGCTTGTTTGAAGATAGCAGATTCAGACCTCCTCTTAGTAAGCTCTGTGACCTTTTCAAAGTAAAGCTGCACATTCACGAATGAAAAACTTTTCGTATTCAAGCATGACATGAACTTGGGATGTGAAACGAAGTATATAAGGGTTTGTTACATATAAAAACCTTCAAAGACCAAAAACATCACAAGTATGGGGAGACAACCAAAATATTCAATTTTTATTTATCTGTCTCTGCTTGCTAAAAGGCTATTACAACCTTTTATTAAAAAAAAAAAACTAGTAAGCCCTAATAATACTAAATAGAAAAAAATAAACTAGGAAAAATATTCCATTTAAATAGAAAAAAAAAACTACAAAAGCATCATGGTAAAGGATAGAAAAAATAAAATTAAGGAAAATATATATTTTCCTAAAAAGCTCTTGCATCATAAATGCCACTAAAAAACTTAGAATGACTAAGCAAAAGGGAGGGGAAAAAATGGAATTGGAACACATCAAAATAAGCAATTTGGTATTCACCTGAAGCTCCCTTGACAATATGTCCTTGACAGGTAGTTTGACATCGATCGAAAGACCATCATCCTTGTAGTCAGATTTTTTGCCATCAGAGATTACTCCAAGTGCTGCAAAGGTTAAATAGTGCGTCATGAAATCAACAAATGAAAGAATAGCAAATGTTATTAGGAAGAGAAACGTACCTTCAATCGGAACATTCTCGGGAATTGCAGGCTGAACACCTTCAATAGCTAACCAATGTGAGGAAAGAGAAGTATCAAGCGGGGGTTTTGGCAGAGGGGCTTCAATCACCTGCATTTCATCATATTCTTCTTTTAAACAAACTAATTAACTAACTAGGAGAACATTACACATTAACAATTTCGCTATTACATGTTTAAAATTGACGTCTTTGTCATCGATATAATATAGATCCTTATGTCCAGCAGCAGCAGCTCTTTTGAACCGCAATGGAGCTTTATCTCCTCCAGAACCAAAACCATAAATTGGCTGCAAAAAAAAGAAATATTAAAAAAACAAAAACCCATTCATTGAATTAATAAGAAAGAGAGAGAGGAAGAGGAGAAACCTCGACATTTCTTAAGATGAGAGCAGTGTCAACATCATGAGCAGTCAAGGCAGTTCTCCTTGAGTGACGCATGCATTTAATTGCCTCCTGGATGATCTCCCGGAGACGGTACTCCACGTCGGGAGCCAGAGTGAGGGAAACATCTGGGGACAAATTCGTGATTCCGATGCTCTGTGCTATCACCTCTATTGCTTCCTTTGCTACTATGCTGCTGCTCATGTTTCCTCTATTTCCCTTTTAGTTTAATTTAGCTTCATATCATCTGCTATCCATCAATCTATCTCTCTGCTTGCAAGTGAGAATTCAATCTGGTTTGTGTCTCCGCCAGTTAGGGTTAACAGTAAATCGTTAGTAATGGCGGAGGTGAACAGAAGCCATGGCATGGTTAAACATCAACAACGAAGACTGGTTTTATTGGGCTTCGGGGAAGCCCATTTTATTAGTTTACTTTTTTTTGATCTTATTATGGTAATTTATGTTTCATACACAGACAGAAAATTTGTCCGAATATCCAACGCCTTCCAATCTAATATTAAATTTAAAATTTTAAAAAAGCTAAAACAAAATTATGATTTACGATAGCACTTTTTACTTTTCATCCTTTCATATTTCACTGTTTATGACACTACTTACTGTGAAAAAACTTATTGTTGATCCCTTAAATCTTGCTTTTATTTCATTTTGATCCTTAGACTTAATTTGTTTTTAATTTGATCCTCAAAAGTTCTATTTTTTCCTGTCAAGACCTTTTCATTCTCTTTAAATTGCAAGTAATATCCTCTCCTTTGTTTTGTAGATTATCTAGGAGTTGAATGTGGTATTGATTTTATGTGGGGAGTTTTGGAATTATTATAAAAAATAAAATTAAAAAAACAAAGATTGGAATTGATATTGATAAAAATTTAAAGCCTTTTTCAAATTTATTATTCAAAATGAACATAAATGTACATTTTGGTCCCTTAATTTACCTTTTTTAATTTTCTCCCTTAAAATTTTGAATATTTTTAGATTAAAAACTTTATTTATTTTGCATTTTAGTTTTTAGACCATGCTAGAGAGGTGCGTGAAAGTCATGAAAAAAACTTTTAAGGAAAGATGGCTTTCAAGTACTTGGATTCCAACCGCTAACTACAATTTTGGTATTTATAAAATTATTTTTGAGGAAGAAAATTAATAAAAGTGGTTTTCATTTTATTAGAAAGATAAATCAGAGTTTAAAAAGATTGTTTTTAATTTAATTTGATTTTAATTTTTTTTTATCTAATTAAAAATTGTTTTTATTGTGTTATTGAAAACTGAATGGGGTTATGGAGATTTATGAGATATGTGTTTTTCATGGTTTTAGATAAAAAGATAGTTTAAATATAGGTTTTTTTGAATCCACAAACTTATATCATGTTTTTTTTAATCATCAATACAACCTCTAGCGACCTAAAACAATGGTAGACAAAAGAAATGTTTTATGTCCTACCTAGTGATGTGCCATCCACAAAATTTAAAGAAAGGGAGAGATTGAAACGTGTCATTTACTTTTTAAAGAGGAAAAGAATAGATGCTTAAGCCCAGATTTTAAAGCGGGTCGAACACACATATAACCCATGCATACTTGACCCATCAATTTGTTTTATCATCTTGTTTTTTTAAAAAAAAATATATATTTTATCACATTTTATTTTTCAAGACTTTTCAAATAAATTATTTAAATGATGTTTAAATAATTATATAAATATATCATTATTTTTAAATAATATTAGTGTCTTCCATGGAGATTTTAAAATTTGATTTTTGAATAATTATATATGAATTCAATATGCTTCAGGAAATATTTATTTTTAAATATTTATTATGTATTTTTTATATAATTATTCTCAACATTATGATTGTTAGTTTTTTAATACATTCACGTTAAAATTATTAATTTATTATTTTATTTTATTTTATTAAAATTAGCTTTTAAGATTATGATATGGTTTTGTTTAAAAAACAAAACTTTTTTAAAAAAATTATTTTACCAGAAAAAAGGATTAACATGTGAAAGAAATATTAATTAAAGAGGTAGCTTTTATATTATTATTTCAAATTGTTAGATTTTTTTTGGCTATTAATTTTAATTGCTTACAGCTTTTTTGCAATAAACAACATAGCTAATAAAAGTCATATGTTTGATTAAAAAATATATTAATAATAAAATTATACTACCAATTATTTTTTTCGTAGCATTTAAATTATTATGTTTTTGTTGGAACTCCATTTTATTTCCATATCATTAAATGAAAGAAAATTTTAAAAAAAAAAAATCCCGCATCACATCACAAGATAAAAAAATTATCATGTGTATCTATCTTTTAATTTCTCATTTTAGATTCTAATTTGCGTTAACAACTCTTTTAATAAATTTTTTAATTCATATCATTTTCACTTTGCTTTATTAAATAAACGCAATAATTTTTCAATTCTCAAGTAAAATTTGTCATTATGCAAGAAAATGAGCTTATAATACTAGCACATTCGTTTCTTGCTCTAAGAATTAACATAGAATCCCACTCACAACATAGTGCGAGTAATTGGCTAATTCCATCTATTTATTATTGAATAGCTTTACACTGATTCTTTTAATTAATTGTTCATATCTTCTTCATAAAAATTTTAGAAAAAAAAAAACAAAAACAAAAACAAAAACAAGAGAAATATTTAAGTAGAAAGTTATGAACATGATTCAATAGCGCTGAATTTATGTATGACAGGTTAAAAATTATGTTTTATAATCAATTCTCATGTGTAATATGTATTTATCTTTTTTATGCAAACTGATGGCACTAAATTGCTACATATATTTATTTAATTCATTTTTTCCAAATTTATTTTTTATCTTCTATGTGGATTTAGATAAGACTGCCTAATTTTTTTCTTAGTTTATACACATACATAAATTATAAAAAGTCAAAGTTTTTATATTTTTATAAGCTCATATATTTCTCACTATAATTAAACAAATAAACATACAATATTAATCATCAATCATTTTTCTTAATTGGATCCAAATTAACACTTACTAATGATGATACATAAAAATTCATTCATATATAAAATAAATAGAATGTTGAAATACCCATAACAATGTGTGTAGAAATCATAATAGTGGTTGTTCAAACTTGGAAGCAAAAAAAAACCTAATACCTGACTTGGTGAAGGAAATCTTGCTCGGTTACTATATCAGCTCCCCATGGAAGAACAATACAACAAGGTTTGTTAATCAATTAGATAATTTTTTTGGCTCAAATATGCCATTTTTTTTTATTCTTCCTTTCACATAGGAGAAACTAAAATTAGAAATTGAATATGGAGAATAAATAAATAACAACGTTATAAATGAATCAAAATATGAGTATCCGTATCGTAAAAAAATATATTATTTCAAGTGTTCGATATGTAAATAATAAATACATGGTATAAAAAGAAAATAAATTTGAATGTAAAGGAAAACTTGTAAATAAAGGAGTTGAAAAAAAAACGATAATGAAAGATAAATTTATATGAAAGCTATAAAGAAATTATATATATATATATATATATATATATATGAGATTGACCGTCTTTTTCAGTACTAGAAGGTGTATTTATATGAGTGCAATGTTAGAATTTCATGTAAATACTTAAATCTAATCCTTTATAGATAATCCAAATGATGAGTCCTTACTTATACTGCAAATATCAATTTATCCATTAAGGATTTATGCTTTGAATACGAATGAATCTTTAGTCAATTATGTGAACTCTTGCCACAACAATTGATCGCTTTCTATCTTTCTTATTTGATCTGAACTCTTCCTATACTTGATTGGTTTCACCATTAATGATTGATTTTAGCTTTCCTTTCCTTATATGGTTGTGAATAACTAATGTTCTTGCATAATCAATAAATGGAATGTTTAATTTTTTATATAAGCAATGCTCTTAATTTTTTTTTTCTAGACCAAATAAAAGAATATTCCCCTATAATATTAGTCCTGGAATCAATCAAACAAATTGATTATCTATGACATGGATAGCGAGCATTATTTGCCTAAGATTATCGACCATGCTCTTAATTTATATCTAACATATCAGCCAATCAAATAATTTCAAATAAACATGCTTTGTCTATTTTAAACATGACATTTAGGTTTTATAAAATCTCCATATGAAACCTAATTCTTCATCTTCCTCGTAAAAACATCAATTCTTCTTTCAAATGACTTAATTATTTATAAAGAAAGAAAAGGATTAAAAACCCTAAACATATTATGTCTTCCTTAAACACTAAAATGACATCTCCACCAAAGAAAAATGACAATCATACTTAGATTAATCATCTGGTTGTTAGAAGTGGCAATATTAAAAGCTTTTTAGGATTTATTGCCAACACCAGCTTAGCAATCTAACCATCATAAAGATGTTGGTTCTAGGCATCCACTATCATGAAATGAGAGGCATGTTGGGTCATCTCAACAAGGCCATTTGAATTTAACTCGGTGCACTACTAACAAGCAAATGTCACCTATAATCTCTCTTAAGACCTTATTTGATGGTGATTTATCTCTTATTACTCAAAGAAAGAAGAAGAAGAGCATGAATTTTGACTAGGTGCTTTTTATCTTGGTCTCTCTAGATCCAGTTTGGCTACATAGTATTGATATCTTTGTAAAAATTGGTCAATCGGCTTTGGATTTCTCAAAAACCGGTCGACCAGTTCCTAGGGTTTTTATTAGGTTTCATTGTAGAATAGGTCGACCTTTTTTAAGGTTACCATAAACCAGCTGACTGATTCCTGGGATTTTTTTTGTTAATTGATCAACCAAATGTCTATATTTTAGCTTTCGCTTTGTTTTCTTATTGTTTTAACTTTGTTTTTTATTTTGACCGTATAGACTATTAATACGGTCTTTAGATTTTTACTACTTAGGGTATGTCCCTTGTATCTTATCATTATTCTTGGATTTATACAGCTTAATATTTTCAAACAAAAAAAAAAAGGTTATCAGGTTTTCCTATAAAATAAAATTTTATACCTCATATTTTCTCAATAAAGAAAAATTATGTACTTGCTAAGAAAATGACCGAGCATATATTATGTATAAATGGTAGGTAGACTGGCAGTTACCCACTTGTAACTTTAGGAGAACAAATAAAGTTAACACTCCTAGGCATAACAATTTATTTCTTCTAAAAAAAAAGGTTTTAGAAGATTTTCTCACTAGTGTTTGTGTGAATTACTATTAAAGGTCGGATAATTGGAAAGACTTGTGGTTTGTCACAGTCCAACCTTGAAAAAATTAATCAAACCTCAAAAGAATACTTGAACTTCAAGTAATCTTCACATAAACCCTAAACAATCCAAGATTATCTAATGGGATTCTTGGAACTCCTAAAAAATTTTAAATTTTAAATTATTGTTTCCACTATGTATATATGTTTCGGAAAACCCAATAATTAAGTCGGCTCAACTTTTTCCCTCAAGCACTCTCATTTAGAAATGATGGTATAGTATATAAGGAACTTGCATATCTCAATAAGGCATACCTTGATCTTTTTTGGCTTCTCCATGATCAATATATATATTTGTAATAGTAAAATATATGACTAATTCTCACCTTTGTTATAGTAAATTAAACCTTACATTTTGTAATTCTTTTTTTATCAAAGAGTCCTTCTAGCTTAGGAGTAGCCACTACTCATATCATTTTAGAGAAAATGTCGTTATCAACCTTCATTTTTTTTTATCTAAAAGGCGAATACGATCAACATCAAGTGCTTCTGGATTTCGTTCTTAAAGATAACAAAACTATTAGTGTCATGTCTCAATGATTCATGCTATCTGCAATATTTATTCCATTTAAACTATTTAACAAAAGGAATCATATGACTATCAAAAAGTTTGATTTTCCCCCATACATCAGTTGGTCAAAAATTTCTCCAATTTTTTTTATGTCAAAAGAGTACTATTTGCCTTCACTAAGTGTTTTAATTGTTTCTGTCTTTGCTACTAGCCTTGCTGTCCTTTTTAGACTTTCTTTATACAACCATTTTGAATGACCTTCCCTTTTTGAGTTTTACAATTAAAATTAGCTATGGTTGATCTTCTTTAAACTCTTTTTTAATTTTTGAATTGATCATTAAATAATGAGATCTACCAGACTTAATATCCTTTTGTAACATTATGACCTTATTCAAGTAACTAACTAGGTAAATTCCCTTTAACTTTTTATTTTCTAATTATTTTGCCAAAATCATTTCATAACAAGCAACATCGTTTGTAATGGTTTATATATCTAAGTACTTGGTTCCTGGCATTCCACTTCTCCCTCTCTAAACTAGGTTTGATGCACTCTTACTTTATTATAGTTGTATTATACATAGTTTTAAAGTCATTAATCAAATAGCATAATTTTTTTATAGACTCTCTTGGATCATAAAATATCCTGGCTAAGTCAGTTAGTGTCACCTCTTGTTCTATTTTATAAAAATGCTTCTAAAAAAATTATATATATTTCATCATAATTATTGATATAATTGGTTGGCTGCATAAAGAACTAGTAAAAATTATTTTGATTAGTGATGAGCCAAATAGTCTTAGCTTCATGAAAGGATTTGTTGCACCATCACTACATTGATCTATGAATTTAGTGATATGTTTCCTTGTTGATTGGTTGTTTTTCTTAATGAATTATTTAAAAACAACTTTTTTTATGTCTTTAATTGGGTAGAACATGTCCACCATTTTGAAAAATGAACAATTCTACACAAACCTAGCTAATTGTATAATTTCTAGCCCCGTCTCTCTTACATGTTAGGTTACCTTAACCCTATCCATTTGTCTCCTTAATTACTATTGAACATGTCTTTAAGATATAGAAGAGTTAAGTAAGGTTGCTGGGCTATATAATAGGCTTCAGGCTACCCTTATGTTTGATTATACTCCTTTATCACAGATGTTGCGACTTTGTTTGTTGCAAATATATGTGATACCTAGAATATGCCCACCCACCTCTCCCCCAAAAAGAAAAAAATCAATTGTACCTTAACGATTGACCATAGCCTCTATGGTTTTATTGACTATGTTACTGTAATAAGTCAATTTTTGTTGGGTTTTTCATCATCAAAATAGACCTCATCATGCATTGGATAAGTTTAATGGCTGATAATAGGAAGACCCCTCAGCAGCATCCATTGTTGATGACTGGAACTTGGCACAGTTGGCTATGATCACCTCACCACGCCATCCGGCTCGTAAAAAGGGTGAGCGCAGGGGGCATAGTCGAGCCAATGCCCAATGCTTGTACAGGTAGTGACGATGAGAGAAATGGGAACTTGAGAGACTACATGGAGACACCAGGGTTTTGTCCAAGTGCAATTATATGTTGTTACGCAGAAATACACAATGAGGAGTATTAAAAAAAAAAAAAAAAAAAACCCACTAAAATAACAGATTGATGGTAGGGAAAAAAAGACTAGCGATAATGTAAACAAAGGAGCACCTCTCTTTTCATTATACATGAACAAATACCAGCTAAATGATAACTAGCTTTTTTTTGTCTTCCATTGCTTCCTCTTCTGGGTGTTAATTACAGTTACCAGAAACGCTATCGCACATTAAAAAGGAAGACAGTAGGTCTTGAAGCAATGGAACATAAATAAAATTGCGGTATTAGTTCACCAGCATATGATCAAATCCCCCACCAGCCTGAAGTCCCGGAACCACCCGATTCCCTCCCACGTTGTGAAGCAACTGTTGTAGCCATCGCCTTGTTGTTGGATCTTCCTGAAGAAGTTACAATGTACAAAGACCATGAAATTGGTTATTGCCGGAAGAAAGAAGGGGACGGGGGAGGGGAAAAAAGATACTTGATTTTGAAAAATTATTCTAGGGAAATAAAGGGAGAACCTATACATCATTTGAAACTCCAAATATTGATATTCCTGACACAGTTAACTAATTTTTGAGGCATGGAACACAAATAAATTTCTTATCCTAATTAGCTATTAATATTTTCACATAAAACACACAAGCATGCATCCAGTCAGAAACGTCAGCAAAACATGTACTTGGTTAATCATGGTGTCGTGATTATAATCCCCATCTAAAGACTCTAACTTCAAACTTAAAAAAAGTGGTTCTAAAACAACTCATGTTTCAATTAAACATAAAGATATGCCACATGATCAACTTCATCGATAGAACAATCAAGCACATGCAATTCAATTCAACAGCCAGATCATGCACATCGCAAACTGTAGGGGTGAAATTTCTATCAATGGGTTCAAATGCACTACTCCAATTGTTGCCGTCAAAAACAAAAACTGGCCTATAAAAGCAGCTGTAGAATCTCAATCAGTGTGGCAGTAATCAGGACAAGGTTGCTAACTGCTTGTTAGGAATTTCAAACCATATAAATGGCTTGCAGTCCTTGCCTCAGTCAAAATTCACCTGATTATGGACAAGCTAAAAATCACCATCCTCCAGATGACTCCTAAGGTAATAGAAAAGGGAATATTAACAATTACACAAGCTGTACTTACACGTAGGCAGCTACTGAAGGTGGCATCTCTCAGCATGTCTGGCAGGCAACTTCGCAAAGCATCACAAGCCCTGAATTCCAAAGACAAAAAAAATCCCAATGGAAACATGAAGTCAGAACAAATAATTTATAAATGAAGAATCATCAACACAATCAAAGCAAGAAGTACAGAGCCAGCTGGCTGCTTGGAGCCATTGTTTATTTGGAAATGTAACAACCTTGGATTATCTGAAAGTCGAAGATAACATCGGATAATATGTTTTAATAACCGTGATGACGGTTGTTCAGCAAGTGCTGCAACCATGTTCCCCAAAACTCGGCCCACTGCAAAAAACCGTTCTGCTGTAGTGCAAATATAATCCAGGCCCACATCATCCAATAAAATCTTTTGAACTATAAATGTGGCAACCTGCCAACAGAAAGGAGAACTCTAGCTGAAAGATTATCATTCACAATTATCTTATCACATGTATAGTGACAAGCCATTTGTTATTTAAGAACAAAGGAGACAACTCGATCATATAGTACCTTACCATCACAGAACCATGTGTCTGTAACGTGTTTTCAAACATCCAATCTCATTGATATTACAGGTTTATGAAAATCATACTCTCCATTGCATTTCAACAATAAATCATATGATTGAACAATTGTACACATAATTGGTAAGAAGTAAGTGCACAGATTGAAACTTTCAAGAAGATCCGTATTAGCAACCTCAGGACTATTTCAAGGAGCTGCATAGCAACCAAAAGAATTGAGTGGAACAAAAGAAACAGGACATTGTATCATTTCATTCTGAAAGGGCACCCCAAGACGGAAAACATTTCAAAGCTGGTGTGAAGAAATCAGAGCAGACAAACCCGTTTCAATATTTTGACAAGTGAAAAATGGTAAGCAAAAACATTAGCCCAACTTTCTGGAAATCTAGGTTGTTAAAAACATAATATAGCTGATGAAGTTTAGGTTAGTGATATCTTTTGCTTCCACTAGCCTCAAAAACAAGTCATTTAACCCTATGGCGACTTGAAAAATAACATACAATTAAAGATATTGATTTCATTGTCTGAACAAGGAAATGTGATGGAGTAGCTATGTTATTCTTGGAGAAACACTTCAGTTTGGAAACCCAAAGCTACATTAACTGATTATTCATCAAGCAAGAAGTTTTTTCGGTCAACAATTACTGCATGTTCTGGTGAATCAGGAGCATTTTAGTAATTATGAGAATTACTTGAAGGTCTAGTCTTCTTATTTAGGATTTTGGAGTCTTGGTCTTTAATAGTTTATTCCTGTTTAGTTTCTTTGCTAGTCAAGTGAGGATTAGTAATCCTAGTCTTAATCTCTATGAATAAGGATACTATGTTTTATGTTTCAGCAGAGCTGATTTATGAAATAAATTGAGTTTCAGAGTTATTTTGAAAGCTTAGTGCCTGAGGTTTCTTCTTCTTTCTCTTGTTCTATTTTCTCGTAATTATTCTTTCTTGCTTAAACATATCGCTGCTGCAGTAACCGAATCACTGTTCACCCGCCTAATTTCTCTTTATTGCTTCCTAAACAAGCTTATTCTACTCTAATTCCATGAATCACTGTTCACCCGCCTAATTTCTCCTTGTTGCTTCCTAAACAAGCTTATTCTACTCTAATTCCATGAATAGCAAACCCTACCTCACCACAAATCCTTTGTATAGCAGAAATCTCAATTTTTTCCTACACCAAAGTGCTGATAGAAGTTCAATTAACTCTACAATTAAAATAAACCTGGGAATTCTACACAATAACTCTATACTATAACTCAATATTTTTAATACATTGAACTCAGATATTTGAAAGACATTTTCTAAAACACTAAAGTTTTTCTTTAAGAAAACTGAATAAATTCATTATCACCATGTGTCTCCAGTGGGTCAGTTGTCCACCAAACAAACATCCAAACAAAGGCATAAATGGTGAAAGTAAACAGAATCAGAATAAGGTTTTTGACATATTTGGAAAAACAGAAGGATGTAAAATAACAACACTCAACTGTTTTTGACAATTCACTTCCCATCTCCATAGTACGCAGACACAGTGGAATAATCTCAGTTGAAAGAAGGAAACTAATAACTTCTGTATCATCAACCTGGTAAAGAACAGAGAAGAAATAAGATCGAAATTTTGAACTACTTGTTACCAAAAGCAACAAAACATGAGCTTCAATGTAGAGATCAATGCAACAAAGTTAACTAAACAATATAACGTTTGTTTGCTTGAATAAATGTTGACCTGTTTGTGCCAAGTGATACATAGATAGAGTGATGTGGATAAATGCACACACCCATACATTTATCATTCTTTTATGAGAAACCAACCCACACATATATTGTTCTGTGAAGCTATGATGGTTAACTACAAAAAGGTTCAGACATTGAACTATAAAATAATAAAGAATATAAAAATCACGAGTTTGAGACATAGGATATCAGAAAGGATGAAGTACCTTCACTAGGGCACCAATGACACCTAAACTAGTGAGCCTCAGGTACTCAAAAGGCCTTGATTTGCTAGTTGTATTCAGGAAAAGGGTACAGATATAAAGGTATATGAGCTGCAGCGGAAAAAAAGCAGTCACTTGGAAGAATACAACACATTAAACAGAATTTATCATCTCCACAAGGTAGTGAAAAAATTATTCTTCCCATAAAAACAAAATCTGCGGAGATAAATGTAAATTAACTGTCCAAACAATTTTTCTTTTCACAATTGGGTGTCTCAACCTCAATTTTTATCAATTAAGTTGCTCAACTATTGATAAAGGTACAATTAAGTGCCATGGACATGTTTTTTTTTTTTTTTTTAAATGATGACATGGACACCAGAATCTTACAAAAAAAATTAGGTCTTTATCACTCTAGGCATGCCATGACACCAATTAACCCAAGAAACACATATTCTTGTAAGTTTTTGGTGTCCATGTCATCATTTAATGGGTATGTCAACAAATTTGATAATAGACATTCATTGAGGCACTTGATTGTAACATTATTAGCAGATGGGCAACTCAATTGATAAAAATCGAAGTTGAGACACCCAGCTGTGAAAATTGAAAACTTCACACTTTATATATTGTCATCTCAAATTTGAGCCACAATCCAAACAAGAATAATAGATTTCTCCTCTCAAATGTTATTCAATTGAGTAAACGAGATCAAGAATGTTACCATTGAGGAACAACATTCTTGTGTCTGGATGTGAAGCCACACACTGTAAGAAAATATAAAATAGATCATAAGCATTAGAAATAACTAAGAGCTGGAAATAGAATAAAAAGAACCACAAAAGGTACAATGACTTAAAATATCCAGGTTCACACTTCAACATTTGTCCAAGTGATTAGCAGGCAAAAAACAGAAACAAGCAGCATATCATGAAATCAGACAAAAGAAAAAACAATTTGTAAAGCATATTCTTTTTCTTCTCTACTTCTAATTTTTAGTTTTGAGCTTTCATTTTTCTCAAATACTGTCAATAAATACTTTAGTTCTCTGGGAAAACACTACGACACATAAAATTCCACAAATAATTTAACCATTTATAGAAATGCTTTGAAAAATAATTTCTGCATTGTCCCTCTTCTAATAGATGCATTTAAATATAAACACCTACATCATCTCCTCTATGCTCAAACATGTCAACAAGCTGGCAATAATTATCGTAATAGATAGCCACATGGAAAGTGATATTTGAATCTGTCGAATGTCAAGCATACACAATATTTCCCAAAATAATAAAAGTGAGATTCGCGCAAGAAGCCAGAATATTAAGTCTTTAATCATTGATAAATTGAACTTTTAACCCCCACACCACCAAAAGCATTGAGAATGTGAGCATATAATACTACTTCATTTGAATACCTAGAAGTGTTCAATATCTCAAATCATAATCTCTTAATGGGAAATATATAACAATATATGCACAGAATAAATTACCAATAAAGGGCAAGAAGTAAAGTTGAAAAAACTAAAGTAGAAGTATACATAACAGCAACCTAAGGAACTACAAGAAAAAAAACTCTGACCTGAAGAAGAGCCAGGGCATTACAAACTCGATTTGATTGTGCAGGACTTAAGTTAGGTGGTGACAAGACAGGGTATATTGAAACGATCTCCTGCAAACAACAGGAAAAGTTGAAAATCATGGAAATAACATACACCAAGCACTTTGAGTGTTGAAAAGTTTTAAACCATGTACAATTTCTGGAAAACAAAAAAGCAATGTGTCAAGGACACGAGAACTACTAAATAACACCAGTGGTGTTTATTTTGTTTATTGAGCTCCAACAAAAATTAAAACAAAAAGTCACACAAACCAGTCAAATAGGTCCAATTGACAAGCTAAACTAACAATCAAAAAACAAAAACAAAAGCGCTCCAAAAATAAACAAGCAATAAATATTAACTCAATTATGAATGTATGCAGTAAAACATCAACAATTTTGCCCAGTTTCAACAGATCATAGAGAAGCAATTGCTGTATCCTTACAACATGGAACATTCTAATTCACGCACTTCCTATCCTTGATATGATACATGTTTATTCTATTTTTTGTCAGCATAATGCATTAAAATCATGGAAAAATAGCAAGAGCTTCTACAATTCCAATTGAAAAAAATGAAGATTTGAAGTTGTGTAGGAAATTCTACAAGCTAAAGTATATCACAATTCAACATGAACGAAGAGGGAGAATAATTAAGCAAGGATCTGATAATATCGACTTCAAATGGCATACCTGTAACAGTGCAGCAATAGTACCAAAAGAATTCCACAACAATGGAGCCAAATCTTGAAATAATTCTCTCTTCTATAAATGAAAACAAAAACAAACACAAGTTTATTAGGCATACCTGTATGAGTGCAGCAATAGTACCAAAAGAATTCCACACGAAAGGAGCCAATTCTTGAAATAAATCCTTGTTCTAAAAATGAAAGCAAAGGCAGACACTAGTTTATAATGGCAGCACTTGAATGTTCAACAACTAAATGGAATAACCACGCAAGGAGAAAAAATGGCAAGATCTGCACACAACAAGTTTAAATGAAGCTATTGCACATGGACCACCTCCAGCTGTGTATGTGTATCTATTTCTTGTTTAAGCATATATATATATATATATATATATAGAAAAAGAACTGGTGTGCAAAGTAAATGGTAAAACTTTCCCCTCTCACATGTATGCAGCCAACCAAGGTAAAGGTTCCTTTGCATGCAAAACAAACTATCAGGTAGCATCCAACGATAACGGGCCTCCAATTTAAAAAGAAAAACTCACATCCTGTTTAATTATAAAATGTTCTATTGAATGAAAAGTTTGAATATGCCTTGAATTCTAAGTTTCACTAGTTCAGGGGTGGCCTTTTTCTTCCTCAGCTGCATAAAATGGAGTAAAAACCACAAATCATGGGTGGTGCCGAGCTAGTGACGGATCTGTTTTACGCCAATAATCATACAATTCCTTCCTATTCAACTGTCTATAGTATTATAGCTGTTTTACAAAAGAATAGTTCTCATGAAATTAACTATTTTTTCTTAAATAAAAACAATTAAAGACACTAAATTCTCTTTTCATAATTATGAGGGTTTCAAACAAAATCCTAATTTTTCAATTCTCAATTTCTTCCTTAAGAAAAAAAAATTAAGCCATCTACTTGGTAATACTGTTGTTACCTTAGAGAGTTCAAGAAGGGCGTTTTCACGAAGATCAGGACTGCTTAGGTCAAGAACCAAGTGCTCTGCTGATGCCATCTTCCGGTCTTTGTTAGCCGGAGCTCCGGCTACTGCAGCGGAGGCTGGATTAGACGCGCTTGGGACTCCGAACGGTGCGTTCATCGATAGAGATTGAGGAAGATTGGCCATTCGATTTTTTATCAAATTTAAATTTTCTTTTCTCAAAATGTGCTGTTTGGTTTTTGTTTTTGATTTTATAATTTCGGGGCCTTGTGAAGGTGTGGGGATTTCAGTCTGTCCAGACTGACAGTTGACACGTGCTTTACATGCGTGTGGGAGTTTCTCTCGGTGTATTGACACTTCGATTTGGAAGCAGTTTAGCTCTCCGTTTCAACCGTCGTTTTCATTAATTTTAAAAAAAAAAAATTATTAAAATTGAATGTAGTTTGTATTTTTTAAATTGTTTTGATGTATTAATATCAAAAATAATTTTTAAAAAATGAAAAAACATTATTGACATGTATTTCAGCACGAAAAACTATTTGAAAAACAACCGCTACCACACTGACAAACAAGCTAGAATAGAAATATATACATATACATATATATATATATATATACATATACATATATATATATAAAAGCTCAATAAAATTATTTGTAAGAAAACGCAGATACAGTAATAAGACATCATTTATTTCTAGAAAACATCAATCAATTGTTTCAATAAAAATTGAAATACTTTAAATATATTATTTATTTGTCAGAAAATAGTTTTTTTTCTAAATAATAGTGGTTTCATAAAAAAATAAATTTTTGAAAAATAAATTATTTTTTTATACCTAATAATAAATTAATTAATTAAAAAATATTTTTTAGTGTTTGATCATATTATAAAAAAAATAAAGTGGAAAATTACTTATTCATATTTTAATTGATTTTAAAATTTATCCAATATATATAAAAATATTAGATGTTAATATTTGACCACTTATAATAAAAAATTAATAAGGTATGAAAAGTGCTATGATGGAAAAAATAATAATTTATTATATTATATATTTATATATAGTTTGTTTTATAAAAATATAATTATACATATGATATAAATACTTTAAATATAATATTATAGACATATAGCCTTGTTAATATTTTTTAAGTAAAATATATTAGTATTTTTTTTCATTTTTTATAAACTTGTTAAATATTTTTTAAATAAAATCTATTAATATGTTGAGTTGTATAATGAAAAATGGGTTGAAAATAACTTTATGGTCCTGGGATATATAGAAAAAATGAGTTGGAAAATATATATTTTTGAGCTATTTTTTTTTAATAGTGAAATTTTTATTTAAAAAAAATATATTTTTTCATTCATTAAGTTTCCATTCTTTAATAAAACAGAAAAGTAGAGGAGGTAATGATTGGACCAGTTCAAAATCAAAAGTGGAGCTAACCTACAAGAAAGAAAAAAAACAACTAAATTTTAGAGAGTGCCCTAAAAAAAACAAAACAAAATAAATAAAATCAAAAGAAGTTTAGCAAAAGACCAGTGTTATTAAGTGTGTGTCAATATGCATAAACGAAAGCATAAATATCGAAACTAGAGGGAAAAACTTTAGCAAAAAGCACAAGCTAAGTATCAAATACACTTTAAAAGAGAGACAGGAGTCTGCCAACATTAAAAAATAGCATACACATACTGTAAATACAATAGAAAAAACCCAATGAAAAAAAATAGAGCATTTTCAATAGTTTTTTCAAGCTAATAACATTCATAATCCATCAACACACACTAACAACCAATCACTTGGTAATTTGTTGTTACAATTCTCTAAACAAATTACCTGAACAAAGTTTAGGAATTCAAAATCTACCTTTCCTTACACCTTAAATTATTTTCATCTTGATTGTATTTCTTGAATCTAAAACTTTTTGAAAGGTTGCTTTATAAATAGAAATTGTTATTTTTCAAGCACCACCAACATATACATAAATAATTTATTTTGGTTGAAGAATAACTCGTCATTGTCACTGAGTCTACTTTAGAATAGATTAAGAGAATGAGGAGTAAATAAGCATGTCTTAGAGTAAAACTTGAAGGAATATGTATACAAAAGCATAATGTTGCAGTGAAGCAGATTTTGAGCAATGTAGAACTTTTACAGCTAGAGGATTGAAAGTCTTCTGTTTTTTTAGCAAAAAGTTTATCAGTGTAATCATGTAGGTGTAATCAGAACTTGCCACTAGCATATTTTATTTATCTGGTATAACTTGGGTGGTTGTTGTCCCGCAAGTACAAAAACAAGTCATTTTTTTAATCTATGATTGATGCACATAAAGTAAACCTCTTGATATACAAAGAAGTAAGCATCGTTAATTCTATGAAAACTCAACTGATTAAATTTTAAATTTATTTTTTAATAGATGTGAGTTCGAGTTATCTTAGCGTCATTAAAAATTATATAGTCATTAATTTTAAGGTCTGTGATATTAGTTGAGACACACAAGCTAATCCAGACATTCCATATTAATAATAAAAAAGAAAGTGAGCATCATTATTAAAGTGTGGCTAGGTTAATGAGGTATAAGGTGTTTGAAATTATGATAACGATTATTTTTTAAAGTTTTTTTTTTAAAATAGATCAAAATAATATTTTTTATTTTTAAAAAATTATTTGACATTAGTACAACAAAATCATATAAAAACACTAAAAAATATTAATTTGAAGTAAAGAAAAAAATTAATTTTTTTCAAATATACTTTTAAAACATAAAAATAAAGAGTCTATAGTGAGTAAATTGTTTAAATTTTAATAAGCATTTCTCCAAAGCTAGTAGGAACATGGAAGCCAGCATTGGATAAAGATCTTTTATATTAGTAAGAAAAGTTTATAGTAAAATGAAAATTTTATGCCATTTACATAATAATGCTTATATGACAAAACCTAAAAAATAATTAGGGTTAAAGTAACAAAAAGATGCAGTTGTTTATAGTTGTATTTTTGCCCACCTCCAAAGTTTGTGAACAATGATAAAATAGAGATTAAAAATATAGAGAATAAATTTTAAGTGGACGGTTTATCTATGATGTGCAAGGTGTTTAGAGTGAAATTAAACTAACCTAGATATCTATTTACTATAAACCCTATAAGGACATTAATTACCAGATGTTAGAGTTCTCTAATAGCATTTTCATTGAAGGATCTTGCAGGATGGACCCATCAAATAATGCAAAAATCCTCACCTGTTATAAAAACAAACAAAATCTAAGAAAAGGGGAGTGAGAATAGATATATTTTGTTTACCTAATGTTATCAATAAAGAATTCTAAATTTTTTTAGCCTTCGCCCATTGCCCACAAACTATGATATTATGGCTTTGAGTCATCCTGTAAATCTTGGGATAAATAAAATATAAATAAAAATAATAAAATCATTGGAATTATAGTGTGATGATATGAAAAAAAAATGATGAAAAGAATAAATTGGGAAAAAAAAGTGTTAAGAAGATAGGAAAAGAAATGGTTTTTGGTCGAAATGTCAAACTTTTCCAGTAGCAAAAAATGATCCAGTTATTTTTGAGAAACGGCTAGACCGATTTGTTGTATCGGTGGAACCGTTTTTGTTTTTGTTTTTGTAAAATTGACGGGGGACTGTTTTGGGAGAAAAGACTATTTTTTATTTTCTTCTATTCTTATACCTTTAAAGGCTGGAAAGTGAAAAAAGAGTGTTTTAAGAGATAAAAATATATCCACTCTTAGAATTAAGAAAGATCAAAGAGATAAAAGATTAAGTTAAAGAGATAAGGTGAAAAAAAGAGTAAAAAAAAAAAGGAAACATGGAATATTTTGACTGGTTGGGGTTCGAAGACTTGATTATTATTCAATAAGAAGTTTTAAACCTAATCTAGCAATTTCATATGAAATGGATAACAATTGAAGTTGAAATCATGAAATTGATGCTAGGGTTTAGAGTGAAAGTTTAGGGAAAATGTAAATTGACTATGAATTGATCAATTGGGTTAGATTAAATTGTGTTGAGTTATTGCTTTAGATAAAAATGATGAAGAAAAAACCCTGAGATCCTTAAGGGTCCAATGGTCAATCAATGTGGGGTTACATTGCATGAAATATAATTATATGTAGTGAAGTGATATTGTAGTAGATTAATGTATATGTTATGAAATAAATGATTTTAAAGGAGTTTGGTTATATTATGTAGATTAACTTAAACATTTATGTTGTTGAAATTTATGGAGAATTATTGAACCTAAAGCTGAATGTTATTGTGAGTATGTTTGATTTCTCATGTAAAGGAAGAATATATCAATAAATTGATGTAAATACGATAATGTTTGTGTGATATAATATATATATGACTATGATCATTCAAATGTAAAACTATAAATGTTAATAACATTATTATTGAGTTTTGTTTGAACTTTTTATATGTGTTTTGAAGAACATGTTAAGGAACAAGGAAATTTTATATGCCTAATTGGAAGAAATTTATATGCTTAGTTGCTTGTTTAATTATAGGTATCTTTGATGTGAGATTTAAATTGGAAATGGTTATAAGAATATAGTTTCAGAAGATATGTGTGTATATGTGCTATAAGAGTTTCTTTTATTGAGATAACTAAGAAAATAAATTAAAAGTTCAATGAGGATTGAATGAGAAATGAAGGTTAAGATGAAAGAAATTGATTTAGAATATTAATTTGGAGGAATGCACATGGAATGAAAAATAATGTGGTGTATCTATTAATACAAGAGAAGCCACAAGAGTTCTGCAGCCAGGGAGGTACCACTAGAGTTTTTGTAGCAGGTAAGTGTCGTACACCTCAATCCTGTTTTACTTAGTTTATAATAATAGTTTTGATGATGCAATGATATTATGTGTAGAATTGTAATGTAAGACAGAAAAAATTAGTTTCTGATAATATAACTAATATCCAGTAAAGGGCAACAAAATTAGATTCCTGAAAATGGGAATAATGCTTGGTACGGGGTAAAAGAATTAGTTTCCGATAATGAACAACAAAATTAGGTTCTTGGAAGTGAGAATAATGCCCGGAAAGGGGTAAAGTATTGGTTTCTAGTAATGGGAAACACAATTATATTCCTAAAAATGGAAATGATGCCTGACAAAGGGCAAATGAATTAGTTTCCAGGAATAGAACTAATATTTAGTAATGAGCAACACAAATTAGATTTCTGAAAAAAGAAATAATATCCGGTAAAGGGCAAAAGAATTAGTTTATGGTAATGGGCAACGAAATTAGATTCCTATAAGCGAGAATAATGCTCGATAAGAGATGAAATAATTAGTTTCCGGTAATGGAACTAATGCTCGGTAATGGGCAGTACAATTAGATTTCTAGAAGATGAAATAATGCTTGATAATGGACAATAAAATTAGATTTTTGGAAGAGGAATAATGCCTAGTAAGAGGTGAAGGAATTAGTTTCCGGTAATGAAACCAATGCCTGGTAATGGGCAACAAAATTAGATTCACAAAAGTGAAAAATAATGCGTAGTATGGTGCGAAGGAATAAGTTTTTGGTGAGGGGCAACGAACTTAGATTCCCAAAAGTGGGAATAATGCTGAAGTGAAGAAATTAGTTTTTGGTAATGGAACTAATGCCTGATAATGGACAATACAATTTATTTTTCTAGAAATGAAAATAATGTCGGTGAGGGGTGAAAGAATGAACGAATTCTATAGGCTAACATATGAATTCTATTGATTATTGAAAATAAATTATTAATAATGCTGAGTTGCAATTTAAATGTATTATCACTTTTTTTCCTTCCTTGATAATTTTCATGATGTAATCTTAGTTAATATTAACTATAAGTACATTACAACCATGAACAATAATGATTGTATCCTAAATAATTAATGTGTATTTGTACTCCTTAAATTTGTTTTTTATTTACAGATTTGCATATTTTATATTGATAATTTTATATATGGTGTGATGAGTCCATGACGATTGGACAATGAATGAGATGTGGATTGGTTGAATATTAATATGGAACAGGTTTTAGGCAATAATTTGGGATCTTTCAGTACAAGGGAGACTTTGTCGAAATTTCAATAGATTTTTCAATTTAAGATTTCTTAGTAGAATATATAGATATATAAAATCTCACATTAAAAGTTATAATATCTCGTAAGACATTGAGTATAAATATAAGTAAATATTTTTTTTTTTAAGGATGTTACTCATCCAATAACATCTCACACTAAATAGTGCTCGTGCTCTTTTATGGGCTGTTTTTTTATTTTTTAAACATAAGAAGACGATGTTTGTTCAATACAAACACACATTAAAAAGGGAAAAAAATTGTGTCGGGGTCATACACTCAATTGAGTCAAATTAATTGCATGGAAATTTTTTAACATTAAGCCATATTAAGATGGAATTTTTTTTATATGTTGAGGTTTGTATGGTTATCCTAGAATGAAAGACTCTTTTTGCTTCTAATGTGAAGAAATTATCTCTTTATTACAAAATCTATTCTTAGTATGGACCAAAAGATTCTTCAATCATGTATTCTAAATCATCATTGATGATAGACCAACATACAATCTATGTGGTTCTTAAAGTAGGTGATAAAATAAGGTTTTTGTTATGCAAACCTTGAAGATCCCATTTGCATATTTGAACAAAGAAGTAAGCTCATAATTTTTCTTTTTCTAAGAATATTTAAATGTTTGTAGAGATGAATTGAGGATTTGTTAAAGAAGATCAAAGGTTAGGTATTGATTGAAGAATTGATGAATTAATTATAACTTAATTTTGTAGTTTTTGAAATCTAAATGTCATGCTTAAAAGCCAAAAAAACATTTCTTTTTAAAATTGTTTAGTTAGATGACATATGAAACAATCATGACATGTTAAACAATAAAACATAACATTTTATACTCAAATTAGCACATCATTCAAGGTTAATTTTTTGATTGATTTATACATAAAATTTGGGTCAATATTCTTACATTTATTCTAAATAAAGGAATATAAAGGGCTTTATTTATACTAGCAAGAATCCATCTACATGTTATATAATTAAAAGCAATAGTTGTTCACTGTTCGTTTTCAAGCAAACTTGTGAGAAATGTTAAATCGACCAATGATCAATAAAAAAGGGTGAAATCAATTAGGAGATTAGTATTCACATTAACGATATAAACAATTAAGTCTTACACATGATAATAAGAGCCTTTAACAAGTTAACTAGTGAATTTTATAGATTGACATGAATATATATAACAATTAAAAGAATATATACAAATAAAAAAGTACATATTGTACTATGATTGAGATTATGAGGTTTTTCTCTGTCATAAACAATTTATTTATGATTAGGATTTTATATTTACATGAAACTCTATCTTTGTAATATTATAAATAGGCCATCCAACAACTTGGAATAATGGTTAGCCTTATATACATAATTTTTATGATTTATTCATAAACTTATGCTTTTTATTGCTTTTTTTTTTTTACTTATCATAGCTTACTTTCTTAAAACTTATATCTATAACTTTATTTATTTACCATTTTATATATTTTTCTTTATGTTTTTTTTTTCAATTTTTGCATTATCTTTTCTTTGTAACTTGTTAAAGTTAAGAACTCCACATTCTATTTGATCAATAAGGTGGCTACATGCTTATTTCCAGAATTAAAATTTTCAATTGTATTTTTTCCTTGTTGGAAGGAAAAAAATAAAGAACAATTAGCATATTGATCAAGAAATTGATGATCGATAAACAAGTTGGTGATGACCGATCATCAAATTATGTATTAGATTAACATAAATTAAGAACACCACTTTCCATTTGATCAACAAGACTGCTATATATTTCTATTCAAGATTAAGTTTCTAACTATAGTTTCTCTTTGATAGGAAGAAGAAACGAAGAATATTTAACATCTTGATCAGAGAATTAATGATTAATTAAT